>NC_092511.1:14815000-15158000 GCF_047511675.1 Marmota flaviventris
CACCTGCTTGAATCTCTTCTATGCAAGTAGAGCCCAGCATAAGGTCCTCCTTATTTTGGACGCTTTGGTGATGCTTTTGTCTCTCCCCGACCCCAGCAACCCCTCTGTACCACCATGCCTGACTAGGATCTTTGCCCAGTGCCTCATGAGGCCCCCAGCCTATCTTCCTGAATGTGTGCCTGTCCCATGGGGATTGTGGGCTCATGGAGGAGGTGCATCTGACTCTCATCCCTCAGGACCTGGCACAATGCCCTACAGTCGGACAAGCTCAGCACTGGTGTCCAGAAAGACCTCACTGGCTAACATATGCCCTCCCGTTCCTGACTGCAGCAGAACCTGGTGTGTGCATTGATGATCGCCATCCCTCTGGTCACTAGTCTGTATGTCCTGGTCAACATCAGTTACCTGCTAGTGCTGTCATCCAGTGAGATCCTCTCCTCTGATGCTGTGGCTGTGAGCTGGGGGTAAGTGAGTCACTTGCTGTGTCCCTTGGACACCCCACAGAGGTTCCAGGATGGAGGAAGTTTGGCACTTGGTGTGTATTTGAACTTGCCTTTGAACATACTGTTTGCTTCATTTCTGCATGGGGCTTTGTGACCTTCTTCCAGGTTGCTGACAGAGTTCCCCTCTGTTGTCCTAGGAACCAAGTTCTGGGGTCCTGGGCCTGGATGGTGCCTTTGGCTGTTGCACTCTCAACATTTGGTTCTGTCAATGGGATATTCTTCAGTGGCAGCCGTGTGTGCTATGTGGCTGCAAGAGAAGGCCACATGGTGAGAGATGGCTCTGGGACCAGGCAAGGTGATGGGTGCTGCAGGAGGGCTGCTGGAAGGTTTGCCAACTCTCTCCTGCCTGGAGCTTAACATTTGGCCCAAACCAGGACTCCCCAGTAAACTTGGCCCTCTTTTCTTTTGAGAGCAGGACTCAGAATTGCATACCAGTCAGCTTTGATCCAATCCCTTTACTTCCAGGTGCAGGGCTATCACGGTCCTGGTAGTGCAGGGTGAAGGGTGTCAGTGATAAGGATGTTTGTGTATGACAAAGGTACAGAGGCCACAGGATGAGGCACAGAGGGCATATAATGACCTTTCCCCCAGAGTTTTTTTTGTCTCTGTGTTAGCTTCCATTCTAATAATAGTATTGAATAGCAGATGACCTTAAATCCCAGGGGCTGGCTATGACATTTGGTTGTTGCTCATGTGTCACTCTTCTTGCACTGGACCAAGTCTGCTTTTATCTCAGGGATGCAGGCCAAAGCAGTAGTGGCTTCTGGAGCATTTTTTTTTTTTTTTTTTTTGCCTAGAGCAAGTGTCAGGGATTCAAGAGACTGAGACAAACTGTGCAAATATACTTAGACCTGGTCACATTTTATTGGCCAAAAGCCAGTGATATGGCCTGGCTCACATCAATGGATGGGGAACTGTATTCCTCCTGCAGAGATGGAGAAAGAAAGACTGTATATTTGATAGGCAGTATTCCAGTCTTTCAAAATAATCTAAGATTCCTCCCATGATCCATCCATACCTGCTCTACATTTTCCTCCTTGTACCTGGTCACTCCAAGTAAATCACAGAGACCAAACCTGGGAAGCCATAATGATCAGTGGCTGTTAGGTTAGGCACACCAGTGTCCAGAGCATGCTTGTCTGGGAAAGGGACACCCGCTGTGGCTCTCCTGGGGCCTGCCTGACACCTGACTCTGCTTCCCAGCCTGGATTTCTGTCCATGGTTCATGTGCGTCGCCTCACACCAGCTCCAGCCCTGATGTTCACCATGGCCGTGGCTTTGGTCTTGGTCATCCCAGGAAACTTCAGCATCATTGTGAACTTAATGAGGCAAGTGAAACTGTTCTCCCAGGTTGGGTATCTGTATTCCCCTATGTGTGTATACTAACATGTGTGCACAGATATAGAAACGTGTATGTGCTTTCCTGGAGCCCCTATCTGCATCTACTTACACACATGCACATGTATGTAACAACTGCATGCAGACTTCTTGAGTTCCATGTGTACACACTCACACACATGCATGGGTGTAAACAAGCACACGTACACAAGGCTCAGGGACCCTTCTGTGCTCATATATTTCAGCCCCTTTTATCCAGTTTCCAAAATTAAATATGGCTCTCTCTTCTCTTGTTCATTCTCCCAAAATTCAATAAGTTGAATGTTTCATCCAGAGACAGACAAAGGCTCGTGCTTTGTCATTTTTTCTTTTTTACTTGTTCCTTTACTCTGATATTAAGATAATATTAAGGCATATTTGGGCATCATTAACATTACTTGTAGCCCTTGGACTTGGCATGATTTTCCTCCTATAATCTGGTCTGCATTCTGGACCAACATAACTTCTATCGAACTCAGGGCAGACCTACACTGACCTTACTATTTTCCCCGGGACAGAAGCCATAAGCTGTTGTGATATCAACCTGTAATTTCATGAACTCATTTGAAGCATAGTCAGTAGGCAGACACGTAACCAGCAGGCAACGATAATGTCTGGGTACACAGAGAGTTTTCAGTAATTTTTCAGGCATTACATGTTCTCATTCTTTGCTTTTTAATTAATCTGGGACAGAACACACAGAACTTGATGTGACTCTCTTAAGAACACTAAGTAACAGACAAGCTTTTTTTCCTTTTATCTTTTCCCCATGAGAAAGAATAAAGCCGTTATATGGTGAGAATAAAATCAAACACATAGTGAGTATTGGGGGCACTGTTCATGTGGAAATTGGGGAATGTGACAGAGAATGTCACTAACTCTAGGGGAAAGGTTGGTTGGGAGGGGGACTCTCCTATGAATGTGCTGGACCCTGCAGAGAGCATGGGGTTTTTTGAGATTCCCACCAGGCTGTACTTTCTAAAAATACAAACACTCCTTCTCTTTGAACATTTCTTCCTGATCCAGTCAGAGCCCATCAGGGAAATCCTGATCTAGACTTTTCCTTGCAGCATCCTATCCTGGATCACCTATGGAACCACTTTCAGTTGTCTCCTATACATGCGGATTAAGATGAAGAACCTTCCCCGAACTTACAAGGTAGTCGTTGGAAATAGACATAGGGCTTTTCTGACCCTTGGCTCCCACATAAGGTAGACCTTTGGGCCACAATTTCATTAAGGCCCAGAGGAAGAATATAAGAGGTTGCCACTATCATTATTTGGTAGAGAATTTTGGAGGGGGAACAGAGGGAGGACCAACTAGATACCAAGGCATTGATTCTGCTAGGGACCCATTTCTCCTCTGGAGGACCCTGAGGGAGAACACTGGGACACGAATACAGAGGATATATGTACACATTTGGTTTCATATAGCACAGAAAGGTTCATTCTGCACCTCAAGCCTTTGCTACCTAAAATGTTCCTTGCAGCCTCACAGTTACCCTGCTAGCCCAGTTGTGGTGTTGTGGCAGAGACTGGGGAAGAAGAGCTAGTGGCCTGTGGGAGCAACAGGAAGGCAGGCAGGAGGGACAGAGACAGAGAACACACATCACCTTCCAGGCCCCCCTTCATCACTCAGTTCTCAGGGGCCAAATGCCCACTTTCTGCCCATTGCAGGTCCCCACTTTCATCCCTGTCATCATGCTCCTGGCTTCTCTCGGCCTGGTCCTGGTACCCATCATCGACAATCCCCAGATGGAGTTCCTATATGTCTTCCTGTTCCTGCTCAGTGGCTTCCTGGTGTATTTCCTGTTTATCTACTTCCAGTGCCAGCCCAGGTGTTTGCAGATGGCCACCTTACATTTGCAGCTGCTTCTGGAAGTTGCTCCAACTACTAAAAATCATTGACTGAGGAATTGGACAGGTTCTGCATGCCCTGTTTGCTGCAGACCTCATACAGGTGGCCATTTTAGGTTCTCTGTAAGTTGACCATGCAGAATTCTGGTAAGCTCTTAAGTGCTATAACACAGTTGCTGTTGAGTTTTGGGTTATTCATCAGGCAGCGCCCTCCTTCTCTAAGATCTGCTCCTTCAACACAGCCACATAGGCCATCAGTCATTTGATCATTATTTTTTTCTTTGGGATTTTGACATGAGAATTCTGTGGTTCTGTTCATCCTCTGGTGGTGACTTGAGCTGAAGAATTGTATATCCTAGGACCTTCTTCCATTGTATGGTCAGAGAAGTAGAGAAAGCCACTGTGACAAGAAGAATGAGGAGATACACATTGAGATATGTTGAGAAATGGGCCCCTGAAGACTTGGGTTGGGAGTGGAGGTGGAAATTCAAAAGTGTAGCAGCCTTGTCCCTTCCGGTTTTCCAGTTCTGATTCCTGTTTTGTGGTCCGACTGCCATCCAATGGTTCTCTCTGAGATTTTTTCTTTCTTTTCCTTTCCTTTCTCCCTTTCTCTCTCTCTCCTTTCCAGTGCTGTGGTGGGGATCAACTTAGGGCTTTGCACATGCTAGATAAGCACCCTTCCATTGAGCTTTATCCCCAAGCCTTGCCTGACTTATTATTTTCTAAGACAACCTGATACCTTAAGATAGTATCTTCCTGGGAAGGAAGTGTTGAGAGCCACAGCCAAGGGGCCCCAGCAAACTTTCAGCTGATTGGCTCACAGCGGCCCCAGCAAACTTCCAGCTGATTGGCTCCTCTCCGGTGATGCTCATTGGGGTGTTTCCCCGCCCTTTCAGACCACTGGAGCTGCTCATTGGGGGACTCTTTTGGCTCCGCCCATGCAACCCAGCCAGGAGGAGTGGGGGGTTGAGAGGCTCCTGGGAAGCCTGGTGGTGGCAGTTGGGCTCTGAGGGAATTCCTGAAGAAGTCCTGTGGTGCAGCTGTGTGTTCTAAAAATAAAGTTCGTTTTTGCTTGATAAGTGGCTCGTGAATTGTGCCCAGTCAGACTGTGGCAAGGAAGGGTTATCAACTTTGGGTTAAATTTTTAGAAGAAAAAAATGAGGGACTAGATTAGCCCCCAGAAGACTAATGTGGCTACAGGACTAAATAGAGGCAAGGGATCAGAGATATCTGTCGATATGGGGGAGAAGTTGGGGAAGAAGGAATGATATGGTGACTAGAATCAGGCTGAGAGTGCAGCCCTTAGTTCATCTGGGGGAGTGGATTCAAAGGATGGGGGCAGAGAATTCCATTCAGCTTCTCCATTCCTGAAAACTGGACCTGAACAGCCTGCAAATGGCAAGAAAAAGCCACAACAAATTCAGGCCACACCCTGTGAGTCTGCTTCATCACATCAACTAATTCTCCATTTCTTTGACACCGGCTGGAAGTCTAACAATTCAATTCAATTCAGTGTTGACACTATGTCTAGCATGTGCAAAGTCCTATTAGCACAGACTACAGGTTTAGGTTTCAGTCCCACAAGACTGCCCTCACTTCAGACACTAGTAATAAGTATTGGGTCCCCAGGCTACCCACACTTCTGACATGATAGGGTCCCATAACCCCCGGGGCCAGCTGGATTAATTTGCTAGTATTGTTACTGAGGAAAAATCTAAGTAAACCCTCTAGCAACACTTGCTCTTACTTGACTTAAAAATTACTAATTTTGGAGGTAACAGGTGGGAAATACATTATTAGTCCCCCACTAGTTTTCCCGTAGATAACACCTCTGATGTGTGGGTTCTGATGATAACAGTTGCCTAGGTTACTCTTCAGGGACCTGAGAACCACTTTAACTGAGAACTTCGCTTGGGCCTACAGATGTCCCATAGGTGGTTGGAAGAGGCAAGACTTTGCTTCTTTGTCTTAATATTGTGTACGTCTCCTTTGATTCCTTAACTTTCATGTCAGATTCTTCTCAGCTCTGATTGTAGACCTATTAAACATTGAGATGCATTTTGTTCAAAACTATAATAAAGGGTTAATTTTAACCTAGATTTGCCTAGTTCTCTCTTTCCATTCCCTTTAAGGTTAAAGATACTTACCAGCCTCTATGACCAGAAACACCAGATCATGGAAGATCTCCTCCTATGCTCAGAATAGGAATTAGACACAAATATTCTACCCCTTTATTAGCTTCTCTCTCTCATTCATTATTCCTATCCTTTGTAACCTCTCAACGCCCTAAAATTGAGAAACTGATTTATGAGCAAAACTCCTTCTTCTCCATCCCTTGGTCACTCATTAAAGCCTTTCTTTCTCCCCAGTACTCATCTCTCATACATTTGATTTTTCCATGGAATGAGGCTCCAAATCTGGGTTTGGTAGCAGAATGACTCACAGGACTTGAGAAACCACTTTATTTATATTGCCAGTTTATTATAAAACATTTGATTTAGGGACAGCAAAATGGAAGTTATGCATAAGGTATGGGTGATGGGGTGGAGCTTCCATGTTCTTTTCTGTTGTACCTTCCTCACAGCACCTGGATGTGTTCACCAATCTGGAAACTCTCCAAATCCTGTCATGTAGGGATTTCTATGGAGGTTTCATTAGGTAGGTGTGGCTGATTAAATCTTCTCTATTGGAGCTTGAACTCAATCTCCAGCCACTCTTCCCACCCCAGAAATTGTGATAGAGCTGAAAAGTTCCAACCCTATAATCATACCTTGGACTCACTGACAATGTCTGTCATCTTATTAGCATACAAAAGACACTCTTATCACTACAGAGATTCCAAGGGTTTTAACCATGTGCCAGCAACTGAGGACAAAACCCAAATATTTATTTTCTGTTCTATCTGTTCTAATGGCACTATGATTAGTGCCATTCCCAAGGACATTACTGCCAGTGAAATTCTAAGAAAATTCTCATGTCCCTTCTTCTCTCAGCAAGACAATCTGCTGTAGAGAAAAGAAAATCGCAAGGGAGGCTGTACTACCTAGCTCCTGTCATACGAGGCCAAGAATTAGGCTGTAAGTCCACCAAGAAAGCTTGGCAGGGAATTGGTCCTTTCCTCCTTTGGGCTGCTACCAAACTTTCTGTTTTTTATGAGTCTTGCTGAGCCTGATTTGTTTGGTAGTGAGTCATATTCCCCACTCATTTTTGTGTTTGGTGAGGTGGGGGTTCATTCTTAGATGTGTCTGTATATCTCTCGGTTTCCATCATGGTCTTGGACTCCCTGCTAATCAATAAAGTTTGGTGGGTCAAAATAATGAAACATCTGTTGAATGAATCACATTTATGTTTTTAAGCTGGATGCCCATACCCATCTTCCCCCATAGCCCCAGCTCCAAGATCCTGTCCTGAGAATTTTCTCTAAGGAGGGACATCTTTCAAGTCTTAAGCAGGGTCCCTCCAGCTGTCAGTGTATGCTTGCCCACAAGTGGAAAACAGAACCAGGCACAGACTGGGCCCTGGGTCCTACCCTTAGTTGGACAGAATTTCACTTTGTGACTCAATCTTTTCATCTTTTCCCAAACAAACTGCTTTTTGGCTCTCAGTCTTGCCGTGATGGTGGAGAAAAGAACACTGCACAGGTTCTGGGCGGGCAGCTTCATCTCCCCTGACCTTTCCCAGCACACCCATTCTGCCTTAGGTGCCTCTGTAGCCCCCAAGAGAGTAGTGGGGAGTGGTCCCAAATGGGAAACTGAGATTTCTCAGCAAATTAGTAGGTAGCACTTTCTTGTTCCTCCAAGGTCATGGTCATCATAGTTCTTTCTTTTCCATAAGGTCACAGATGACCTTAGGAAGTATCACTGTCCTTGTTTTTAGACTGGAAACAATGTTCTGAGTCTTGAGGACAAGGTACAGGAGTCCTACCTATACCCCAAGTGACAAAGTACTAGAAACTATCTGGGGCAGGTGCTGGCTCACCTCTTAGAGTAAAACAGTGATCCATCAGCATCTGGATGTTTATGTTTGGGGGGAAAGTCTGGATTTTCTGATTCAGAAGCACTCAATTCTTTTTTTTTTCTGAATCTTAAGCACTCAATTCTTTTTTTTCTCATATTTTTTATTGGTGCATTACAATTTTATGTAATGGTGGAACTTATTGTGACATATTTTTAGATGCACACAATATAGCAATATAATTTGGCCAGTATCAATCCCCATTATTTCCCCTGATCCCATCCCTTTCCTCTACTGATATCCCTTCAATTTTCATGAATGCCCCCACAACCTTTCCTTTCCTTTTTCCTCTCTAGCTTCCACATTTGACAGAAAATATGCAACCTTTGACTTTCTTTTTTTTAAAGAGAGAGAGAGAGAGAGAGAGAGAGAATTTTAATATTTATTTTTTAGTTTTCGGCGGACACAACATCTTTGTTTGTATGTGGTGCTGAGGATTGAACCCGGGCCGCACGCATACCAGGCGAGCACGCTACCGCTTGAGCCACATCCCCAGCCCCCAGACATTTGACTTTCTGAGTTTGGCTTATTTTGCTTAGTATAATGTTCTCAAGTTCCACCTATTTTCTTGCAAATAACACAATTTCATTCTTCTTTATTTATGGCTGAGTAAAACTCCATTGTATATATATATATACCACATTTTCTTCAGCCATTCATCCACTGATGGACACCTAGGCTGGTTCTATAGTTTCATTATGGCAAATTGAAGCACTCAATTCTTTAGTAGTTGAGGTGGGGTGGTGGTGCTGGGTTTCATAGATGGATTCACACAAATTTATTTCATGGGTTAAAATTTCAAACATTATTATATTTTTTTCTCTACATTTTCCATTTGCTGAGCAACCAGATTCCTTGCTTCCCCCTAAAAAGTTCCTAAGCACATACAAACAACAATGGAGGGTCCATTGCTGCTCTGCTTACAGGGAAAATCATGACCTGTTCAGTTCCACCTGTTAAGGGGAATTTCATGGCTCCATCTGCAGATCCCAGGTCTGAGTTCTCAGTAGTGCTGGTTACCATATATTTCTAGGTCTCCTTCTGAGAACATGGTAGTACTGCATTTCCCTCCCATGGAATTAAATACGACTTGTTAGGATCAATAACATGTGAGTTGAGATGATGTTGCACTTCTAGGCTGAAGCTTCAAGAGCCAGTAAACAATATTCTACACACTCCATTTCCCCATGCTTTGGTGCCTGGCAATGTTCTGGTGACTGCTCTGTTAACCTGGGCCCTGGTGTGAGAATGATATTGATGAAGTCCTTGCATAAGGATGACATGTCCAGCCAACCCTGCATGGGCATATACATGTACAATGAGCAAAATTAACCTTTTGTGATACTGTAATCTAAGAAGAAATGTACTTTTGGTTTTTGTCCCCAGTTCTGGGTACATGTCTTCTAAAACCTCTGATGCTTCATGAGTCAGAGGGATGAGAAAGTGCCTTTAAAAAAAAATTCTAGGGGCCTGGGGTTGTGGCTCAGTGGTAGAGTGCTTGCCTAGCATGCATGAGGCACTGGGTTCGATCCTCAGCACCACATTAATGTAAAATAAAGATACGGTGTCCACCTAAAACTTAAGAATAAATATTTTTTAAAAATTCTGAAAAGCCCCTTCAATCATACTTGAGTTTATGCTAATGAGGTGACTTTTCGTGGCTGGGGCTGTTGCCAGAGGAACCAACCATGTGATTAGAGGATTGAAACTTTCAGCCCCACTCCCTGACCTCTGGAGAGGAGGAAGGGGCTACAGAATGAGTTCAAGCACCAATGGCCAATTATTTATCAGCAATGCCCACATAATGGAAATTTCACAAAAACCTAAGTGAAAAGGGATTTGGAGAGCTTCATGAGGTGCTGGGGCTCTGGCGGAGTGCCTGGAGAGGGCACAGAAGCTCCATCTTCCTCCACCTTCCCTGTATCCTGCAGAATATACATTAAGTGTAAGTCATTATAGCAAATTATCAAGCATGAGGAGGGGGTCATTGGAACCCCTGATTTGTAATCTAGTTGGCTAAAAGGACCAGAGACCTGGGACTTGAAAGTGGCATCAAACATGGGGCAGTCTCTCCTGTGACTGAGCCTTTAACCTGTGGGTTTAATAAGGAGTTAGGCTGTTCACTTGGGCCTGGAAATGTTCATGTGTAGCTAAAAGCAGGATTAAAATCTTGGCATGTCTGCCTCCATTTTGCATCTGTCTCCTCTGCTCTAAGTCACCTTGGATTCTAGGAAGGATGGGTCTGATTGACAAACATCTTGCAATGAGTACAAAGTTCCTTCAGACAGCGGCAACTTTCTTATCTTATACCAGGCCCCGCCTGACTAATCCTGAGATAATGATCAACCAGACCACAGTTTGCCCAAGACTGCTTCACTGTGCATATCTCTAGTTCTTTTTGGAACTATAATCTGGAAGCTCATGTCAATACTCTGGAAAAAAGGACTGGAAATATTGGTCCCCTTTGTCTTGCCAGTATAGCTATATGGATTAAAGTTCTTTTCCTGATTTTCACCATTATTTTTCCATTTGGCTTTTGGGGCTAGTGACTAAATCTGATTTGTTGGGATCCTTAGTGTCAGGCCTCTGCCAAGAACATGGGGTTTGTGCCTCCTCTGGGTAGATGGTATCAGAACTGAACTGAATTATAGGAGACCTAGTTAATAAGTGTCAAGAAACTTGGGGAATTGCTTGGTGTGGAAAACCCACACATTTGATGCTGCAATACTGTGAGTTCAGGTATTTCCTTGTTGTTTTGAACCATTGAGATGGGGATATGTTGTTACTGCAGCATAATCTGGTTCATCCCAACTGCTCATTCCTCCTGTTGGAGTCTCACACTTGCCTAGGGCTGTTGAGCAGCAGGTAGATGTTGGCTGTGGAGCTGAGCTGGCGATGAAGCCATACTTGACATGAGCTCATCCTCTCTGTGGCTCCTCCCTCCCATGTCCTTGGTCCCTCGCCCATTTTCTCAGTCTTCCTCCTGGTACCATTCTGCCTGCTTCCTTCCTTTCCACAGGCACAGTCTTATTTTACCTCTGGTAGATGAAAAGCTGGTTCTGTAAACATGCTTATAAAAGAAATTTTGTTTAGTGAGGGCTTTTGAATCTTTGCCCCTGCTTTGGTGTGGGCCGAAGAAAGAATAACTGCCCAGCCCAGTCCTTGAGGCACCAGTGCTCAAGAAAGAGGGAAACCAATGTACACAAGAAATAATCAGATGATGACTGAGGGCTATAATCCTAACCCCACAGATAGACGCCTGTATACAACACCCATTTTAAAGTAGGTAGTACACTTTTGTAAAAAAAAAAAAATCCTAAATGATTTATCTGGGAGGGCTTTTTGTGTAATACCTTTTATGTCAGCATGGAATTCTTCAGGGTTCTCTAGAGAGTCAGAACCAATTACACATGTGTACAGAGAGATGCGGAGGAATCTATTAAGGAACTGGTTCACACAATTATAGCAGCTGAGAAGACCCAGGATAGGCTGTCTGCAAGCTGGAGATGCTGGGATGCTGGTAGCATAGCTCAATCTAAGTCAGAAAGCCTCAGAACCAGGAGAGCTGATGGTGTTGCTCTGGGTTTGAGACTGAAAGCCTGGCCTCAGGGAGGAGCTGCTGGTCTAAGTACTGGAGTCCAAGGGACAGCCTGGACTTCCAATGTCCAAGACAGGAGATGAGCAGATGCAGCTCTAGGAAGAGAGCAAGTGGCCTTCTTGTGTTTGCTCACCGTTTGGATGGTGTCCATCCACACAGAGGGTGGGTTTTCTCCATCTAGTCCATTCAGACTCACATGCTAAACTTCTCTGGAAACATCATTATGGATGCTTTTCCATATTTCTAGGTATTCCTTAATCTAGACAAGTTAAAGCCTAAAATTAACCATTGTCAGCACATACCTCTTTTTTAATGACTGCACAGTATTATTGGCTTTTCTTCATGAATAATTGTGATCTGCTGCATTTTATTATAAGCAAAGCTGGGGGACCATCGTGGTATAAAGGAAAGTGGTGGTCCAATCACAGTCCTCCTCCTCCAATCCTCAAGATTGCTGTTTGCCATGATTTTTTACCCTATAAATTAATACATGTTTTAATTATAGTAAAATGTATATAAACCATGCAGGTGTTATGATATTATTATTTTTTTTCACTTACAAAAACTCTGGATTAAAACTTTCTGTGAGGGGCTGGGGTTATGGCTCAGTGGTAGTGCGCTTGCCTAGCATGTGTGTTGCACTGGGTTTGATTCTCAGCACCACATACAAATAAATAAAATAAAGGTCCATCAACAACTAAAAAAATATTTTTTAAAAATTTCTGTGAAATAAAGAATCTCAGAACTTAAAAAGTATATCTTTTTACTGGCCCAGAATCTATTATGTACTCAGGAATCTTGGGAGTGAATGTAACATGGAGTAGATGGAAATTGGAAGCTATTAATACACCTAAATAAATCAAAGGAAAAAATAACATTTTGTAAGTTGTCTTGGAATATATTCTGTTAGGAAACATTATTTTGGGGAATTAAGTTAAGGTTTGTGTTCCTATGCTTTTAATTTTACAATAAACACACACTGTAAAAATTTTAATGGTGTAAAATTACGTGATAATTACATATTTGTACATACTTTTTCTGCGGCTTGAAGGTTGAGACTGAAGAATCATGAGTTCAAAGACAGCCTCAGCAATGTTGAGGCACTAAGCAACTCTGTGACCCTATCTCTAAATAAAATACAAAAAAGGGCTGGGGATGTGGCTCAGTGTTTGAATACCCCTAAGTTCAAGCCCCAGTACCAATACAAACAAACAAACAAAAACCAACCAACCAACCAAACAAACAAACAAACAAAAAAACCATCGCATAAAAGCAAAATAGAAAAAGATGTAAATTTCAGAACCCAAGACTAAATAACATCTTTAGAACTAGTTTCCCATTGGAGGTGATTGGATCAGTATGGCTCAGCAATTATTGGTAGAAAGATAGCCACTTGGCAGCAAAGAACTACTGGCTCATCCTCACTTGCCACCAGGCTTTAGCACATGCAGGGACCTTACATGGTCCAGGGGACCATGTGAAATGTAGTAGAGGCTGGACAAAGTCCCTGAGGGCCCTAGGTTACTTACTGCCTTGGTCCTGGTGCCCCTGCTGTGGACAATTCCATCTTTATGTGCAGTGCATTTATCTTGGGCCACCCTGGTGGGTTCATTTTCCACCCACAGAGCAGTCTCTGCAGTGTGAGCCTCAGGCTAAGGCACAGACGGGGGTAGAACCATCCACCTCTGCAGTCCTGAAGTTCTGAAGTCAGCGCCCAGGTCTGGGCCTTGAGCTCCAGCACTGGTGGCTATCCTGGGCTCCTTGCCAGGAGTCTGGTGGAGCCAGACACGTGAGGCATACAGTGAGGAGCTGCAAGGGCAGCTGGGCTAAGACAGTGCAGGGCCCAGTGAGGCATTTGGGCTCAATTCTAAGGCAAGAGAGTTTCATGGCAGCTGTGGAGAGGAAGGTGGTGCTTTGGAAGAAGAATCTGGCTCTTGGTACTGAAAGAAAAGGAGGGATGAGGGCAGCTATGCAGGTGACCTGGACAGTAGCAGCAGGCCTGAGAGATCTGAGACTCAAGTGAGGGGGAAGTTCAGTCTTCTTGGTTGTGGGTGAGGGAAAGGAGGTGTCAGTGAGAGTCGAAGGTTTGAGCCTGGGTGGCCCGGTGATGTGTTATGGTCCATGGAGCAGGGAGATGGGAGGAGGAGCAGGTTTGGAGGACAGAGACATTTTATTTGATTCTTTTGCCAGAGGGTCTTCCCTGTGGAGCTAGTTCGGTGAGTTTGTATGCCTGGAACTTAAAGACTAAGTCAAGAGAGACGCATTTTTAGAAGTAAAGGCAGAAATTGAAGTTGTGCAATACACACAAATAAAGACAGAAGTTTCTGATGCCACAAATAAACTGCTTAAGGAAATGACCCATCTCACAGAAGTCTCCAAGGACAGTTTTAAAACTGTCTCTCACCTCCCAGAGCAGAGGCAGGCATATACACACCTCTGGCATTTGCTTGGTTTATGTCACATCCACCTCACCACTGTCTTACCAAGTAAAGAGAGAAGTAAACATTTGTTACTTCGAGCCTTTTGTTTTTTTTCTTGGATGATACAAATATTAATTTTCTAGTGTTGCCAAGTTTGCATGTGATGCTTGCCCAGGTTGCTGAGTGGCAGCCCATCCCAGGCTTGTTGGTCATGGCACTGGCTGCCACTGTGTCACATGCCTGGAAAGACATCTGCATAAGGGACTGGTGGTCTGCACTGTGATGGTGACAGGGGTGCACTATGGAAGGGACCTTCACAATGCATAGGAGATAGGGCTTCTCTGTATTGGATTTCATTTTTTTTCACATTTTTATTGGTACATTATAGTTATTTGTATTTATGTTGTAATTTTTAATCCCCTTAATGAAAAATAGCTGCTACCTTCTTATTAAAGTGACAGGGGCAGAGAGTTCTTATCTTCAGAGTGGAAGGAAGCTCATCCTCACGAGCCGGAGGCAATGCAAAAGTCCAGGGGGCAGCTGGGCGGGAACCCACCCGTGAGGAGACCATATCTTGGAATGGCTGACTGCTCTGTGGGTATCAAGAAGGTAATCCACCTGCCAGGCTTGGAGGCCATCAGATCTATGGGCTCTTCAGCTGCCTATTGCTGTCCTTGCACTGGACGTCAATGGGGCTCCTCTTACCCTGTCTCCCTGTCCCCTCCCTTCCTGCTTCCCTTACTTACCTCTTCTCTCTCTGTTCTCCATTTCTCCCTATTCATCCTCTCGCTTCCAGCTGGGCTCACTGAAGGGTGACAGCTTACAGTCTTGGTTCTCAGTGTCCCCACTCTGTGTCATTGTGCCTGGCTTTCCGTCGGGGAGCAGCTATGCAGCTCCAGGAGGGAGACCCCTCAGATCTATAGGCACACACCTTCCAGACTGAGGGCCAGCATCAGC
This sequence comes from Marmota flaviventris, assembly GCF_047511675.1. Lineage (NCBI taxonomy): Eukaryota > Metazoa > Chordata > Mammalia > Rodentia > Sciuridae > Marmota > Marmota flaviventris. The sequence continues at coordinate 14,829,726 of NC_092511.1, forward strand.
AGGGATCCATGGTGGTCTGGGTTGAATAATCCTCATGGCTCAGGCTGCCCTGCTGAGACCCAGAGCTGGGGGGCTCTAGCTGCATTCCCGATGCACACATGGGGATCAGGAAAGGCAAGACACCTGCTCAGGCTCTCAGTTACCGCACTTCCTCAGCTCTCTGATTGGTTGTGGGGTATTGCACTCAGGTTCAGAAAGGTAGGGTTCAGCCCAGAGGCCTCCTACATCTAGGTCACCATACTCAAGTTCCACACCCAAGGATCAAGTATGTACAACACAGGAATTTTTCCTAGAATTTCCCTCTTAATATGGGGATAATGTGGGTAGCTTGGTCCATGCTCCCATTATCCAGAAGATAGGACCAGCCCCTTGTCTGAAGGTGCAGACATCACCTCCTGTCCTGAGAGTTGCCCTCCCTCAGCTTACCACACTCTGAGTCATGGGCCTGGGTCTGGCTACCAGGGTTTGGAGGCCACAGTGATGTCTGAAAATGCCATTAGTGTCCAAACACAGAGCAGGCCCAGCGGCCTGCTGAGGGGCAGAGCCGCCCCCCACCCCCCTCGCCTGCCAGGTAGGGGAAGGGTGACCACCGACAGAAAAGGCCCAGTGGCCCGCGGCGGGACAGAGCTTCCAATCACTCCTGCAAGGTAGGCGGGCCTGCGACCCACCGGCAGAAGAGGAGCAGCCGCCTGCTGAGAGGCTGAGCCGCCCCCTCCCCCTGCGCCGGCATAGTAGAGGGAACTGGGACCAAACACAGAGCAGGCCCAGCGGCCTGCTGAGGGGCAGAGCCGCCCCCCACCCCCCTCGCCTGCCAGGTAGGGGAAGGGTGACCACCGACAGAAAAGGCCCAGTGGCCCGCGGCGGGACAGAGCTTCCAATCACTCCTGCAAGGTAGGCGGGCCTGCGACCCACCGGCAGAAGAGGAGCAGCGGCCTGCTGAGAGGCAGAGCCGCCCCCTCCCCCCCGCGCCTGCAAGGTAGTCGGAACTGAGACCACCATCAGAACAGGTCAGACCTGCAACCGAGAGACAGAACAGGCCCAGTGGCCTGAGGAAGGGTAGAGCCGCCCCCCCCCCCACGCCTGCAAAGTAGGCGGACCTGCGACCCACTGGCAGTACAGCCCCAGAGGCCTGCAGAGGGGCAGTGCCGCTGCCTGCGCCTGCAAAGTAGGCAGAACTGCGACCACCGACAGAACAAGCCTAGCGGCCCGCAGAGGGACAGAGCCGCCGCCCGCGCCTGCAAGGACGGCGGACCTGCTACCGACTGGCAGAGCAGGCCCAGCGGCCTGCCGGCGTGGTAGGCACATTGCCCCAATTGGCGGAGGGGCAGAGCCGCCGCCCGCGCCTGCGAGGGAGACTTTGCAACTATACAAGACCAATATAAATATATAGGGGGAAAATTCAATAGCACAACAGTTTCACCAAGAAGAAAGGAACGCGAACAGTATGAAGAGACAAGGAAAGAAAGGACCACAAGCATTGCAGGTCAACTCAACTTTAGAAGAGGTAATAGCTGCAGCTGATGGAATGTCAGATAAAGAATTCAGGATATACATGCTTCAGATGATCTGGAGTCTCAAGGAAGACATCAGACAGCAAAATCAGACAATGAAAGATCACTTCAACAATGAATTACATAAACAAATCCAAGAAGCAAAAGATCAACTATACAGGGAAATAGAGGTTATAAAAAACAAACAAACAGAAATCCTAGAAATGCAGGAAGCAATAAGCCAACTTAAAAACTCAATTGAGAATACTACCAGCAGAGTAGAACACTTAGAAGACAGAACATCAGACAATGAAGATAAAGTATTTCAACTTGAAAAGAACATAGACAGCTCAGCAAGACTGTTAAGAAACCATGAGCAGAACATCCAAGAAATATGGGATAACATCAAGAGACCAAATTTAAGAGTCATTGGGATACAGGAAGGAACAGAGTTTCAAACCAAAGGAATGAGCAATCTATTCAATGAAATAATTCGAGAAAACTTCCCAGACTTGAAGAATGAGACAGAACCCCAAATCCTAGAAGCCTACAGGACGCCGAATGTGCAAAATCACAAGAGACCCACACCTAGACACATTATAATGAAGATGCCCAACATACAGAATAAGGAGAGAATTTTAAAAGCTACAAGAGAAAGGAAGCAGATCACATTTAGGGGTAAGCCAATCAGGATAACAGCTGATCTTTCAACACAGACTCTGAAAGCTAGAAGATCCTGGAATAACATATTTCAAACACTGAAAGAAAATGGGTTCCAACCAAGAATTGTGTTTCCAGCGAAATTAAGCTTCAGGATGGAAGATGAAATTAAAACCTTCCACGATAAACAAAAGTTAAAAGAATTTGCAGCTAGAAAACCATCTCTTCAAAACATCCTTGGCAAAACATTACAGGAAGAGGAAATGGAAAATAACAATGAAAACCAACAGTGGGAGGTAGGACACTAAAGGGGGGAAAATAATCAAAGTGGAAAACAAACCATGTTTAGTAACATAAATAAACAAATATGGCTGGAAGAACAACCCATATCTCAATAATAACCCTAAATGTTAATGGCTTAAACTCACCAATCAAGAGACACAGGCTAGTAGAATGGATCACAAAACAAGACCCAACAATATGCTGCCTACAGGAGACGCATTTGATAGGAAAAGACATACATAGGCTGAAGGTGAAAGGTTGGGAAAAATCATATCACTCATATGGACTTCGGAAACAAGCAGGAGTATCCATACTCATATCAAATAAAATAGATTTTAAGCCCAAGTTAATCAAAAGGGATAAAGAGGGACACTACATACTGCTCAAGGGAACCATACACCAACAAGACATAACAATCATAAATATATATGCCCCAAACAATGGTGCAGCTATGTTCATCAAACAAACTCTTCTCAAGTTCAAGAGTCTAATAGACCACCATACAATAATCATGGGAGACTTCAACACACCTCTATCACCACTGGACAGATCTTCCAAACAAAAGTTGAATAAGGAAACTATAGAACTCAATAACACAATTAATAACCTAGACTTAATTGACATATATAGAATATACCACCCAACATCAAGCAGTTACACTTTTTTCTCAGCAGCACATGGATCCTTCTCAAAAATAGATCATATATTATGTCACAGGGAAACTCTTAGACAATACAAAGGAGTAGAGATAATACCATGCATCCTATCTGATCATAATGGAATGGAACTGAAAATCAACGATAAAAGAAGGAAGGAAAAAGAATATATCACTTGGAGAATGAACAATAGGTTACTGAATGATCAATGGGTTATAGAAGACATCAAGGAGGAAATTAAAAAATTCTTAGAGATTAATGAAAACACAGACACAACATATCGGAATCTATGGGACACATTGAAAGCAGTTCTAAGAGGAAAATTCATTGCTTGGAGTTCATTCCTTAAAAAAAGAAAAAACCAACAAATAAATGATCTCATACTTCATCTCAAAATCCTAGAAAAAGAAGAGCAAAACAACAGCAAAAGAAGTAGAAGGCAAGAAATAATTAAAATCAGAGCTGAAATCAATGAAATCGAAACAAAAGAAACAATTGAAAAAATTGACAAAACTAAAAGTTGGTTCTTTGAAAAAATAAACAAAATCGACAGACCCTTAGCCATGCTAGCGAAGAGAAGAAGAGAGAGAACTCAAATCACTAACATACGGGATGAAAGAGGCAATATCACAACAGACACTTCAGAAATACAGAAGATAATCAAAAATTATTTTGAATCCTTATACTCCAATAAATTAGAAGATAGTGAAGGCATAGATAAATTTCTTAAGTCATATGATCTGCCCAGATTGAGTCAGGAGGATATAGACAACCTAAACAGACCAATATCAATTGAGGAAATAGAAGAAACCATCAAAAGACTACCAACTAAGAAAAGCCCAGGACCGGATGGGTATACAGCAGAGTTTTACAAAACCTTTAAAGAGGAACTAATACCAATACTTTTCAAGCTACTTCGGGAAATAGAAAAAGAGGGAGAACTTCCAAATTCATTCTACGAGGCCAACATCACCCTGATACCTAAACCAGACAAAGACACTTCAAAGAAAGAAAACTACAGACCAATATCTCTAATGAACCTAGATGCAAAAATCCTCAATAAAATTCTGGCCACTCGGATACAAAAACATATCAAAAAAATTGTGCACCATGATCAAGTAGGATTCATCCCTGGGATGCAAGGCTGGTTCAATATAAGGAAATCAATAAATGTTATTCACCACATCAATAGACTTAAAAATAAGAACCATATGATCATCTCGATAGATGCGGAAAAAGCATTCGACAAAGTACAGCATCCCTTTAGGTTCAAAACTCTAGAAAAACTAGGGATAACAGGAACATACCTCAATATTGTAAAAGCAATCTATGCTAAGCCTCAGGCTAGCATCATTCTGAATGGAGAAAAATTGAAGGCATTCCCTCTAAAATCTGGAACAAGACAGGGATGCCCTCTCTCACCACTTCTGTTCAACATAGTTCTCGAAACACTGGCCAGAGCAATTAGACAGACGAAAGAAATTAAAGGCATCAAAATAGGAAAAGAAGAACTTAAATTATCACTATTTGCAGATGACATGATTCTATACCTAGCAGACCCAAAAGGGTCTACAAAGAAACTATTAGAGCTAATAAATGAATTCAGCAAAGTGGCAGGATATAAAATCAACACGCATAAATCAAAGGCATTCCTGTATATCAGCGACAAATCCTCTGAAATGGAAATGAGGACAACCACTCCATTCACAATATCTTCAAAAAAAATAAAATACTTGGGAATCAACCTAACAAAAGAGGTGAAAGACTTATACAATGAAAACTACAGAACCCTAAAGAGAGAAATAGAAGAAGATCTTAGAAGATGGAAAAATATACCCTGTTCATGGATAGGCAGAACTAACATCATCAAAATGGCGATATTACCAAAAGTTCTCTATAGGTTTAATGCAATGCCAATCAAAATCCCAACGGCATTTCTTGTAGAAATAGAGAAAGCAATCATGAAATTCATATGGAAAAATAAAAGACCCAGAATAGCAAAAACAATGCTAAGCAGGAAGTGTGAATCAGGCGGTATAGCGATACCAGACTTCAAACTATATTACAGAGCAATAGTAACAAAAACAGCATGGTACTGGTACCAAAACAGGCGGGTGGACCAATGGTACAGAATAGAGGACACAGAAACCAATCCACAAAACTACAACTATCTTATATTTGATAAAGGGTCTAAAAGCATGCAATGGAGGAAGGATAGCATCTTCAACAAATGGTGCTGGGAAAACTGGAAATCCATATGCAACAAAATGAAACTGAATCCCTTTCTCTCGCCATGCACAAAAGTTAATTCAAAATGGATCAAGGAGCTTGATATCAAATCAGAGACGCGCCGTCTGATAGAAGAAAAAGTTGGCTACGATCTACAGTCGGTGGGGTCGGGCTCCAAATTCCTCAATAGGACACCCATAGCACAAAAGTTAATAACTAGAATCAACAAATGGGACTTACTCAAACTAAAAAGTTTTTTCTCAGCAAAAGATACAATAAGAGAGGTAAATAGAGAGCCTACATCCTGGGAACAAATCTTTACTCCTCACACTTCAGATAGAGCCCTAATATCCAGAGTATACAAAGAGCTCAAAAAATTAGACAATAAGAGAACAAACAACCCAATCAACAAATGGGCCAAGGACCTGAACAGACACTTCTCAGAGGAGGACATACAGTCAATCAACAAGTACATGAAAAAATGCTCACCATCTCTAGCAGTCAGAGAAATGCAAATCAAAACCACCCTAAGATACCATCTCACTCCAGTTAGATTGGCAGCCATTATGAAGTCAAACAACAACAAGTGCTGGCGAGGATGTGGGGAAAAGGGTACACTTGTACATTGCTGGTGGGACTGCAAATTGGTGCAGCCAATTTGGAAAGCAGTATGGAGATTTCTTGGAAAGCTGGGAATGGAGCCACCATTTGACCCAGCTATTCCCCTTCTCGGTCTATTCCCTAAAGACCTAAAAAGAGCATGCTACAGGGACACTGCTACATCGATGTTCATAGCAGCACAATTCACAATAGCTAGACTGTGGAACCAACCTAGATGCCCTTCAATGGATGAATGGATAAAAAAAATGTGGCATTTATACACAATGGAGTATTACTCTGCATTAAAAAATGACAAAATCATAGAATTTACAGGGAAATGGATGGCATTAGAGCAGATTATGCTAAGTGAAGCTAGCCAATCCCTAAAAAACAAATGTCAAATGTCTTCTTTGATATAAGGAGAGTAACTAAGAACAGAGTAGGGTCGAAGAGCATGAGAAGAAGATTAACATTAAACAGGGATGAGAGGTGGGAGGGAAAAGGAGAGAGAAGGGAAAATGCATGGAAATGGAAGGAGACCCTCAGAGTTATACAAAAGTACATACAAGAGGAAGTGAGGGGAAGGGGAAAAATAATACAAGGGGGACAAACGAATGTCAGTAGAGGGGGCAGAGAGAGAAGAGGGGAGGGGAGGGGAGGGGAGGGGGGATAGTAGAGGATAGGAAAGACAGCAGAATACAACAGACACTAGTATGGCAATATGTAAATCAATGGATGTGTAACTGATGTGATTCTGCAATCTGTATATGGGGTAAAAATGGGAGCTCATAACCCACTTGAATCAAATTGTGAAATATGATATATCAAGAACTATGTAATGTTTTGAACAGCCAACAATAAAAAATTAAAAAAGAAAAAAAAAGAAAATGCCATTAGTCCTTGGAAGTCAGAGAAGGTTTTAAGGCACTTTGGTTCTCTGCCTTGGCTTCAGAGCTCCTTGGTCCAGGCCCTCCATGATGGGCTCCATTCTCCCATGGCCTGGGGTCTTGGTTCTGGACAGCACTGGGCTGGCTCTTACCCCCAGTTGCTCCTTGCTGGTACCCAATGCTGGACATGAGGTCTGTCCACATGCCTGACCTCACATTTTGTCCACTGGGAAGCTTTCTGTTGCTACCTGCCCACTGATTTAAAGTATGGCCTTCCTGCGGTAGGCGTCTCTGCCTCTCAGTTCCAGCTCTGCTAGATGCTCCCTGTGGCTTCCAGCTGCTGAGGCTGATGAAACCTGGAGGCATCATCTGGGGCTTCTGGGGCGAAGGGCCCTGACTGGGGAGAGCAGGCAGGATAGCAAGCAATGAGGAGCAGTTCCCTTCATTCCTTTTGCTGTTGAGTTTCTTGGTGCTTCCTTGACAGCAGCCTAACAGAACCTACTAGACAGAGGGGACATGCAAGTGGCATAGTTCCAGGCCCAGCAGCACCAAGCAGAGAAGTGTGGGTCCGTGGGTGAGACTCAATAGCTAATCGCAGCACCAGGCCCCGCTAACCTTTCCTTGGCAAACTCATGTCCAAACTCCAGACCTTAGTGCAGAGGTGGTTTCCTCCAGGCAGCTTTTCTAGACCATGTTCTCTGCTGTGGGTTCCCATAGAAACCTGCATACACTGCTATCCAGGGCCGACCAAGGACAGTAGAATGACCTCTTCACACATCTGCTTCCTTACCCGGCAACAAACTTCTAGGAAGAGATGTGTCTATCAACTTCCATAACTCTCAGTGCTTACTGAAGAGCTCAGTGAGTCTTTGTTGAACTTCCAGAGTTGTAACATGTCTGGAGGGAAGTTGGGGGTTAAGTAGGGACAAGTGGATTTGCTCTAGGCTGTTTCTTACACTGGGATTCCCAGGTATTGTCACTTTTTTCTTTGACAATAACAATAAACAACATTTAGTGAACACCTGGCAGGCACCGGGCATGATTCTTCACACTCTGCAGTTACCAACTCTTTTAATCTTCATCAACTTATGAACTGAGGTGCTGGGAGGTGAGGCCACTTACTCAATGTCTCACAGAAAGTGGTAAAAGTGAAATCTCCAGAGAAGGACAATTTTGCTGAAGGACAATTGAAATTAGAAAAATATGGCAAATGTCTGACATTGGTATTGTTGATGATGAGTACTAATGCTATTGATAAAACATTACCTCCACAGTGCTGCCCTCCTAGCACACCCCCTACCCCTATAGGGCATAATAACTTGTTTACTTTGGAACAACTGAGCTTCCCAGCTCTCCAATATGTCCTCCTAGAAGACTGCCCCCTATCGTTGGGTGGGCATGTGACCCAAACTGGACCCATCAGAGCTCTCCCTGGTACCAGGAGAAAAGAGCAGTTTATCTTCAGAGGTGAAGCTGACTACAGGCTCATGAAGAAAACAGACTGAAAAAGCAAGACCCTGAGATGCCCGATGAGAGGCGAGGTGAGAGGGCATCCCTCCCCCTGACTTCAGCTATGAACCCCCTTTTGGCCTCACCTATTTAATGTCCGGCTTCTCACACTGTGACTAAGAGTCCTAACTTGTATTAACGGACAGTTCACAAAACCCTTTCACAGGTCACTGCTTCCTAGACTAGCCCAAGGAGGCAGACAGGGAAGTGTCACATCTCCACTATTCAGCAATGGAAACTGAGGCTTGGAGCAGTTAAATGACCTGCCAGGCACCAAGTCTGTGACAGAGCTGGCAAGAAGCCACGGGTTTACCTGTTGGGCCAGGGTTCTCTCTTTCCTTTAGCCTTGTGCCCTCATGGGGCTCTATGGAGAGGAGGGTCTGGTCCCACCACCTCCCGCAGCAGAAATGACCTGAGGCTAGGAGCTGGCCTGTGCTTCCACTCAATCCTCTAGTTTTGACTTTGGACCTATACAGAGGGAGGAGGTAAGGAGGAGGCGCAAGGGTCGGGGACAGTCTCTCCTGCTCTGCCCTTCCTATCACCATGGAGCTCACAGGACTCTATAGAACACAGAGGTGCCTGGGAGCAGCCAGGGAATAGCTGCAAGGGTGTCTGCCTGTGGTATAAGCAGCTGGAAGACCACCAGGTTGGAGCTGCACCCACCCAGTGCCTCCCCTCCTCCTGGGTACTCCTAGGGTCTGCCAAGCCAGATTTGGGGTTCTCTCTCTGGTTTAGGCCCCAGCCTTGGGAGGAGGAGTGGGTATAGGAGCCTCCTCTGGTCAGGGGGCTGGAAAACCTGAGGCTCCTCTGGGTCAGGAGTTAGTGCTCCATCTTGGAGTTGCCCAATGCTGTTCCACCTGCTCCTCTGAATCCTAGTTTACAATCTTCTTAACACCTGCAAGAAGAGCAGGAAGCCTGAGGCTGGAGGGAATTTCCTGTTTACTGCTGGTGTCAGTATTAGCCTGAGAGGGCCACTCTCCTGTGGTTAATGTGAGATGTGACATCTCCCATGCCAGCTCATGTCCCCTATCTGGTCTATGGTTAGAAGGAAGGCTGGACTTCCTCAGGAACAGGGCTGGAGGGGGGTCTGGGTGGGTGAGGGACAGTGTATCTCTAGGTTTGCTTTCCTTACATGGCCTGGGCTGAAAGTAGTCTTTCTGATAACATCAGCAGTGGCCTGTCCTATTAGTATATCCTTGGAGATCCTATGACTTTGACTTCACCAACATCCCATTTAACAAAGAAATCTGAAGCAGGGTATGGTGGCGCATTCCTGTAATACCAGTGGCTCAGGAGGCTGAGGCAGGAGGATAGCAAATTCAAGGCCAACCTCAGTCAACTTAGCCCTAAGCAACTTAGTAAGATCCTATCTCAAAATAAAAAGGGCCAGTCAATCCCCAGAATGAAAAAAGAAAAAGATAAAAAGATAGAAAGCAAGCAAGCAAGCAGTCAGTGTTCCAAGTATAGCAAATAAAATAAAGACAGGATGCTTGGTTCAATTTGAATTTTAGATAAATGGCCAATAACTTTTTAGCACTAGTATGTCCTTGCATTTTATCTGTGAATCCCAAAGGGGCTCAAGCCTAGGGAGGTGAAATGGTCCATGTGATCCTCTGACAGGTTGTGAAGGTTTCCAGCCACTTGTCGAAGGACAAGCTGCACCTCATGGCCTGTCATCTGCCAAATGTGGTCACTGCTCACCCCCTTTACGTTGTGGGGATGGTGGTAGAAGGGGGACAAGGATTGAATTCTTCACAAAAGGAAGTAGAGCTACTGAAGCAGTGATTTCCAAGCTGGTCACACCCCAGCAACAGCATCTGTAATGGTTAGTTTTGTGTCAACTTGGCTGGGCCACAGGGTGCCCAGATATTTGGTTGAGATGTGTCCATGAGAGTGTTTGGATGAGACTAATGTTTGAATCTGTAGACTGACAGCTGGGGGTATGGCTCAGTGACAGCACACTTGCCTAACATGTACAAAGCCTTGGGTTCAATCCCCAGCACTGAAACAAACAAATAATAAAAAACAACTTGCTGAATCTGTAAACTGAGTGAAGCAGATGCCCCTTTTCAACATGGTCAGGCCCCATACAATCAATTTAAATTATGAATAAAACAAAGAGCTGATCCTACTCCTGACTGCCATTAAGCTGGATTTTTTCTTTTTTCTGCCCTCAGACGTAAACTGAAACATTGACTCTTCTTAAATCTCAAGCCTGCAGACTGACTTTTAGACTGGAATGGCACCAGTGTCTCTCCTGGGTCTCCAGTTTTCTGGCTGCAGATCTTGGGCCTTGTCAGCCTCCGTAATCATATGAGTCAATTTCTTATGATAGTAAATATTCCATGTTCATGTACTCTATTGGTTTTGTTTCTTTGGAGAACCCTGGCTAGAATAGCACCTTGGACCTTGTGACAAATGCATATTTTCTTTTTAAACTTTCATGAAATTAGATTTTTTTTTTAAAGAGAGAGAGAGAGAGAGAGAATTTTTTAATATTTATTTTTTTTTTTTTAGTTTTCGGCGGACACAACATCTTTGTTTGTATGTGGTGCTGAGGATACAACCCGGGCCACACGCATGCTAGGTGAGCGCGCTACCACTTGAGCCACATCCCCAGACCAAAATGCATATTTTCTTGAGCCCTAATCAGACAACTGGATCAGAAACTCTGGAGGAGGGTACTAGCAATCTGAGTTTTAACAAACCCTGCGGGCAATCCTGCATACGTTTTTTAAGGAGCATAAATCTCACTATCACATGCTGTATTCATCTCCAATGGCTGCTGTAAAATAAAAATTTATTTTCCCTCACTCTGGAGGCTGGAGGTTCAAGATCAATGTGACATCAGCACTGGTTTCTGGTAAACCCTCTCTTCCTAGTTGTAGATGGTCAACTTCTTTTTGTGTCCTCACATGACCTTTCCTCTGTGCACGTGCTTTCCTGGTATTTCTTCCTCTTTTTCTAAGAACACAAGTCCTACTGGGCTAGGGCTCTGCCCTGTGCCCTTTGCCTCTGTAAGTGCTCATCTCCAAATACAATCATATTGAAGATTAAGACTCCAACCTATGGACGTTGAGGGGCATAGTTCAGTCCATAATTCAGGCTTACACATTTCTATTGCTCTCAGGACAGAATAAAATCCTTTATACTGTCGACACACCCTGCATGATCTAGCCTTTGCCTGTTCTCTAGTCTCATTTGACCAGCTTCCCCTTTTCCTGTTACTTCTCAGTTCCTCATACATGTAGGCTTCTTGCTCCTCCAGGACCTCAGTCCATGCTGCTGCTTCTGCCCTAGATGTTTGTTTCCTTTAACACTTTCCTCCACCCCATAAGCCTGCACAATGCCTATTTGTTCCTCAGGATTTAGGAAGTTTCCCTTGATCCTGACCCAGGACAAAGTTTTCACTTAGATTTTTTTCTGGGCATGCTTTCTTTCTCCTGCAATAAATACCACAGTAATGAAATATCTAACTCTATAATTACTTGCTTAAAGCTTCTTTCCTTCCCATGGAAAAAGAATAAGGAGAATAGAAACCATGCATGTTATTATGTTCACTTCTATATCCCTGGAACCTAGCACAATGCTCTGGACACAGCAGGTGCTTAAAATATACTCATTGAAAGAATTCACAAAGGTTTAAGGTAGATTCTTTACAACATTTTTAGATGAAGAGAAGAACCAGTAGCCACCAATAATTTAAAAATCTACCCCTCTGTGAACACTTTCTAGCCAGGAAATCTAGGGACATGGAAATTATGTCATTCTTATCTATTTTGGAAATTGCAAAAAGACTCTACTAGCACAATGGTGACTGGTAAAGTTACACCTCTGCCCAAATTGCTCAGTCATGGGAAATTGTTGTCAAAGATGTCTGAAACAAGCCCTCCCACACTTCTTTGCAATGAGTCTTTGCTTCTCCTTCCAACAAGAGAGGCATCCAATTATCTTCTCAAATATCAACTGGCTTTGTGACCTGCCTTGGCCAACAGATTCAGTGGAAGTGATGCTATTTGAGATCTGTGCCCAGCCCTGGGGAGTCCTTATGGCATCTCTTCCATTGTGGTGGAGTCCGGCCCTGGAGACCTCTGTGTGAGGAAGCTGGTTAGCCTGTTGGAGGGTGAAAAGCCACTCAAAGAGGGATCAAGGTGACTCAGCCAACAGCCTATACCAACTTCCAGATGTGGGGGTGAGACACTCCTGGGCCTTTCTGCCCAGTCAACCCAGCTGAAATTAATATACAACAGAGGCCAACAGAGAAGCTCACAGAACTGGAAAGTTTCTGCTTCGTGGTTTGTAACCCAGAAAAGGCTGATGTAATATTAGTCCTGATTTCTAAATGATAAACCCATTTCCCCCGCTCTCTAAACAATGGTGCCCTCCCTCCTGATTCCTCACTGCTACACTCAGTGTGATTCATCAGAATCCTCCAAATTATCTGTTTCCAACTGTAGATACAAAGGAGAAGTCGGACAAGAATAATGATTCATAGCAAGGCCTCTATGTGTGACTCTGACCAGACCTGGATGAAAGGACATCAACAGGGTACACTTTTTTTTTTTTTTGGGTACTGGGGATTGTGTAACAGGGCTTCACTTGATGCTTTGACTATATCCCTTGTGGCTTCGAAACTTACATTTCTTTTTTCATTCCCCTAAACTTCTCCTACATGATCTTCTTTTTTCTGTTCTTCTCTTTCCTGATCTCTCCTCCTTAATCTCATTTTCTATGAATCACCTCTATAAAAGCCCCCTGCTCTTGCAGATAAGCAGAATCACAACCTTTGGGACAGGAGTTCCCTGTGTTTCTCCTTTGCTAGAAAAGCCAAAACCTTCTTTTTCCTTTTTCTCAAGATTGTCTTCGTTATTGGATTGGCATCAAGGATGAGGACGGAGCTTTAGGTTACATTTGAACCCAGGAGCATTTTAACACCGAGCCACATCTCCAGCCTTTTAAAATATTTTTAAAATTTTTTAAAATTTTGAGACAGGATCTCACTAAGTTGCTTAGGGACTCACTAAAGTACTGAGGCTGGCTTTGAATCCTCCCATCTCAGCCTCCCTAGCTGCTGGGATCAACTGCATGCACCACTGTGTGGAGCTTTCAGGGACATACACTTGCTGAAAGGTGTCCACACTTGCTCACCTAGGACACAGGCTCCCAATGTAGAAGCTGGAGGCAGTGTCACCACCTGTTTCACACCCCCCCACCCCCCGCCGGCTAGCTGCAATTCTTAAACTTGAAGAGCAACTCTGGATTTTTGTCTCATAAAAAGCTTCTTTCTATGACACAGGTATACATTCCAGAATCTCCTTCACACGTATACGCGTTGGCCTATCCAACTGCAGCAATGGTCTCTGCAGCACAGTTTGTATCCAAAAAGAAAAGTATGGGGGAAGGGGGAGACAGAAAGAGAGACAGCGAGAGAAAGAGCAAGAGCAAGAGCGAGATAGAGAGAGAAACAACTTGGAAAAATCCCAAATGCCCAACAGGAGAATGAATAAGTATTTACAAAATAGAATATAGTACAGGTAAAAATGGATGAACAAGAGCTACCTGTTAATACATAGCTAAATCTCAAAATAACATCATTGAGTAAAAACATGAAGTTGTAGTTATATAACATACATTACTATTCACGTAAAAGTTAAAAATATGCAAAACACCACCAGATAGTCTTTAGGATACAGTGACAGGTAGTAAATGTATAATATATGCAGAGAAATGTTAAATAACACAGTCAAAAGAGGAGGCTGGGGAATAGGATTGGAGAGGGGTAAACAGGAATTTCATATGTACCTCAATGATTTGAAATTAGTACAAGAGCTGACCACAGTGGTGCACACCTGATTCCCAGTGTGAGCTCAATACATGATCCCTGAGGGAGTGCATGGGTTTGGCAGGACTTCTTGCACCAATTGTGCCCTTGTGCCCATTGGTCTTTCATCAGCCTTTGCTGCTGCTGTGTTTAAGTTCAAGGTGGAATCTCGGTGAAGAGCACGGGAACTGTCTGCTCATACAGGCAGGTTAGAAAAGCCCATTCAGAGACTGCTTCAAGAAGGGGATGGGTGGTTCATGGAGAAGGGAAAGGAGGACTAGGGGGAGATCTGGGAAGTATACTTCAAGGAAGCAGTAAACAAAATGATACTTGCAGCACAAGAGCTCTAGAACCATTTTTGTGTAAACAGGCAAGTATAAGCCCCTGAAATGGAGAAGTAGCAATGGGAATTGCACTAGCAAAAAACAGTTCTCTAACACTCATCAGAATCAACGCCGTGGTCCGCAGTGTCTGTCCACCAGCAGATTGCTCATGGAAGCTGGTTTCAATATTTACTGACTGTGTGACCTTCGGCAAGTTATTTAAACTCTCTAATCTCTGCTTCCTTATCTCTAAATTGTGGGGATAATAATAGTATAATACAAATACAGCTGGGTTGCCTTGATTGAAGTTCAGTTCAGGGTAGCTTCCACACAGATATGCAGTTCAAAAAAAAAAAAAAATCTTGATGCTAGGCATAGTAGTGCATGCCTGTAATCCCAGCAACCAGAGTCACTGGGGCAAATGATTGCAAGTTCGAGGCCAGCCTCAGCTACTTAGCAAGGCCCTGAGCAATTTAGCAAGACCCTGTCTCAAAATGAAAAATGGAAGGACTGGGGATGTGGCTCAGTGGTTAAGCACCCCTGGGTTAAATCCCCAGAACCAAAAAACAAAAACAAATGAACAAAAATCTTGAAAAGAAATGTAAATGTATATAGATCTTTACCAAAGAGGTAGCAGAGGGGGCTATTGAGTCAAACAGTCAAAATCCCCTAAATCTCCTCTTTACCCTAGAGCCCTGTCCTCAGAGCTGTTCCTCTCACAAATCTCTCCTCTCTCTTTTCCACATCTCTGTCCTGGGCTGGCTTCTCCTCTCTCACTTCCACTTCCCTTTGGATCCCTTTTCTGCCTTCTGGATCAGTTGCCTTCTTCTGGGAGAAGTTCCATGGCTCTTTGAGACATATATCAGGGGGCACATAGTGGCACATGCCTGTAATCACAGTGACCCAAGATGCGGAGGCAGAAGGACTACAAGTTCAAGGCCAGTCTCAGAAACTTAGTGAGGCCCTAAGCAACTCAGTGAAACCCTGTCAAATAATAAACAAATGGACTGGGGATGCAGCTTCGTGGTAAAATGTCCCTGGGTTCAATCCCCAGTACCAAAATAAAATAAATAAAACGTGTACCAATTTAGCCTTTAGGCCCCTTTCATTCCTCAACTTCACTAATAATCACAGAAAAGGGCCTGCAGTCCAGCAGGCACACCTAAAATCCACTTTGGAAACTGGGTAAGGAAATTTGGAAATTGGCTACTGAAGCAAGGTGACTCTCCATGCCAATAACCCTTGTCCCTGTCACAATTATTGTGAGGTTAGATGACCTAGTGCATGAACACATAATTAATCCCCAACTGTTAGCGATTATTCTTTTTTCTTTTGTGTAGGAGGGTGAGGGTTAAGGTTAGTGTGCTGGGTATTGAACCCAGGGGAATTTTATCATTGAGCCACATCCCTAGCCCTTATTTTTTTTTTAATGTTTTACTTTGAGTCATAAATAAGTTGCTTAGGGTCTTGTTAAATTGAAAGTTTGAGGCTGGCCTCAAATTTTCAATCCTTTTATCTCAGCTTCCCAAACTGCTGAGATTGTAGGCGTGTGCCACTGTACCTGGCATGCTAGTGATTATTATTATTAGAATCATCCATCAACCTTAGTAGCTATAGTATTCCGGTATTATTTATTTATTTGTTAGTATTATGTATTAGTAGTATAATACTAATGATAATCTTTAGGATACAGTCACAGGTAACAAGAGAGCGAGAGAAAGAGAAAGAGCAAGAGCACTTTATTATCCCTTGGGATTTGATTTACTTTATTTGCATTCCAGAAACATTGACCAAAAGTTTAACAGGAAATTCTAAGTCCTACTATGGTCCAAAGGTTGTGGAGCATTGCCCATTTGGGATGAGCCACCATCTGCCCTCTCCCATCTGTGACAAGGCACATTGCTGTAGTCAGCTCATGAAGATGTGAGGGAACTGCTGGGCTTACCTTTACTCAGATTTGCCCTTGTGTGCTCACCAGAACTCCAGGGGGTTCCATTTTTTTGCGGCTCCATATGGACCTTCTTGGGGAGCTCAGCATCTATTCTATCTGGGTTACCCTGGAGGTAGCCCTTGGGAGAGAAACCTTGTCCTATGGCCACCTGACTGGCCTGTCCCCAAAACTCAGCAGATATGAAGGGACAATCATGAGACATCCCTAAATGACTGTGCCCTGATCTTGGCTATGTACTTTAAGGACATAGACAAATGGCCATGTGCTCCCAGGATGGCCAAGGGGCCAGCAGCCAGGGCCTGCAGAGATCAGCTCTGAGGATCACAAATGATTAACCTGATTAAAAGAGGTCTTGGAAGGAGAGGGACTTCCCAGAATGGAAGGGCTGTCCTGTAACAAGATAACCCACTCTATGGCACCTCAGGAGACCTGGAGACTAAGGGCAGAGCCACAAGGGGGGCACTCTAACATCAGAGCAGTATGTTGGGGGACACTCTTTTGCCAGGTCAGTAGGGGAAGATGTGTACACATTAATGGGTGGGGCCAGCACCGCCAGGGCCACTGACACATATTTAGCAACAAATCTAACAGTTACTGGCATTTGCAATGTATCAGGCCCTGTTCCAAGCCCTTTACATGCAATGACTCATTTAAGTCACAGTGACCCATTGGAGGAGGCACTATTTCCAGTTCACAGAATAGAGACTGACGCACAGGAAGATGATGCCAAGACTCTACAGCTAGTACCAGCAGGACCCAGGCAGAGCTGCGTGTGGCTTCGCAGATGCCACTCTCAATTTAACCACCACAGCCACTCTCCTGCAGGCAGAATACAGGAAGGCCCGAACAGGGCAGGGCTTCTCAAACCTTAATGTTCAGATGAATCTCTTGGAGATCTTGTTACAATCCAGGTTCTGACTCCATGGGTCCTGGGCTGGTCTGGGTTGGGGCCTGAGATTTTGCATTTCTGCCAGTGTTGCTGGTCCATGGACCATACTTAGAAAAGCAGAAGTCTAGAGGCCCACAGAATCCTTTTACCTAGGTATGTCCTTGAGTCCCAGTGGTATCCAGGAGAGTATCACCTCCTGGATGGCAGGAGGAAAGAGAGCAGGAGAAGAGCCTGGCCCTGCAGGGCCTTCAGGTCCCCAATGGTTGACTGGACCTCCAGATCCAGCCTGCCAACTTCCTCTCTCATAGCCTGGACAGGTACCCTCCTCATCTCTTACTCAATAACCTAGGAGGAGAAGTGTGACACGTGTGATGGCCCCCAAACACACACACACACACACATCACACGCACACGCACACACACACACGCACACGCACACACACACGCACACACATGCGCGCGCGCACACACACACACACACACACACACACACACCTCGATGAGCCTGGCAGGTGAGATCTTTCCAGGGGCTGGGCACAGTACAGCTGGTGACCTTGGCTACACAAGGCCTTTCTCTGAGTGGGAGAGAAGGTGGCATCCTAGGAAGTGGGAACATATTTACCATGGGTCCTGCTGTGGTTGCAAATCCATTCCCTACTCTCCATCCTTGCGCTGCATGGATGACCAGAGGGTCTCTGGATCTGAAGCCTGCTTCGATCCTTGGAGGACTCCCACACGGCTACCCCAGATCCTTATGAAACAAAACATCATTATCACCCTCTCCTTAAACGCTCAGTACAATAACATATTTCCATTTTTAAAAAATCCATCAACTCCCTGTTACCTCAATTTAAACTACTCACCTTCCCTACAAAAAGAGATATCAGAGTAGGCCCCACTGCTTGTTCACATAAAGGTCTGTTTACAAGCTTGGCCTTTGCTGGTATCTGGGAACTTGGATTTCAGGAGAGTTCTCACCATTCACTGATAAGAGTGACTCGCTGTGCCTCAAGTGTTTGTACAAATATTATGGTTGATGCTTAACACCTGCTTTCCTTCAGGAAGACTGGAATTTAGGCATATGCCAGACAAAGGGACCTATGTGAGCATTCCTGAATTAGTCATTGTTCTTCAGAGAAACAGAACCAACCAGAGATATATATGAAGAGAGAGGAAAAGAAAGAGAGAGAGAGGTAGAGAGATAGACAAAGAGACACAGAGGTGGCTAGCAAGGTCAAAATCAGTAGGGCAGATTGGCAGGCTGCAAATTCAGAGTTGCAGTTTTGAGCCCAACTTCTGCAGGACAGCAGGTTGGAAACTCCAGCAGGGGTTCCCCTCTCATTCATACAGAAACCTCAGACTTTGTTCAGTTGATTGGATGAGACCCATGTACATTATGGAGAGTCATCTGCTTTACTAGAAGCCTATTGATTTAAATGTTTGTCTCGTCTAAAAACAAAAAGGAAAACTTTACAGCAACATCTAGGCTGGTATTTGATCAAACATCCAGGCACCATGGCTTAGCCAAGTGGACATATAAAATAAATCACCACAGTCCCTCATTAGGATCCTGGGCACCTCGTCTTCAGTGAGCCTCCTTGGTTGGCAGCAGTTCTCATGCGTTGTTGCATCTCATGGCTGGGGAAATTGGTCCCTGCTCCTCTGGGAGAGAACACTGAGGATTATCAAAAGGAACAATGGCCTTGCACCTGCTCCCCCAGATTTCACCCCATGTATCTTTTTCCCTTTGTTGATTCTGCTTTGCGTCTTTCTGCTGTAATAAATCATAGCTGTTAAGTCCTATCAGTCCTCTTAGTGGATCATCAAAACTAGAGGTGTTCTTGGGGACTCCTGACTCACCTTTGGATGCCCTGATCTGGACCTGGCCAGCCTCTCCAACCCCAGAATTTGTCACCTACCCCTCATACCCCAAACCCAGCCACCTACCCAGTACCTGAATACACTGCACCATCTCAGGCTTCCATATGGGGAATGCCTTTCTTCTCTTGGCCTGGCAAGTTCCATGCAAACATCAACACAGCCTGTTGTGGTCAACCAGTGCCATGGAACAATTCATCCCCAAACTAAGTAGCTTAAGACATCAACAATTCATTATTGAATGGACCTGTGGATTGTTGAGTCAGGGAGTTCCTCTTCCCATGGGGTTGGCTAGGGCTTTAGGGTAGAAGGTTCTAATGATTCCACCCCACAGAGGGAGCAGTTGGTGCTGGCCACCAGCTCTTAGGTTAACTGAAGCTAATGGCCAAGGGCAATTTTTTTCCATATGGGCTTTTCCACATGGCTGACTGATTTCCTCAGAGCACCATAGGAAGGTTCTGAGAAAAACTATTCTGAAAGGGCGAGCCTGGGTGTGTAACCTTGCGTCATTCTCACTGATGTCTCATTGATGCAAGCTGGAGTGTAGCCAGGCACAGAGCCATCAGGGGAGGAGACGGCTGGAGATGAATACTGGAGGGTGTAGCTCACTGGAGGCACCAAAGCACAACCATCTCCTCAGCCCCTCCCATCAGGGTGCTCACCACACTAGGCTGAAGTAGACTGGTTAATTGTTATTAGTACTGTGTTGTATTGTCACTTCTATTTATGGGCCGGGGCTCTCAGGGGTTGACTCTACATACCTCATTACTCCCTGTGTCCCATTCCTGGCCGAGTCTGTTGAAGGGATGAATGATGGAATGAAAGCCACAACAGTCACCACCTCCTTCATATCCACCCCATCCCTACGTCCTGTGGAGTTAGGAAGTTCAATTGCTGTGAGATGCCAAGTACACTAAGTACCCTAAAGCATGTGAGGTCCTATGCATAGTCCCTGGCAGACAGGAAGCACCTAGCAAACATTAGTGGAATGAATAGATGAGTGAACTTTCTAGGTGATCACTGAAATTTCCAAGTTATAAATGCCTCAGTTTCTTTCTTACACATTGTGATCAAGGTGAGCAGAGATCACACAACCCTACAGACCCCAGAGAGAGCAGTTTTATCAAGGTTGTCAACCGGAGAGATTTTTAGTGTTCTCCTCTCTGACTGTGGTCCCCAGGAAGGACAGCTTCCCATGCTGAGCTGTGCTTATGTGGCTGGAGGCTCCCCACGAATCCATCCTCTGCTCCTCTGTTGCCCTGGTTCTGAGCAGTGGCTCCTAATGTAGGCTCTGTCTCATTCTATAAATAGCCACAGACACATCTTCAGTGGTAACACTTGGGAGTGGGGAAATCCATTGTCAATTTAGCTTCGCCCTATTGCAAAATTCTGACATCACAAGAGAACACAGAAGTGAATCATCCCTGTATAAATACTTTGATTAGATCATTTGCTTTCAAGACTTAAAAAAAAAAAAAGCAGAGAAAAAAACGTGGTATTCTGTTCCACTGTAGACAGGCACAGTAAGGTTGATTACCCACCCTTCCATATGTGAGCCCCTTCTCAGCTGTGAGAATAACTTACTCATTTTTTTTTTTTGATACGAAGATTGAACCCAAGGGAGTTTAACCACTAAGCCACATCCCCAACCCTTTTTATTTTTTTATTTTGAGACAGGGTCTCACTAAGTTGCTTAGAGCCTTGCTAAGTTGTTGAGGCTGGCCTCAAACTTGTGATCCTTCTGCCTCAGCCTCTTTAGTCACTGGGATTACAGATGTGTACCACTGTGATGGGTGAGAATAATTTATTCTTAAAACCACATTCCTCTAGGTTCCATCCTTTGTAATGTTTTACCCTTTGGATCTTAGTTAAAACAATACAAATAAAAGAAGGTCTTGAGTAATAAAATAAATAAAGGATTTTTTTTTTGAAAGGTTTTGCTTTGTTTCATTTGATGGAAGGATTGACAGTATAACTTTTGACAGGTAAGCTCCCTAGATACATTTAATACTCCCTGGGTACATTTAAATTAAATCCATCCTGCTCACAAACTGGTTCCATTAGCTAAAGCTAGCCTGCCCTGCCTGTGCAGGGGACAACACAATGTGAACAATACAATGGTTTCAATTTAAATTCTGAGCTTCTATAGCTTAGTTACGGCTTGTTCTCTAGTTCCCCACAGTTGCTACCACAGCCTAATGTCTTACACACAGTTATGTACCTGTGGGACCCCTGTGGTCATCTGAGTTTCCAACCTCTAAGTTCTACTTATTTTACAAACAGGGGAACTGAGAAAATATGCTCAAGGATGTAGATCCTGGAGGTTGAAGGGCTCAGAAGCAGCTCCTTCAGCCTTCTGGCACCTGGATCCTTCCTCTCTGCTCACTGAATCTACACGCCACTTTCCCAGGCTTTGGCTACAGTGATAAATGTGTGTGCAATTTCAGCAGACACCATAGAGCAGGCCGGAGTTTGCCTGGGTGGATTTTGTAATGACAGCACTTACATAATGGCAAGTTCTGTGACCTTCCTCTTTCTTTTCTGCCCTCCCATTCCTCAGGGCTCCACAAACCTCACACTCCTCTGTCATCAGGCAAACCTCAGCAGGGAAGGAGGGACATTTTCATTCTTCTGCCTATTGCTGCTTCTCCCTTCCTATCAAATGGTTCTGGGTGGAACCTTTTCCATTCAAAATCCACACAGGAAATGTTTCAGATGGTGCAAAGGGGTTTCTTTTTTCTTTTTTTCCTGAAAAAAATCCTACTTGTTATTCAGGATCCCTGAGTGTTACCTCCAGCATGAAGCTGTATCTGTCCCTTATTTTGATATTTGTAATATGTACCCCAGCATGTGTTCGTCTTTGCCCTATGCCTTATTGTCCATGTCTTTATCTCCCCTTCTTGACTCTCTCCTCTAGATCTGTGTTTAGTGAATTGAATCGAGAGGACTGAAGTTCATCCAAACTTCCTGAGAATGGCTACATCCACAACTTTCTACAAAATTGCAATATGTATAGATTTGGATTCTCTCTTAAGGAAAACAGATCAGCGTGTATAGAGGCAAAGGAAAAGCTTCCTCTTCATCCTCTGAAGGTTTGCTGAAATGAATGGGTAACAGATTGGTAGGAGAAAAAGGCATATTTCTTTCCTGAACGTGCTTGGAGAGCATGGGGAGTACAGTTACTTAACAGCCCAGCCAGGTTTAGATGCTTCAAAGCCTTTATAGGGCAGAAGGAGATGGGGGAATATAGGGTAATTGGGGGCAGATGACAAGGACACGATTTTGATCTCTTCTTTTGGAAAGGAAAAGGGATCAGGATGCAAAAAGATCCAAATGGTCTCTACTGTCCAGGACAACACTGCCTAGTTTGGCGAGGGTCCAGTTCAGGGGCAGTGATGCAGAGGAGGGGGAGGCTGGGGTCTGGAGAGTAGTGACTCACATGGGAAGCGGGGCCTGGGTTGCCCCAGAACTCAGTGATCCTCTTGGTATCGGAGTCCAGCAGTGCATTTAGGACAAATACAAGGAAACCTGGGGGCACAGGCAAGAAGATTCCACAGGGCTCACACAAGCAGCAACTCTCCCCAGGAAGAGAGTGTTACAGGAAGAGCCGGGATCCAGGCATTGGACATTGTACCTGCGGGACCCCTGTGGTCATCTGAGTTTCTAACCTCTAAGTGTGAGCCACATTTACAATGTGAGCCACACGTCCACTTTTATATTTGTGTGAATCACACTTACAATGTGAGCCACACACATACTTTTACTGGGAACCAGCACTGCATTAGATATTTCTAATGCTTGTTGAATTTAAATTTTTTTTTCTAGCCTAAGTAGTAACTAAAGTCTTTGAGAAAAATTTCAACTTCCCAGTATGTAAGTGTGAGCCACGCGCACACTTTTATATTTTCTAATTGTCACATTAAAAATGTACAAAGGTGAAAATAAATTACATAATATGTCCAAATACTTCTAACATTAGATGTCATGTATTTAGGAATATACCCTTTATTTCCAAAGTATTACCATCTTGCTATGTAATTTATGTCAAAATTGTTAATGAACTATTTCACATGTTTTTCCATCTAAGTCTTCCAGTCTAATGTTTATTTTATAATTACACCACATTTCCATTTGGTTGCTAAATTTTCACTGAAAATAATCTGTCTCGATTTCATAAAATTTTCCAGTTGAAAAGGTAGATTCACCTGCCCAAATTGTTTCGTATGTACCTAGGTTTCCCAATAACTGAACTGAATATCAGTTTTTAAAATTTAATTAGAATGAAATAATGTTAGGAAGTCAGTTCCTCAGTGGCCCTAGTGAGATTCCAAATACGCCAAACTCACCTTTGTTAGTGGCTACTGTAATAACAGTGTAATTTTAGAGAGAGCAGGAGCTGATGCTTTGCCCATTGTCTATTCTCCTTGGCCTGGACCTGCACTGGACAGAGAGGTCAGGTCAGTGTTCAGTGTCCACATTTCTAAGTTTAACAGTCTAATTATAGTGGTGCTCTTGTGAGCCCAATCTTCTCCTCACCCCAGGGTTCATATTAGATGTCAATCTCCTGGCCAAAAAAGGACATTTTATCTGCCATTGCTAATAGATGGAGAACCCAGAAAGCCCATGGGCTCCAAGTGGACCAGCCAGGACTGTCTCATTTCTTCTACAAGAAACAGTGTAGATAGTTCTAGAAGAATCTTTCCAATTTTAAAGTTCATTGCAGAGAGATGTGAAGTTGAAATTTTTCTCAAAGACTTTAGTTACAACTTAAGTTAGAAAAAATTAAAATCCAACAAGCACTAGAAATATCTAATGCAGTTCTGGTTCCCAGTAAGTGCTTAGGGGTAAATGAATTAGTGTCATTTCTAAGTATATCAGAGAATCCAACAATGGCTTTCTTAACTGGGGGAAAAAATCCTATGATTTTTTTTGGGGGAGGGGGGTTAAAGTTGCTTTACATTTCTTTAATCATAATTAGGGGGAAATGAAACCCATTGGTTTGTAAATTAGTGAAGTTGTTGTCTGTGTAAATACACACAGTTAATTTATATCCTGTGAAATATTTTAAAATAAAAATATTCACAAAGGGCCTGCTTTTAAAGATTTTAAAAATTGTTTTCTAAAAAGAAAAAAAAACTCATGATTGCCACAAGGTGGCACTAAAATCTAGTGAAAATTCCAAACTCTGGTCTGGTCTGAAGGGCAGGGAGTGATTTACAGGAGACACTGGGCAAAAAATAAACAAAGACCAAACATATTAGGTTGAAGATTGGGAATAAATTAATATCTTTCTTTTCCCTGAAATGGAATTCACCTGTCTCACTGGTGGGGATATGTCATACAATGAACATACACGTTAATAAAATAAATCACTAAAATAACTTGTCCCACAGAATTAAAGTTTATTCCTACCTTTCATCAGGAGGGCATAGTGAAGGGGGAGGGGGAGGGAAGAGACTGTGGGGCATAAGGCTAGTTTGGAAAAGTTCATCCACTAAATGGTTCAGTCTGAGGCAGGGTTGGTCAAAGTATCCTGGGCAAAAAAAAAAAGGAACAGCAGGAAAAGAAGTTGCTGTAGAACATAGATATTTCTATTTGTTTACTTTGACATCGATACTGCATATTTTGAGAAGTTATTTTGATACCGAGCTTTGAGCTCAGAACAACTCAGATAGTGTCTGAAAATCAGGAAACAAATGAACTTAATCCCTCTTCCTGATCCTTTGTATTTAAGGTTTTTTTTTTTTTTTTTTTTTTTTTTTTTAAAAAAACACATGGTACAAAGCTTTAATTGTTTTATATTTTGGTAATATTTGAAACTTAAGGACATAGCCAAGATTCTCAAGCTATATTAAGACCAAGGAAAGCAGTGCGAACAATACAGCCATAAAAAGTTTTGACTAAAAGAAGAAAAACATGTGTAGATAAGATTTTTCTAATAGGCTAGCTTAAAAAAAAAAGTCCAGAATAAAGCCCTAAATTACCAACAACCAACAAAACTATTTAGTTACTGACAAATTAGTTCCGTACATCTAAAAACAAAACAACAATAACAAAAAATGGGGCCTTGTAGTGGAGCTAATCCAGAGCCAAGGAAGCACAGCATTCCTGGTCTTTGAATAAGATATCACTTCAGGTGGGCCAAGGTTACCTGCACTAATGTCTTAGTTGACTTGATTATATCTGTAGAGTCACATAAAGATCTAGCTCTTAACATATGAATTATAAGTGAAAATGCTGGGACATAGCTGGCTGCAAGGATTTAGTCAGATAATTGTTAAAGCAGAATCTGGAGTTGAGATAAATCCTAGGACATGTCAGAGGAGTTCTGGAACCTAACCTTCCACCATCATTTACTGTTGTTTTTTTTTTTTTTTTAATTTGAGATGGGGTCTCACTATGTTGCCCAGTGTGGCTCCAGCTCCTGAGCCTCAGTCTCCTGAGTGCTTGGAGCTAAAGGTGTGTGCCACTGTAACCATATCTATTGATTTTTGCATAAGGCCAGGCATTGTATTGGGTCTTCAAGATACTGAGATGAGATAAAATCCTGTCCCCTGCCCCAATAAGTTGAGAGAGGGAGATGAAACTATGAGACAATAACCTCACCATGATGTGGAGGGTCTCTCTGCAGAAAAAGAGAAGCATCCCAGTTCATCCAGCCTGGATGCAACTCCCTGCTTAGTTGGTACTTTAGCCTCCATGATGGACTCTGATCTGAGATTCAACTGTTTCTCCTTCAAATGCAGTCACACAAAGCCATTACCTGTTCCTACAGTGTGTCCTACAATTTCCCACCTTTCCACTTGGTTCAAGCTATTCTTCGTCTTGGGAGGCCCTGACTCCCCCTGCCTGCTTCCCTCCTCTTGGGTCCCTGTCAGTGGGTTGACTTAGGTATTTCTAGCCCAGAGGTTGGTGTCATCTCTTCTAGGAACAGGGGATGGATGAATGAAGTCTTGGTGCATATTAGGAGACTAGAGGTCCAGTATCCACCAGACACTAACTTGCTGTGTCCCCACCTGCAATCCTCCTCCACCTGACTCTACTTTTGGGGGGGGGGGGTTCAAGCCATTTCATCTCATCAATGGGTTTGGGGGTGGTTGAATTCTCTTTAACTCTTTACCTCTGACAGTTCACTGGAATGGAATTAGTTATGCAGAGCTGGGTGGAAGCTGCCCTTCCCTGGGGACTCTAAAATCCTAAAATGGGCTGGCATCAATCTTCTCTTTTCATTGTGCTAAGGGTTAGGCCTTAGGACAGTGCTCCTTCCCCTCATCTTCATCTAGAGACCCAAGTGGGGGCCATGAAAGGGGTGGGCAGTAAGGCTTGGAGGAAGAGGCTGAGCCAGATCCACTATATAGTCAACTTGTATGGCTGCCCTAAGGCGAGTACGGGGGGAGCCGGTGAGCCGGCCCACACCACAGGAGGGGCCGCCTCCAAAGAAAGGAAAAATAACTTTTGCTTGAATGCAAAAGTTTACACGTGTGGCTGTTTACTTAAAAACAAAACCACTTTAAAAATCCTCCCCTCCCCCACAAGTTCGACCCCCGCCCTCTTCTTACCCTCCCGCCGGGAGTTTTCAAGGAAGCGGGGCAGGGAGTCGCCAACGCCCCACAAAGTGCACCGAGTCTCGGACCCGCTCTCCCAGACCCTGTGGGCTCCAGCCTGCCAGTGGGGCCTCGCGCACTTAAGCTGGGGCGAAGGCAACTACCGGGGTGGCGACACAGGCCCTCAGGGATAGCCGCCGCGCAGACTCCCCAGTCGCCGCCTCTCCCAGCCCGGCGGCCTAGGCCGTCAATCAAGCTTGTCCGGCCCCGCCTTTGGGCTGCAGCAGGCGACCAATCAGAGTCAAGATCCGCAGCGATGAGCTCAGCCGGCTCGTTTCCCATTGGGCGGCTATATTAAGAAAGTGGCCGGACTCTTTAAATAGCGGGCGCTAGGGCCGCAGCCCGCATCTGCCACCGCAGTCAGGCTTTAGTCATCGGTACCCCAGTACGCGAGGCCTAGACAGATCCGGGAGGGAGCTAGGCCGAGTTCGCGGCTCCAGCCACTTTTGCGCACAAAGCCGCCCACTCTAGGGCTGGGACGAGAAGAGCGGCCACAGCCCCGGAGCAGCGCTTCGAGACGCACGGTGCACCCTATGCCCCGGCGCCCCCACCGCCCCCGCCGCGGCAGCCCGAGCGCACCGAGAGAACGCGCCACCGCGGGGCCTGGGTGCAGCTAGCGACCCTTGCCCCCAGCGCGCAGCCCGAGGTGAGCGGTGAGCGGCGAGCGGGACGGCAGCGAGGCGTTCGCGGGCCCCCTCCTGCTGCCCGGGCCCGGCCCGCTCATGGCGGCCATCCGCAAGAAGCTGGTGGTGGTGGGCGACGGCGCGTGTGGCAAAACGTGCCTGCTGATCGTGTTCAGTAAGGACGAGTTCCCTGAGGTGTACGTGCCCACCGTCTTCGAGAACTATGTGGCGGACATCGAGGTGGACGGCAAGCAGGTGGAGCTGGCGCTGTGGGATACGGCGGGTCAGGAGGACTATGACCGTCTGCGGCCGCTCTCCTACCCGGACACCGACGTCATCCTCATGTGCTTTTCGGTGGACAGCCCGGACTCGCTGGAGAACATCCCTGAGAAGTGGGTGCCCGAGGTGAAGCACTTCTGTCCCAACGTGCCCATCATTCTGGTGGCCAACAAGAAAGACCTGCGCAGCGACGAGCACGTCCGCACAGAGCTGGCCCGCATGAAGCAGGAACCAGTGCGCACGGATGACGGCCGCGCCATGGCGGTGCGCATCCAAGCCTACGACTACCTCGAGTGCTCCGCCAAGACCAAGGAGGGCGTGCGCGAGGTCTTCGAGACCGCCACGCGCGCCGCGCTGCAGAAGCGCTACGGCTCCCAGAACGGCTGCATCAACTGCTGCAAGGTGCTATGAGGACCGCGCCCGCCCCACCTTCCCCTGCCAGCTTGGCTCCCCCTCCCTGGCCCGTCCCCCACGAGCTGGGAGAAGGGGAGACCCACGTCCCCCAAGGACCCCGCCGGACCACCTGGCTTCTCCTGGCTGCTCTGGTTGTCGCGCCGAGAGTTGGCGTGGGCATCGGGTGCCCCCTTCCCAGTGTCTGTGTGCGTCCAGCAGTGTTGCACAGGTCCGGACGCCCTGCCGAGTGCCAAGGGGTTCCTGAGCATCCTTTCCTGAAGAGCCAGGCCTCAGAGTGTGTGGTTGTGTGTCTGTTCAACCCCCCGCCCCGTTTTCACCCCGCCCCCGTCTCTGGTCCCCAGGGACACGCAGGGCGCAGGAGTGTGGCCGCGCCCCGTCAGTTGTTCACCCACAACCAGCGAGCGCGTGCGGTCTCTTGTCTGTAACATAGACCCCGGGAACTGCGGGAGGGGAGGGCTGGGGAGGTTGGGTGGGGTGTTATATAAATATAGATATAATTTTATTTTCGGAGGCGAGATGGTGTTATTTAATGGTGGAGGCGAGTGAAATGACCAGGGCCCCAAAACAGTTCCAGCCCAGGCTGGATCCGGCGCCCATCCAAGCATGAACTGGATTTGGCCATCTTTCCGACCCCTGAAGAAAACATTTGCAATTGACTTGGGGCTGAGAAGAACGCAGCTTCCAGACACAGTGTCTCCTGCGGATCAGCCCCCAGCAAACCCCTCACCAACCACCAGTGTCAGGAGGGGGTTGCGCTGCCGGGCTGTTTTTGCCATAAGCGAACTTTGTGCCTGTCCTACAAGTGAAAATTGTTCAGCCCAAGAAACTGATGTTGTTTTATTTAAAGGCTAAAAACTTTTTGTTGAAAGAATTCTTTGCACAATTGTTTCATTGTTTGACACTTAATGCACTTGTCATTTGCATAAGACAGTAGCATTCTGACCATACTTGTATGCTGTAACCTCATCTACTTCTGATGTTTTTTAAAAGATGATGATGACTTTTAAACTAGGAGAGGGAAAAAACCCCACTAATTTTTGCTTTGTTTTCTTGAAAAAGTGGCAACACTGTTTGTGATTTTATTTGTGCAGGTTATGCACACTATTTTGATAAAGGAAGGTAAAAAGTATTGGGGTCTATTTAAAACTTTCATTTTTCACAAGGCAGTCTCTATAGCTATGTGAAATTTTCTCTGCATCTCTGTACAGAGAATAAACCTGCCCCCATTTCCTTTTTTCGCCTCTCCTCCCAGCCCAGTGGTACTTCTACTAAATTGTTGTCTTGTTTTTTATTTTTTAAATAAACTGACAAATGACAAAGTGGTGAGCTTATGATGTTTACATAAAAGTTCTATAAGCTGTGTATACAGTTTTTTATGTAAAATATTAAAAGACTATGATGATGACATTTATAAATGGCTCCTGTGGTTTAATAGTGTATAAAAATATCTATGAATTTGGGACAAGGGAAGAACTCTTTGGTAAGACCCTTTCTTGATAACAACACCATTTCTCCTATAATAAATGATGATGAGATCCCTTTGGGGGATGTGGGGTTGGGTGATTGAGGGAGACCAGGTTGTTCCTATCACATTCCTAGAGGAAGATGAGAGGGTTACTTGGACTCCAAAGTAAAGATCTTGGACCTAATGTGTATTGAGTCCAATTAGGTGAGTCCATCAGCATGTCTTAAAGATAGTCTGAAGTCTCTCTGGGGGCTTAGCTTCTTTGAAAAGTTGTTATGTGTGCATCTTAAGCTTAGAGAACTTTTTTTTAAAAAAATTCTCAGTGTTATTCAGGCTGTTAACTGGGTCTCCTTCAGATCTAGGGGTTAGACAATACCCTGGATGAGACTGTAGATTGTTAGCACTGGGGCAGGAATTCCTCAATGAAAATGGGAGAGAGAATTCAAATAAGGAGCTGATTCTTTACTGAACTTTCATCTGAATATGTTTCTGGAAGGATCCTAGAAGGCTTTATTCTAAGGACTGAGAAGGGCTATATCATCCATGGGAGACTGGGTGTTTGCTACTTAAAGTTGGAGTAGCCCCATTTTTATGAGCTGATTTCAGGTCCTTATCTTTTCTGCTGAGGCTCTGGAATGTAGACAGGTTAATTTGGAGTTGGAGACCACATTGAAATCCTGCTGTAGGTATGAGGGCTCAAATCTGCCAGCTCCCAGGAGCTTCCAGGGAAGGCAGTGGCACCCCTCCAATCTACCTAAGAAGTTTTAGAGTTTTGTTTTTCAGCACTTTCTGGATTTCAGGGCTGTTTACCCCCATCTCCATTCACCTCCTCCCCCCAGGGTCCTTGCAAGGGAGGTCTCCTTTGAAGTTTGTTTGCTTCAAAGCTGAGGCTTCAGTTTCCTTGGTTTCCTTGTCTTCTTTCAGACTCCAGAGTTTTTGTGAGTGAAAAAAACCTGGTCAGTAATGACCTTTCACCAGCTCAAACATGCAGTAACAGGGCCTCCAGCTCAGTTGGGCAGGGGCATGGTAGCCAACAGAGGGGGATTGTTTGGGCTCCACCAGGAGCTGAGAGAGGCACCACTCCTTGCCTCTTTGGCTCCACTCAACTCTACCTCATACCCTACTTTTTCATTTTAAAGGCAAAACTTCCCATTGAAAAAAGCAGGGTGTTTACTTGCAGGTTTCACATAGCAAATCCTTCACAGCCAACAAATCCTTCAGTACCAGGGAGTCCAGAACTCTGTGGGAAGAGCCCAGGCTTGGGACCAATGCCCAGACTCAGTTCTGTAGCCAGCCAAGAGCCTGGAGATCCCACCTTCTGAAAGGGCCTCTCTGGCTTTCCTGCCTGGTACCTATAGCTGTCTGTTTTTTATATTTTGGGGAGACAACCATCTAGATGATACATGGCAGTCTGAGTTATGCTGCTTTTAAAATGCATGGCATTTAATAATTCTGCCGGAACATACTCTTCTTGACACATTAGGATCCAACTGGAAAATATAAAGATGAATTGCTGTAGGCTGAAAAATCAATTAGGAAAAAGAGGTAAAACATCTGGTGTTACTCTTAGGATATGAAAATTCATTTTGCACATTTAAAATAAATGTGTTGAGTTCATTTAATTGCCTGTTGAACAGTTTTGTGGAAAATAGTGGGGAGTTTCATTGATCCTGGGCATTTTACAGCAAGGGGCATAATCTTGGGTTCTCTTTTAATCTTACTATTAAATCAATATGGATTGTGTTTCTAAGGCCTTTTCCACATGTGCTTTGGTAGACTTAGACTGGGGTTTCTGAAACTTAAGTGTGATCAGAATCATATGGAGGGAGGGCTGGTTAAAACACAGATTGCTGGTCCTAGTTCCAGAGTTTTTGATCCAGAATATCTGGGCTAGGGTTTAAGAATTTGAATTTCTAACTAGGTCCCAAGTGATGCTGATGTTGCTGATTTGGAGATCACATTTTGAGAACTACTGGCTTAGGATAAGAGAATATCCCTGCCAATGTCCAGAGAATGGGGGTGGTTTCCATATTAAAGCAGACTGAATTCTGTGATGTTGTGTCCTGCACAACTTCCTTACACCATGGAATAAAGAGCTCTCAGCAAGCTTTCCTTCTAGAGTAAATCCCTATCTTCTCTCCCCCACATTCTTGGGTAAAAGTGGGTTGAATTCCCCTTTAGAGATTGAATCCTGCCATTTCTGAATCCAGAATGAAACAGCACTCTGTAATTCATTCAGAGTGCTTTGTCAACTCTGATGAGATGGGGATACAGAAGCAATGAGACCGGGCTCTTGCCCTCCAGAAGCTGGTTTGTAGACCCCGTGGGTTGGGCAGTTCTAGGAATGCACTTACCAAGCCTGAAACCTAGCATGCTCTGATGGAGGCATCAGAAGAGGGTGGGACAGGAGCCTAGGGTGCTTACATTTGCCTGGCATGTTTGGAAAGGTGTGATGGAGGAGGAGGCATTTAAGCTGAGTCTTCAAGCAGGTGTGGGTGATATGTAGATGGAGGAGATTTGGGGAGGATGGGCCATCAATGCAATAATGACGCATGCAGCTTCTTTTTACTTCTGTGGGGCCTGGGCTTTGGGGAATAAAGCTCTTTGGGGTGAGAACTATTTTTCTACTTTCAGCCCCTCTGGCATATATTTCTTTGATCAAGAAAAATAGTGTTACACAGCCAAATAAAACACAGCTCCTCCTTTCCTCCTATGCACAACTCAGGAAGCATCTATCTGGCAGACCAGGAGAGAAGGTAGGTGAGGATGGTTTCCATATTAAAGTCACCGTTTTCTCTGTGCCTTCCAAGAATGTAGCACACACACAAGGGCAAGCTTTGTGGTAACTGCTCCTGGGAGACATGCACCCACTTTACTTGGTCCATCTTCTGTTTAGAGGGAGAACCTGGGTCTTCAGACACCCAGCAGGTATGCTCCTCCAACTCTCAGCAGCCTCTTTTCTGGCCTGGGAGGTAAGAATCTAGAGGATCCCAGTTTATTCCTTCTTTTTTATTCTTTTAGTCAGCAAATATTTATTGTTGACCAAAAGATTCTGGTCTTAGCACTGTGCTAGGTGATTGGGCTGCAGTAGATAACTAGACATCATTTTTCCCCTCAGAGGGTTTTCAGTCCAATCAAGTATTGGTGATAATGATGACGATGGCCACAGTTGATTGACCATGCACAACGCCTAAACCCTTTTTATGTGTTATTTTACTTAATCCTTCTATCAGTTATCTATTGCTGCATAACACACTATCCCAACACAGTGGCTTAGAACAACATTGATTACCTCCCAGTTTCTGCAAGTTGGGGATGCAGGCACAGATTAACTGGGTCTTCTGGCTCTGGGTTTCTCATGAGTCTGGGGCTGGATTTATCTGAAGGATTTTCAGGGGAATGATCTCCTCCAAAGCCCAGTGATTTAGCTGCTGGCAGGACTCAGTTCTTCATTGGCTGAGGCTGCCCTCTGTTCTTTGTCCTGTGGGCCTCTCCAGAGGGCAGCTCACAGCATGACTGCTGGCTTCTTTATAGCAAGCAAGAGAGATGGGCCAGAGAAAGAGTGTGGACAACCCAGAAGTCACTGTCTTTCAAATCCAATTATGAAAGGGATGTCTCCTCCCTCTGGCTATATTCTATTTATTAGAAGCAAGTAACTGGGTACAGTCCACTTTCAACGGGAGGGGATTACATGTGGGTGTGCAGACCAGAGGGACGGTTCACTGGGAGCCATTTTAGGAATAGCCACCTATGATCTCTGCAGTAACTCAGAGGAAGGTACATTCTCCTCATTTTACAGATGAGATGACGGAGCCACAGAGAGGTAAACACCTGGCCCAGGACTACAGTAGTCTAATGAATTTGAACCCAGGAAATCTGGCCCAAAACAATAATTCTGCATCTCTGGTGGGATTATAAGTTGAGAAAGAGCACCCTGACTACATCAAGGAAGACTCTGCCTTGGTCAGGTAGAGATGAGAGTGCCTGAACCAAGGCATAGACAAGGGGAAGATGGAGCATTTTGCAAAGACACTTAGGAAGTTGAAGGTATGGGAATCTGAATGAGAGGCACCATGGTGACCCCTGTGATTCTGGGCTGGATGACTTTGGGGATGCTGATGCCATTGTTTAAAATAAGAGTAAGAAAAGATGAGCGGATTTGGGGGAAGCTACCAGAAGGACCTGTTGAGTTTGATTTTATTCATATTGAGTGCTAGGTGCCTTTGGAAGTGACCACTGTCCTTCTCAACCTCTTAACATAGTCCATATATTTTTTTGTACAGAATTAGGCTACTGTTCAAGGTCATGCAGAAAGGCCACAATCTATACAGATGAGAGAAATCACCCTAAAGGGAGGGAAATTTATCAGATCAACTTTTCTAGGAAGAAGCCAATCCTGGGTTAGGAGCTGTGGTCTTAGGAAATGGACCTTATATAGCAGGGAAAGAGGGCTACTTCCCTTCTCTGTGAGAACATTGTAGATGTGTGGAAGGTTTGCTGGGTGGTGATGGGGTATGAAGAAGGGAGGTGACTTCTGCTCTAAGTGGGTGGCTCAGCTAGGCAGAGGAAGGTCTAGGCCAGCGGACTTTAGGAGAAACTGTATGGATAGCCAACTGCAGGTTACACCTGGTGGATAGTTAATTCTCTTGGCACCTTCAATAAAATTTTGCTAAGTGTGCTAGCCTGACTTTAACGCTGCTGTGGGGGTGGATTTAAGGGAAGAATATTATCCATGCTATGCAGATGGGAAAGGGAAACAAGTTTCCACCATGGTGGTTTCATCTGGATTGGGGCAAGTGGTCCAGCATAAAGGCATTCTGGGATAAGAGTTGTGATTCTGCTTTTCAACCATCCTCTATTCATGGGGACTGTTTTCCTCATTGTCAACTACAAGTCAGGATGCCTATGTGACATTCATCTCTTTGGATAGATTTCCAGGTCATCTGACGAAAGAAGGAGCCATCGGGGTACAGGTGGTAACTGAAGCCTTGGAGAAGGGATGTGATGATCTGGGAAGAGTGAGGAGCAAGAGGAGACTGACTATAAACTTGATCGTCAGCATCATGACAAGAATAAGCCATGTCTGCTCATTCAGTGCAGTGTGCCCAGCACAGAGCTGGATGTATGCTAGGACCTCAATGCAGAGTGGTTGAATGAATGTAAATGGAAGACAGGACAGACACTCGGGAAGCATTAACTTCTAAAAGGAAGTGACAAGGGTTTGGAACAGCTTCTGTGGGCAATGAAAAAGGGAAGTTAAAGAATGACTGGGCTGCATGGAGAATTCCTCAGCCCAAGAAAGTTAGGAAAGTTCTCCATTAAGGCCTGGCTTTGGGCATTGTATCCCACCCCTAGGAAAAATGCATGATGTGCTCAACCCAAAAATGTCCCTGGGGAAACAGTCCTGGTGAACCTGGAGTAAGCAGACTGAGGGGTGCATTTCTGGGCTGAAGGCCACCCTCTGCAGGACCACCCGGGTGGTTGGAGGTGCTCAGCTGCTGTCACCGTGAACTGAGCTTCAGAGTGGCAAAGGAAGCTGGGCATAGTTTTGGATTCTTGGTTGGAAACTTGGCATGACTGGCCCACCTTTTCATTTTAGAAATCATGATTGAAAAGTATGTTCTAAGGGCGAGGAAAGCAGGCTTTCATGATTGTGTTATCTCTGCCTTCTGGCTGCATTTGGAATTATTTGTCTTCTCTCTTCAGTCCTGAAAAGGGAAGAAACTAAAATTAAAAGAAGCAAGTTTCTCATCACTTTGTTAATGATTGATTCCATTTAATTCCAGAACTTGTTTGACTTTTAAATAAACAATAGAAACCCTCTAGAAGCACCTAAAAGGAATGTAAGAATGCATTTGCCATTTAATGATAGAAAAGTTTTAAATGGGACTCTGACAGTATAAAAAGTATTATTTATATAAGTGCTAAAAAAATCACTTGTAAAATACACACTCTTCAGTAATGACCAAATATGGAAAACTCGGATATGTGGTCACATAACTAGGCAGACTCTGTAAATGAGAAGATCCATCCACCTCCCTTCCTTCAGGATGCACAATCTTGTGGCTATGAATTTCCTCCACAGATGTCTGAAACTGTAGGCCAGATGGAGATCCAGACTAAAGCACAAGATAAGACCAATGTAAGTTAGCCGGCCTTGGTTCCTGAGATGGGTTTAGCTCTGCCAGGGGAAAAACTGTTCAAAATTTTAACATTATGGGTCATGACAGAAAATACAGATCAAACAGCTGGCTACCTGCCAAATCTGAAAGAACAAATAAAAATGAAATGCAATGCTCGTGTAAACAACTCAAAGAGGAATAGTGCTGAGCTCAGAAAGCCGAGAGTTTTCTCACAGGCTGTTATGATCTGACCCCTTTCCATGACCGTAGTGAACACACAGTCTCTCTCCAGTGAACCAGGAGAATTCAGAATGCTCAGCATGGCCACAGTGGTGTGCAGAGGAGGCTCAGGGCAGCAGCTGGGGCCATAGATCCTCCTGGGCATGTATGATGCTGTCTTTCTTGGTTGGCGATGGAAGAGATTGGAGTTCATGGAATTTTCTGGGGGACCTCAAGAAAGAGATGGGTGAGTGGAGTAGGAGGGGCAGTCTCCCTTCTCCTCTCATCAGGCTTCCCCATGGCTTTGTTTCATCTCCTTTTACTGCAGTGTATGCAGGTAATATGGTTAGCAGAAAAATCAAGGATTGCAGGCAGAAGCCCTGCCCTGTCTATCACAATCTGTACATTCTTGGGCCAATTATTTTTACCCTCTACTGCCTCAGATTCTTCATTCGTAAAATAATTTCGAAGATTAAACAAGATCAAACCAAGTACTTGGCACAGTGCCTAGCTCATTCTAAGTCCTCAATATATCTTGATTACTTTCCCTCAAGTGGATTCATCTTAGTACCTTGAGCACAAAATAGAAGTGGGAAAATTTCTGTTGAATACATGAGTGTATAATAATAACAACTCTTTTTGTTTATAGAGGACTTTTCCAAACACAAATTCATCAAGGTTTCATATACTTGTTTTTTGCAGCCTCAGCATCTAGTTGGGGGGTTATGGAATCATACTTTAAATTCAGAGGGTCCTTGATAAACTGAAAATTCTGAGCGTTGCACAAGACGAATCTGGCAGGTTTATTTATCCGGGGAAGAAGTGCCCATTACTTAGGTCCCTGAGGAAGTGGTCGCAGAAATACAGTGTGTGCAGAGAAAGGGGTCTGGGGACCAGCAGGCTTTCTCCCCGGGAGTATGGTGCTCATGAATTCTCATCAGAAGCTGAACTGACACTGTACCAGTGTGTTGACCCAATGACTCATAATGAAGAGCAGACTGGCCAGGGCAGAATGCTGCAGAGGACTTGTTCAGTCTCACTGGCCAATGTAGCCAGGGATGGAAGGAGAGTTGGGAACTTGCCCAGGTGAAGTGAATGCTGGGGAAAATGCTGACTGTCCCTAAGTTATCAAGAAATGTGTGCCCCAAAAATCAAGCCATTAGTCTTCTGTGGGCAAGATCCACACTTATTAGGTTCAAAATTTAACAGCTACATTTGTAACCCAAGTAAGCAAGTCTCTGTCTCTTAGGCAGCTCAGCAAAATTGTCAGACTCTGGAATAAAATAGAAAAACAAAGTGAGATGGCTTGGTCATCTGATCACAGTGCTTCTGAGATTCAGAACTTGGAGCTCCATTTCTGTAGCAGTTCACCAGACCCACTGCAAGTGAGCTGGTAATCAATCGCCTTAAGTCCGGACAAACTGGTTCTCCTGGCACAGAGGTAGAAGCCACACTTAATTAGACCGCAAGATTCAACCAGAAGAGAGACTTTGTTCAGGGTTGTCTCCAATTATTATTATTATTATTAACTTTCTTGTTAAGAAATTATATATATATATATCTCGTCAGGGTCTAAAGCACAGCACAGGGGTGAAGAGTAGAAATTTGTACTCAGGTTAAATCCTTCCATGTTTATCATCTGCACAATTTCAGCTTTTTCAGAAAGCTGACCTTGAACTTGAGTTTCTGGTAATGCTTGACCTTGACAGGATCTGGGCAGTGTCTTGGAGAAAGAGAGGTGCTAAATTGGAGACTTGGCTATTCCTGAACTGTTCCTGATTCTCTTCAGCAGGTTCCTCCCACCCCACGAGTAACTTGGAAATGGATGCTGGAATCAATTTAACTGTGCCAAATTCCAAATTCCAACTTCTGAGGAATCTGAGCCAAATGTTGGGGTCTGTGGACTGATGATGGGGGGCGGGGGTCGTGAGATGGTGGTCAGCAATATAAGGGGAAGTCAGTCTCTCATCTTGTTTGGAAGCAGTAAGCTTGCTTTCAGAGCTAGGCTGGAACCAGGAGTCTGGGATAGATCTCTGAGCTGGCTCCTGAGTCATTGTCTTCAAATCATACTAAGTTTCATGAGCTCCCTCCTTCTACGCTAGATCAAGAGTTAAAATGCCATTAGAGTTCAAGGAGTCAGGGCTTGAGCTGGACGGATCTGATCTTGCTTCCTGGAGGGCAGTGGATGAGCCTGTCAGATCCCAATGGTTCAGGAATTAGAAAGCCAGAGGCCAGGTTACAGCTATCAGGAATAGATTCAGACCCTGATGAAAAAGTCTTTGTGGTTCCCTCCTAAGGGAAGATAGGCCAGCAATCTGCCCATAGGATTAGATCTAGCTCTTATCTGGCCCCCTGGGCTTGGCCATTAGGATGCGTCCTACCATGCCATCTACCATGCCATCAGCCCTGGGACCTGCCTGAGCATGTGGATGGTGAAGGGTGCTAGGACTTCATGAGCACAGTGAACAGGCAGGGTCAGTGAGAGCCGCAGGTGGGTGAGGAGAACCCTGCCTCTCTTTGTGCATGGTCTTTGAGAATTCAGGAGAGAAAGCCCATTTTAGGATAGCCTTTTGAACCCCTTTTCTCCCTGTTTCTTCCCGACTGGGTTCCCCAGCCCTTCATAGTGAAGCATGCTGGGGAACCATGCTTGGGAAGTCACCCCAGGCTGCCTGTCAATGCCATACACTTGTTCTACTGTCCTAGACCTGTGAGCAGGGACAACAGGGCTCCTGGCTGAACTGATGTGCTTGGGAGCTCTCTGTGGTAGCACCTCCTTCAATTGCTGGGGATGTCAGTAAACAGAACAGGGGCAGGGCTACCATAATCAGAATCTTCTAGGATTTTTTTTTTCCTTGGGAATAATAGTGTTAGAAGATACCAGTTTCTCCATCAGGCGCTTGGGGCCTAGGTGGGGTGTTGCTCCTTCAGGCCTTGGGACAAATATCACTTCCTATGAGCAATCTTCCCTTGACCTCTCAAGACTCAAGTGGAGCTAGGCATGGTGGTGCAGGTCTGTAATCCCAGTGGCTCAGGAGGCCGAGACAGGAGGATTGCAAGTTCAAGGGCAGCCTCAGCCACTTAACAAGGCCCTAAGCAACTTAGCAAGACCCTGTCTCAAAATCAAAAATAAAAAGGATTGGGGATGTAGTTCAGTGGCAAAGCGCCCTTGGGTTAAATCCCTATTGCTCCCTCTCCTCCCAAAAATGACTGAAGTGGATAGTTGTCTTAGTCTATTTCCTGTTGCTAATAATATAAAAACTGGGTAAATTATAAAGAAAAGAGGTTTATTTTGGCTTCTGTTTCTGGAGGTCAAGGTCAAGAAACTGCATCTGTTGAAGAATCCCAAAGTGGTACAGGGCATCACACAGTAAGAGACAGAGAAGATAGACATATCTGTGTGTCTGTGTGTG
The DNA here is from genome assembly GCF_047511675.1 of Marmota flaviventris. Lineage (NCBI taxonomy): Eukaryota > Metazoa > Chordata > Mammalia > Rodentia > Sciuridae > Marmota > Marmota flaviventris. Next base: position 14,869,037 of record NC_092511.1, read on the forward strand.
TTTGTGTATGTGTATGTGTGTGTGGTTTGTGTGTCTTCTGGTTTCTCTTCCCCTCTTATAAAGCCACCAATAATTCAATTGTGGGGTCTCTATCCTGATGACCTTATCTAATATTCTAAAACAATAAAGTCTCAAGTATTGGTGGCTTGGTTGCCAGCCTGTGGTATTAATGGGAAATGGGGCCTCATAGAAGGAAGTGAGGGCACTGGGGGCATTCCCTTGTAGGGGATATTGAAACCATGTCCTCCCCCTTCCTCCCTTTTTCTCTCTGCTTCTCTGACACCATGAGGTGAGCATTTGCTCCACCACATGCTCCCTACCATGATATTCTGCCTCACTACCGTCCCAAAGTGATAAAGCCAAGAAATCATGAGCTGAAACTTCTGAACCCATAAGCTCAAATAAACCTTTCTTCCTTTTAAGTTTATTTTCTCAAGTATTTTGTCATAGTGACAGAAGGCTGGCAAACACACCATAGATTCCCTCCTTAATACCTTAGAATGAGGATTGAATTTCAACCCAAGAAGTGTTGGGGATCACTCAAATAATATCCAAACCACAGCAATATTTCCTATAGCACCTTGACTTATCCATCATATTCCAAAAGTCACCCACTGGATTGTGAGCCTCAGAAGGCAATGAGTATGGCCAGCATGGTAGCTGGGTCTTGCAAGGATGTACAGTGAACATTGGTGAGCATATGAGTTGACCAGCTAGTTCTGTGTGGGCCTCAAGGGAGGAACTGGCAGAAGTTTGAGAGCCCAATTTGGCTCAAAAGAAGGAAGAGCATTATAATCATCAGAACATGCCCAAAGGTCATAGGTCGGAGGTTGTGAGATCTGTCATTGTCATGCCACACCTGGATAACTTGAGTCTAAGATGTTGTGGGGGGGGGGGGGATTCAAGTGTCAGTTGGGCAGAATTCTAAAGACAAGACTTGCCATAGGTGGTCCCCAGTGCTGGGGGAGAGCAGACCCCTGTGTTGGAGGAGGTGAGCAACCTGGAGCTAGCTGAGGGCTGCTCCCTGGAGAGACAATCCTCCATTTTGTTCCTACTGAGACTTTAAAGCAGAGTTCAAATGCTTTTTTTTTTTTTTTTTTTCATTTGCTTACCTCCTCTATTTTTTCTCATCTGCAGAAGAGGAAAAAACACATTGTTTATTTCTCCATAACTATCCTCACCCTTCTTTAGTGTAGTCATTAATTAATTCTGTGTCTCCCATCTGCAATGGGGGTCTCCTGGAGTATGGGGACTGTGTCTTAACAATGATTTGCATCACTGACATCTAGACCTGGGCCTGGCACAAAGTGCTAAGGAAATATTTGTTGAACATTGGACTAAATGAGCAGCTTACCCATAAGAAAAAGAGCTTAGGGCTCTGCTGTGGAAGCAAAGATAGCATGTGTGGAAAAAATTCCAAGAATGATTTAGTATTAATCTGTAATACTCCTGGGATAGAGGTGGATCGCGGAAGAGCTAACGTAGAGTCTGCTGGCCTGTGAGCTATCTCTGAAATGTTTGGGGGAAGGACTGAAGGGAGATGCTCTAGTCCAGTGGCTAGGACGTAAGTGTCCCAAGGGCACGGCCTTTGTTTACTGCTGTAGCCCACGAAGTAGGCGCTCGTGGGATGGAAGTTCTTTAGTTCTTGAAGTTTTCTTCTCCTCCTTCTTTTCCTCCTCCCCCCTTCTTTTTCTTCTTCTTCTCACATTAAAAAGTTTTATGATTATCTTGTCCTTAAGACAGAAAGGCAAACTCCCGTGGGAAGGACTTAGACACAACTCCCCACCAACAGGCTCCCTAGGTGCACGGTCAGAAACCTCTGTACTTGGTTTAACTCCATGCTGTTGCCATCTTGAAATTCTTAATAGTGGTTGACCAAGAAATCCTGAGTTTTCATTTTGCTCTGGGTCAGGGAATTAGTATCCCGTTTTGTCCACAGAAGTGGACATTGTCAATCTACAGTATGGGCCTGGGAACACAGGGGACATTTGGCCCTGGAACTCACTTGGCAAACTGACTTGCTATGCGGGGCTGCGGGTGGTTTGCAGGGACTCTGCTAGGCCACCATTGGGGATTGATGATCTCTCTCTCCTTTTTTGCCTGGCCCTAATCTGCAGCTGCTTCTGTTTCTTGGCTCCACCTGACCTGAAGTGACCTCAGGGAGTGGTAAGCAGCCAGCCAGTGACCTCATGCCTCCTCCCTGCTCTGCTGCTGTGGCTGGCATTGGACACTTTCATGGTGCTCTTCTTAAGTAGTGGCCTCAAAAGTGTGGTTCTACAGGAATCTTATCCCACCCTCTCAAGGAACTGGGGCATTTCCCTGGCTTGGTTGGAGAGCATTAAGTGTCGCCTCCGGAGTACCTTTTGATGATGCCAGTCATTTTCCATCTCTTTAGGTCTAATTCTGAGGATTCTACTACATCAGAGTAAGTTTACTGCCCCACAAAAGCATTTTGTCAGTCTGTGGATAATTTTTCCCTCTCTCAGGTTCAAGAACCTTGACCTTGGTGGCCAGGACCTACCTGAAGTGCTCAAAGCCCTCTTAGGGGCTCATTTCTCTTAAAGAGACCAGTCTTTTCAAGCCTGTGGGACCCTTGTTGCCAGATCCTGGAAGGGGAGCATCTTTCCACCCCAGGGGTCCACACCTGTCATGTCTGGTAGGGTGGGCTGGCCATTGGTAGTTATACTCAGTGATGAGGAAAGCCACCTGACTGTCTCTGGGACACATAGATGGGGGGGTGGTTTTGGGGAAGGGACCCTAAAAACCACACAGATGCTGCCCAACTCTTGTGGGTCACTGCTACCTGCTGGTACGGATGGAGCTCAGAACAGAGTCAATCATGAGCCCTTTGAAAGGCTGATCTGTGAGATTTCTGATTTGCCCCAGGGCTCACAGTGAACAGTCCTGCATGGTGTCTCTGTACTGCTCTTTCTTGAACTCTTCTACCAGAGATCATATCTCCCTAAGAGACAAGTGTCAGATTTTTAAAAGGTGGCCCAGAGCAGTTCTTAGCCTTTGCAACTGCTTCTTGGAAAATTAAAAAAAAAAAAGTATTCAAGTTTATAGATAGAAAACAAAGAGTAGGGAGGTAGACATTCACAACTTCAAAGTCACTGTCATTATCAGAACTATTTTTTTTCTGTAAGATATTATTGGTTTTAATTTTATTATACTGCCAGAAGTAGCAGGGACATCCAGGTCATTCAGTCCAAACCCCCCCATTTTAAAGAAGGAAAACTAAAGCCCAGAGAGGCTTGGTGGCTGCCCAAGATCACACAGCTCATTAGGAGCAGAGAAGCCAGGTCACATTCCTTTCTCTCTCCAACATAAAGTTCTTAAGATCTGGGCTCAGTGATGCATGCCTGTAATCCCAGCTACTTGGGAGGCTGTTGCAGGAGGACCATAAGTTGGAGTTCAGGCTGGGAAACTTAGCAAGACTCTGTCTCAGTAATATAAATAAAATAAATTAAAAAGGGCTGGGGATGTGATTCAGTGTTAGAGCACCCCTGGGTTCAATCCCTAGTACTGAAAAAAAAAGTTCTTAAGATTCTTTAGTTATTAACTAAACATTCGCTTGGATTAAAGATCTGAGGAATAACTGGAACATGAGCTGGCACATTTTCAGACATTGGCAGTACAACCTCGGTAGGTTTTATGAATTTTTGTTGAGAAGCTACCTTATGCCAAACACTGCACTTAGACTCAGGAATACTAAATAGAATCAGATATGATTTTTGTCCTCAAAGGCAAGTTATGTTAGGAATGTGTGTGTCCAAAACAAGAAGTCCCCTTTCTAGTGTCCTTTGCAAGAGATCAACCAGCTTGAGCCTCAATACCTCCACTTAGAAATGCTGCTTTGAGAGAGGTCTTGTCCAGTGACTCTGGAAGTCCAGGGGATCTAGAAGCCCCAGCATCTTTTATTTTAAGCCAGAGCTGGTGATTGATGGGGCCTGAATATGCTGACTTACTGGCCGAAGGAGGAATCTAAACAAAGATCAGTTATCAATAATGTGTAAAACCATACTTTCTTACACACATGCACACACACTCACACACTCACACACACACACACACACACTTACTGTGCAGAGCCAGTCCCAGGAGCACACATGCCAATCTAAATTATATGACTCTTATTTGTCAGATGAGAAAATTAGACCCAAAGCAAATTAACCACCTGCTTAGCTATGGAATCCAGATGACTAGTGGATTCTTTAAACCATTTCAAGTTTTAGTTAATTTAAGAACTAAAAAATAGGAAGAGGTTTCCCTTACAAACAACATCCAAAATGTCACTCGTCCTAAGATAAGACATCTTGGAAAGGTACCAAGATGGTTGTGGTGTCTCATTTTTCCATAGAATTCTTCAAAGTCACGGCTATTATGGATGATTCCAAATGACTGGAAGTCAAATGAAATCATCCCAAATGCCATTTTCTCCCTCTGACAAGGGGCTGAGACCCCATGGCTGGATTGAGCCAGGTGGTAGGCAGGCCTCCACTGACCACACCTCACTCACTCGAGGAGCCCCTGGAGCCTGCAGGATGGTGGGAAGGATGGACCCGCATTCAAAGCCCAAGGCTCCACAAGATGTTTTGGTTTAAGCATGGGATTATTGTTCTCCCTTCAAAGCCTAAGGATAAAAGCTGCTCAGGAATGCCCTGCAGGGGCATGAGGCTTTGATGCTGCCGAGGGACCACTCCTCCTCATTCTGTAAGTAACTCAGCCTATCCAGACTCAGAGGCAAGGCCTTCTTAAATGACAAAGACCTCAAAGTTGACTGGGCCCCACTTTCCCCTGAGGAGTACTTTCCAGTGTACTTTTGCCAAGAGGCTGTCAAACCCTGCTTACACCCCTCCAGGAGGACAAGATCACCATTTCCAGCTTTGGAAAGTACTGCTCTCTTGTACAGAGAGTCCACCCTCTGGTACCATCTGTCTAGGGGTCCCAGCTTTGCAATCTGGGGCCCACCCAGCTCTATGTTGACGGCTGCCATGTAGAAGTGTGAGTTTAATGTGTGCTGGGCTCCAGGCCAGCCATCCTGAGGTCAGTACTCGGCCACCCTCCCAGACATGGTTGTGAAGCTGTCACTATCCCTGCACCGGAGGGGGTTCCTGCAACAGCAAGTTCCAGAACAGGAAAACCAAAACTCCAATTGTAGCCTAAATAGGACTGTCCTCTGGTTTCCCTTACCTCAGGGCTTCTCAACAACACAAAACTGGAAACCACAAAATGTTTGGGGTTTTCTACCTGTTCCCTGGAAACTCCACCTTCCGCCTATCTTCTCACCCCAGGAGTTTGGTGAGCCACGCTAGGACTGGGCTCTGCTCTATTTTTCTTTGAATCCTTCTGTCTCAACATAAATTCTAGCCAGGAGCAAGGATTTTCTAGGTGTTTTGAAAATGGCCACAGAGTACAAACCACCAGGCTGCCTCCTACTTTGACTTTGGGGGCTCAAGCTTGGAGACTCAGAGCTGTGCTTACTCGGCACTGGACACACACCCACATGGGCCATTGGTTGCAGAAGCCTGTGGTCAGGTGAGCAGCGGCTGTAAGCGGAGATCTGTGAGCTGGGGCAGGAATCCAGCTCCAGTGTCAGGTCAGGCTCAACCATTAACCACTAGTTCTTGGGCTTGTGTCTGGGTAAGAGGTCGAGATCCCCAGCAGAGCAGCTGGGGGGGGGGGCGCTCTCAGGGCAGAATGTGACCTCAAAGCCCCAGAGGTGACCTCTGGAGGTCTGAGCAACGTTTGCCTGAACTGTCCCTTAATGAGCTCCCCTAGGCACACGGCCCTCCCTTCCATCCACTCAGCAACATTTATATTCAGCCGAGTAATCCAGCGAAAATGATTCTTTCATGGCCGGCCTCACCGGACCAGCGAAGCCCCTTGGGGTTATTTAGACAAGAGTAGGAAAGATCTCAAGAATGTGACCTGACCTAAAACGTTCAGGGAAAATAATGGAAGCCTCTGCTGGGTCTTGGAGGATGAAGTGGTGGGCAGGAGGGTGGGCAGGTGGCTCTGTAATGGGCCCTCTTTCTTATGCACCAACGGGGACGCCAGTCTTAACACAGGAGGCAGAACAAAGGGAATTAACCCACTCTGCAGTGCGCTGGGCTGAGCACACTTAGAGAAATGTTTGCTTTCCCTCGACACAGTCTTGACCCTGAATGAATGTTCTTCGGCAGTGTATGTGTGTGCGTGAGGGAGAGAGTGTGTGTGAATATGTCTGTGTTTACGTGTGTGTGTGTGCTTGTCTCCCTGTGAGTGTTTGAGCTGATCATTATCCATTTGATGACCTGAAAGAGCAAGGGGGCTGTAGCCCAGTGCACTGGTGAGGAGACCTAGAAAAGAACCAGATTTAGTGTCGCCTAATTGAGAAGCAAGTGGAAGAGATGGATCACCCTAAGGTGAGACCTTTCATCAGCTGAGGAAATGTCTTGGTTTGTCCCTAAAGTGGAGAAAGAGGTGGAAACAGTTGCTCTGAAGGAAAGCTGTATGTCTGAGGATGAACTCTGTTCACCTTGGATCTGTGTGAAGAGAAGGTGAGGGCCCTCTCAATGTGGGACCCTTCTTAGTAGCAATTGTCCTGTCTTGGGCTCAACCGCTTTTAGCTGGAGGTTACTCAGAAGGACCAGCAGCAAAGATGTTGTCCCTGACATGGGTGAAGTGCTCTGGGTCCTGCTGGAGACCCAGGTATTTGCCAGCCTCAAGTGGACCACAGCTGGTCAGGGCTAGAGCAGAGCAATGTCAGTGGTTCTGCGGCCTGAGAGTCGGTTTCCAGGACTTCTTAGTGAATATATTTATTTATTTTCAGTGGAGAAATTTGGAGACACAACGGTCCTTGGCAGTTTATCTCCCAAGTCTGATCATTGGTGAGCTCCAGTCTAGTGCCCTTGTTAGTCTTGGTGCAGGGGAGGCAGGGTGGTGAGCAGGCTAACTCTAGTTGGGTTTGGGTTTGGGCTTTGGAACACTGTATTTGGTTCTTTTCTAGGTCTCCCCTCCCAGTGTAGAGAGCAAACAGCCTCCTTATTTTTTCAGTTCATCAAATGGATAATCCCCAGCACACATGCCAGGCAAATGCTGTACCACTGAACCACATTCCTGGCCCCAATGAATTCATTTTCTAACAATTATGCCAAACTCCTAGAATTAGGGCTGGCTCAGAAAAGGTGCTCCCTTAATCTTTGCTGAATAGATCGATCAAGTAATATGTAATGAGTCAACTTCTTTGCCTTAGTAAATAGAACACAGACACCTTTTCCCCAGTCGTTTTTTTTTTTTTTTGGGGGGGGGGGTGTTGGGAGTGGCTTTTAAAATTGCTGGGAAAAAGGGGTTGGGAATTTAGCTTGGTAGCAGAGCACTTGCCTACATGCAAGGCCCTGGGTTCAATCCTCTGCCTCAGGGTGGGGTTGAGGGGCGGGGTGAGTGGGTGGGTAGAATATGAGGAAAAAAAATAAATAAAACAAAACAAGGAAAATTGCAGGGAAAAAACTACTTGTTATTAGTAAGCATTATGGAAGGCATTAGTTGGATCATTTAATGTGACCTATTCATTTTTGCCTCAAATCTGTTCTATTTTTTGATAAGCAAAAATTACTATATAGGAAACACTTTAAAACAGTATGTTATAATTCTTTTTAGAGCTCCTACATCTTCACATGTGAATATAGCATTTAATATTGCTGCTATCTTTGGGCTTATGAAGACTGATGCATTTTGGTTATTCCCATTTTACAGTTGAACATGGCAAGGCCAAAGGTACTCCCAAATAGCTGAGAAGAAACTGACCTGAGATTCCATGTCTGCTGCCTTTCAGTGCCTGAAGCCAGGGAAGCCAAATCATCAAAGTGTGTAATTTTCCTTTTGTTCCACCAAATGAGAGGTGGCACTCAATCTGGTCTTCATGGAAATGCTGTTATAAGCCAGATGCAAGCCCTGAACAACTCTGCAATTACCAGGGCAAGGGTATAATTTGGAAAATCAGCCTGGGTGGGCTTTACTCTGGAAATCTCACTTGTGATGAACTCTGCTATTATCAGACAAGGTTATGTGTGGGAACCATATGAAGGTGGTTGTGGTCCCAGCCCTGTCAGACAGGCCAGCTGCACCCATGCTCCTTCAAGGTGCTTCTTGTGTTCAGTGTCCAGGAGCCCAAAGCTGCCCAGTAGAACACAGATAAAATGGTCCTGGTGGAGACCTCCCAGCCCCATCCCCCAGGTCCTGGGCAATGCTCCAGCCCCACTGTGAAGCCCAGGCTGAAGCTGCCACTCTGCCTGGATTGTCAGCAGCTATTTGCTGCTGGAGGATATCCATTTCAAGTGCCAGCCCCCCTGGGCTGAGCTGTGACTCAAAACAGGAAGCTCAGGTGCAGCCTTGATGAGATGCCCATTTCTTCCTGACTTCCACTGAAGTGTGCTGGGCCTCTCTGTTCAGTATCAGCAGCCCAGTGATAGACTCCTGGCCGGGGCTGGACACTGCTGTATTTTGAGCCCCTGCTCTGTGCTCTACATTATCTAATTTATTCTTCAAAACCACACTATGAGGTAGATATTCTCACTCGCACTTTACAGATGGAGAGATTTAGATGCAAAGGGATTTAGTAACCTGTGAAAAGAATTAAGTGTGGCCCTGACATTTGGAAGCTGCCTTCCATTCTCAGCTAGCCCACATTTTCCTCCTGGAAGTGACCAAGCTCAGACAAACAACTCTGCACCACCAAAAGACGGGATGAAGCAAGGCAGCTCCCTTGTTTTATCTAAGCACAGACAAAAACAAGGTCACTGTGCCACACACAAAATGTCAAACAACTCTCTTGACCCAGGAGAGCGATTGCTGCTACTTTCCAATCACAGCTTTGTCCTTGTTGGTATCTCCCCACCTTAGAGATAAGATTTACTGGGATACCCCATCACGGAATTGTCCCACTTCTTACAGCATCTAAACTCCTGCTTCCTTACCCAACCAAATCCAAATTCTAGAATTAGATCCAGAATCACCCAGCCAAATCCAAATTCTGCCATGGGCTTTGCCAATACCCTCTTGCTAAGACTTCCTCCCTTGCTGCAATGAGTAGGAAACCCAACTTATTCCATGAAGTGCATTCTTGGTGATCTCTGCTGAAGGGCAGTGACCTTTGTCCAAGGTCCCACAGTTGATAACAGATTCAAATTCAGAGCTTTTGTGATCCTGAGCTTTTATTTTGCCACATGAAACCTCCCATTTAGGTGGAAAGGAATCTTACTCAGTGCTGTAAAGTCCCCAAGCCCCTCAGAGGAAACTTCTAATAGGAGGGGAGATCAGAGCTCTGATGTCCACTCAGGTGACCTTGATGGTGGCATTACACCCTGAACTTCCCATACACTCAGAAATCATGCCAGGCAGGGCCTTTTTCAATTGCTGACAATTTGAAAGAGAAGATAGTGAAATCAAACACTCCTCATCAGTCATGTGGTCTCACCCTGGGACAAGCCAGCAGGCTTGGTGATGCCCACAGCCTGCAAAATGACTATCTCACCCAGCCCCAGGGCCCTTCCCTTTTGGTGCCTGGCACATTGAGACTGCCATGTGCTCTGCTGGCAGCTGAAATCCCTTTCCAAGTATTGTCCTTTGTTCCTTATGATGTTTCCAAGCAGTGTCCTTGATCCAACCGGGACAGTGGCCTGAGATTTCAGGAGAAGACTAGCCACTCTCACAGACTCCCCGGGACCCAGCAGTCCATATACCTCATGACTTTTAACCTACACTTTGGCATAGTTTCTACCTGTAAGCATCTGGCACCAGTTCCAGGGAGTCAGCTGCCTCTGCAGTTGCTGAGATAGTGACAATTACTATGGCTATCCATTATCAGCACTGTTTGTAAAAGATTCCACCGTGCCAAGGACTTTTTTTATGCTTCCCTGATCTTCATGTAAAAACACTACAATAATATTGCTGCTGTTTTACAAATGAAGACACAGACTCAGAAACTTTGATATTAATCTAAGCTGGTACAAATTATAAGTGCCAGAGCCAAGATTGTCACCCTAACTAGTCCCTTTCTCCAGGCTCTGAGGCTCTGAGTGCCCTACCCACACCTGAGTACCTGTGACGATTGTAGGGATTGCTGTGCTGCACCAACTCCCCCACTTGGGGTGAAAGGACTTTTTGCCAGTCGCTGGGACTGCTGCTGGCTCACAGCTTCTCTGAGGGCAGCTGCCTTGCCCAAGTTATGGCCCATCTCGGGAGCAGGACATAGCCAGTTATTGTGGAAAGGGGAAAGTATAAAACCCTGGCCTTGTTCCAGCTGGGGACAATCCTGAAGGACCATTCTAGGTTCAGAGGTTCCTTCAGGTCCAGTAATATCATCTTGGCCCAACCTCTTCCTCTGCCCAGTCCTACTCCCCGCTGTTTGCCCCAAGGCCTCTTCGGGAATCTTCCTGCACACTCTACTTTCTGAATCACTCCAAGTGCAACAAGGATGTTGTGCCAGATTAGCTAGGGATCAGCTGATTTGCCCCTGGCTTCTGTATACAGTTGCCATGCCTGGAGGGCAGGGTGTCCCCAGCAGGAGGGATAGGCATACTTGTGTCCTTGGCCCTAGTCAGCCAGGGTTGAAAGCAGAGCCACATCCCCAGCCCCTAAAGCAGGGGGCTATTCAAAGCCTCCAGGCCGTTACCTGCTTGAAAGAATTTCTCTGCCACAAAGATCAAGCTGAACTTTTTTTTTAAAGTCCAGAATTAACACTTTCCTTAGGGAAAAAAAATCCCAGATTTGAGGGCCTACCAGTTTGTTTTTAAGGTAAATGAAGGACATCAACTTTTATAGTTTAACCTCCAAAGCAAAATAAATCACTTATAATGCCTTGACTCTGGCAAACTGTGGGAATGAAGATACCATTCCCCGATTCTACCAATTCATGGCCTATTTAGTTCTACTCTATGCCAGTCCCTGAGTTAGGGACTAGGGAGATGGAGGTGAATGAAATAGATTCTGCATTTTGAGGAGCCCATCTTGAAGAGGAGTTGATGTAGAACTCATAAGAATAAAACACCTAATGACGGAAGTATCCAGAGTCCACAGAGTTTGGTGGAAACGATCGAATTTTTTAAAAAAGCAAAAATTATATTTTTGTAGTTAATTCAGTGAAACTGACGAAGAGGCCATCAGAAACGTTGTCATCTGAAGCTGCTCCGGTGGGGAAGAGGGTGATCTGGGAGTTGGCTACTACTTCTCACCAGCATCAGGCAGCTTCTAGCTGTGACCTTATGGTGTCGAGGCCACCCAGAACCACATGGGAAGCTGCTTGAGCATGACTTGTGTATGACTGTGGTTGAAGGGTTTGTCCCCTTTGGGTCACCCTGTCACATTCTTAAGAAATGTTGCTCTTAAAATAGTTTATAGCTCTTTCCTACTAAAAATGCCTCCTCTACCCCCGCTGCCTTCTGTGTGAAGTTCAGCTGAGCTCTTCCATCACGTCCCAGAAGCTTCCTTCTGCGACTCAGCTTGCTTGTTCCTGAACCCCGAATTCAGGAGAACTTTCAAACAGTCCAGGCTTGCTCGCCTTGGTCCTTGCTGGTCCATCTTTGGGGAATGCCTTCCTCACTAATCTAAATAGATGTTTCTTTCAGCTACAATTTTGTTTTCTCTATAAACTCTTCCCTGAACACTTCATTATGAAGGTGTCTTCTATTTCTTACCCTTTGTGGGACAAAGAAACCCCAAGGCCCTGTGGTGGCCCTTCATTTTGTCACTTAGTCTTTTTTTTTTTTTTTTGACACCATGAATTGAACCCAGGGCATTCAACCACTGAGCCACGTCCTCGGTTCTTTTTATTTTTTATTTTAAGGTAGGATCTTGCTAAGTTCCTTAGGGCCTCACTGTGTTGCTGGGGCTGGCTTTGAACTTGTGATCCTCCTGCCTCAGCCTCCTGAGCTGCTGGGATTACAGGTGTGCACCACCATGCCCAGCTCTGTCACTCAATGTTATAGGAGTCTACGTGTCTTGCCAGCAGAACCTTTTTCTGGAGTGGGAGAGGGCATCAGGGGTATTTGACCTCTGAGCCACATCCCCAGCCCTATTTTGTATTTTATTTAAAGACAGGGTCTCATGGAGTTGTTTAGCCCCTCGCTTTTGCTGAGGCTGACTTTGAACTGGTGATCTTTCTTCCTCAGTCTCCCAAACTGCAAGGATTACAGGCATGAGCCACCGCACCCGGCCAGTGGGACCTTAAAGGAAAATGGAGGAGTGTCCTGAGGGTGTCCCCAAAGGCCCTGCTTGCCCCGATAGTGTGATTTATGGAGTCACAGCAGGGAACAAGGAGCTGCCCATTTTGTTTTCTTATCAAGATTGCTCCAACTACTGGACAGATCCTATCCAGCTACTTTGGGGGACAGAAGTAGCATTTTTCTCTGTTGAGAATAAATTAATTCAGCTTCCTTTTCTTTTTATAGAAAGCAATAAATCAAAAGGGAAAAAAGAGCCTCTTTGTGACCCGGCTTGGTTCTCTGGGAACAGTGTAACCTGGCCTTCATCCCAAAAAGGGGAAGGAAAATGTTTTTCAAACTGAGTTCAGTTCAGTGTTTGAGAAAAACGAATCATGATTCCTGTGCGCATCTGTATGTTTCATGTGTGCACGTGAATGTGTGTGTGAAGGTGTCTGTCAGTGTGTGGTGTGTGTCCCCAGGTGTGTGTCCACCAGTCTGGCCACATGTTCTTGCACTTTTAAGTCTAAAGTAGATCTGGAATGGCCGAACCAGAATCCCGGGGGAGTGAGCAGGCCCTTCCTTCCCTGCGTGGGGGAGGAGGCTGACCCGCAGGAGACTCACTAAGTGACCCAGGAGTAGCAGCATCTCAACTCATTCTTGTAAAAAAGGAGACACAGCAACCACTGGACACCCAGCTGTGCCCATTCCCACACTGCTGAGGGCATTCCCTGGCGAGGGCGTTCCCCGGCAAGGGAGTTCCTGACGTATTTGGCCAGGTGCAGCCACCAGGAGGGCTCTGAACTAAATTGCTCTTCAGCCTGTGCTGCTTCAGCACAAGCAGAAACCACAGCACTCACCCACCCCCAGGGCCCAAGCCCTGGCTGCAACTCCTTTGGAGAGGTGTCCTGCCTGCCTGTCTCAGTTCCGAGCCCAGACCCTGAAGGGGGCTCATTCTTTCCTGGGCCTGCTGTTTCCCTCTCTTGTTAGTTTCTTGCCTTCCCAAGACAGCCAACGGGAAACCCAAATTCCCATCACTGTGCAGTGTGTTTTGGCATTTTCTCTTGAGAACACCCACTAGAGTTGAGGGGGGAGGACTTCACATCAGCATTTTGCTGATGAGGTGTCAGAGCTCAAGAGCTCAGAGAGGGAAAGTGACTAGCTGGGCCTTGCTGTTGTCTGCACCCCAAACCCAGCCAGCCGTGGCGACTTGGACTTCGTGCAGCAGAGAAGAAGCTCAATGAGGTTGCTGAGGGCTCGGCTCAGGCCAGGGAACACACTTCTCCCCCTTTCTGGTCCCAGAGCCTATGAAGATGAACGTCAGAGGGGAAGACAGTCAGAGAGGAAGTCAGAGTTATTCTGAGATTTCTCCAGAACCCCCTGGGGTTCCACAGATAGTAGTGGAACAAGCCTTCCGGGGGGCCTGGCCCTGTGCTCTGTGCCGGCGCATGCTCAATCTCATTGACTGACATGAAAGCCGAGCCAGGCAGTCTCTTCTGTAGCAGAGGGAACCAGGCTGGCGAGATGGATACCTGAGGGACTGTGCCCCTGCTCACTGGTGGCCATGTCCAAGTGGCATTGACATGGACTATGATCTCCACAGTGACAGCAAGATGGAGGTTGTGGGTGTAACATACAATGACAGGCTGTTGGGACCTGGTTAGAGGTTGGGACTGGTGGGAAGTAGGGTAAGGCCTGCAGCAGAATTGTCAGTGTAGTGGGGTCAGAAGAGGTGTTTTCTGTACATGAGGGCAATCTCTGAGATAACCCTGGCTCTGGGCTTGCTCCTCATTACAGTCCTACTGTCACTCCTGATTCCCTCCAGCACTCAGGAGAGGGCTCCAGGACAGAGATGTGAATTTGGAGAAGAGAGCCACAAGCTGATAGGGCCTGTTATGGCCAGAAGGCCGGTTGGAGTCCTCTCAAAATTCACAGGTCGAAGCCCTAACTCTCAATGTGATAGTATTGGGAGGTGGGGCCTTTGAGAAGTAATTAGGTTCAGAGCAGGTCATGAAGGTGGGAACCCCCGGATGGGATCAGTGTCCTTACAGGAAGAGGAAGAGGCCAGAGGTTCCTGGCTTTCTACCACTTGGGACACAGTGAGCAGACAGCCATCTACAAACCATGAAGAGGCCTTCTCAGAACCTGACCATGCAGGTATTCAGAACTGGGACTTCTAGCTTCCAGAACTGTGAAAAATGACTTTTTGTCATTTAAACCACCAAGTCTCTGATCTCAACTTCTGACAACCTTCGCTAACTAAGATGGGTTCCTATAATCCAAGTTTCAGGGGATCCGTGACTACTGAGGGGCACAACAGGCCAGCCGTGGGGAGACAGGGGTATGGGAGGAGGGCGGGTGTGAAGCAGATGGGTGATGCTAGTGGAGGGGGTCAGAATGCACCCAGACACCAGTCTGCTGTGCCAGCTTGCCACCCACCTTCCACCTGGGCTGGCGGGACAGGTAAGAATCTCAGACAACCTGCCTGGGAGGACTCCGTGGTTTCTGGACCAGACATGCAGTTTAGCACCGCGCTGTGTAATTAAAGTATGAACAGCAGGGCCGACTGGGCTGGGAGGGCCTGGCACTCAGCTCTGTCTGGGGTAAGGGCCACCGAGTGTGTGCCACGCGGCAGCCCCTCCCCTCCCAGGGAGATGGTGTTCTCACAGCTTCTTTCCCAGGGAGCTGAGTTGTGGGAGAAATGCCTGAGTCTGCTGGGTGCATAGAGGGGTCAGCCCCTCCTCGGGGCCTTCGCCTGGGAGTCTCCGGGTGCTGGGAGGCCCCGCTCTCTCCTTCCCTAGTCAGCTGAATCTCTGGCTGACAAGGTTTTGCAGCTGAAAAGCCCCACGCTCGGCCTCCTGACCCCAGCAGGTGGCTCCAGGAGGCCTCAGAGCATGGACTTGGTCTTACACGTGGGGTCCTGGGAAGAAGCTCTTCCTGACAAGCCCACGAGGAGCCCGGGTGGGCAGTTGAGCCTGCCGTCAGACTGGGGGCCATGTGCGCGTCCGACCTGAGTGCCCAGAGCTTCCTTCCAGTTGGAACTCTGCAGTCTGTGAGCCTCCTTTCTCCAACCCCACACCTTCTGTTCTATCCGGGGGCCTCTAGAAGTCGTTTAAAGCTGCCTCTGTGCGACTGAATGGGGAACGGGGCAAGGGGCTGAGGAGAGTCAGAGGAAGGGACTCAGGGAGGAGGACTATATGGCACTATGGTGGTGACATTTGAGAAGGATTTGGCCCAAACCCGGGACTCTGGACACCTGCGCGATCCCAGGTCTGCATTTTGTGGGTGGCAGTTTGGAGTCTCCATTTTCTTATGCCTTGTGGGAAATGAAAGGCAAGAGTTCAGGAACTTGATGAGGGTTGTGGCCCACCAAAGATGACCTCTCTCCTGCCCTGAGTGAAGGGCTCCAGTTAGTTCACCTTCCCCATAACAGCCACTTTCTCTGCTGCTGGCTGCAGCTGGGAGCACACATGGAAGAACATTCCAGCCCAGCAGAAGTGAATCCAAGGGTGAAAACAGGCTTAACCATTTCTGAGAGGCTGCTCCTCCAGCCTGCACAGGACATGTTGACAGATCTGGCTGCATTTTAAAACACTTGGTGCAGATGTTTATTAGGTAGGCAAGAATGTCCCATGAGACTTGTCCAGACTATCTCTCACCAGAGTTTTCCATAGACAGGGAGATCAAGCCCTAGAGAGGGAAAGCCTCAGGATCCAAGTTGCACATCAGGGCAGGAGCACCTTGGTCCTATGATTCCTAGGCAGGAGGCAGGCTTGTTTGGCTACCTAGCCCAGGACATTTGGTAACAATACACTCTCTTCCATGCCTGAAGACCACCTTTTGGGTGTCTGGCTAGTCCAGCTTTCTGGGCACGTCTGGAGGGCTCCCAGCCCAGTATTTACAGCTGCATCTCAAAGCCAGACTCTACTTGCTGGAGACCTCAGTCTGCTGTCTGGTCCAGGCATGGAAGTGGCATGGATTCTCTAGTCCTGGACATCCAGTCCTAAGTGTGGGTTGTGGGTGTCCCACATCGGGGGGCCTCAGACAGCCTGCAAAATACTTCTGCTGAAATGCAAAAGAGGCAGCTCTTTGGGGGGGTGGAGCCCCAGGCAGTGTGGGAACCGGGCTCAGCCCCGGTTCTGTCTCCAGGCAGCAGAGGCCTTGCAGCCTGTGGTTCATTCTTCCCTCTTCCCTACTGAGGGTTCCCCACTTGCTTAAGGAAGGGGCTGAATGGATGTCTGAAGGCTACAGGGCTGACATCTGTCTCTGTCTCTTTTTCTGTTTCTCTCTCTCTCTCTCTCTTCATTGTACAACTCCCAGAAACAAACTCAAGTTAGCCCTAGTCCTTTTAACTCTGAGGACAAACTGTAAGCCAAGGGGAAATGGAATGATTGTGCCCTTCTCTATTTTTTTGAATTACTCCCCAATCTATTAAAAAAAAGAAGAGGGAAGAAAAACCACCTCTCATAGGATCCTTAATAAATGGACTTTAATCAAGGGAATTATCAATGTGATTCATCCTCCCTCAGGGCAGATATGCAATTTATCTTTCAGCAAAGGGCACAGTGACTTAATACATGAAGCCAAAGAACAATGGCCATTAGTCCCATCTGTCCTCATGAGAAGGAAGAAGCATTCAGTGTTAGTGCCCTGGGCTCTGACCCCATTAGGGACCTCTCCACTGGAGCCCCCATAATGGTGACATCTTAACTAAAACGGAGCAGGGAAGGGGGGTGCACAGCATGTCAGGGGCTGAGCAGAGCTGCACTGGAGTGACCCCTCCAGTTCATAGGGACAGCAGGAGCTGCCAGCCTCAGGAGCAGCAGAAAGCTTCTCGCAATGGCTTCATCTTCTTTTGCTTTATTTGTTCCCTGAGGTCTCAGCCCAGAGGCAGCAAGGAGGGGAGCACTGCCCTAGCTTGCTAGGATACTGCTGTGGGGCTGCCCCAAGGAGGTCGGTGGACATGTTCCTGAGGTCAGCACCCAGGTGGGGTCCCAGAGCAGCTGCTGTCCTAAGCAACTGGATTGTGGGCCAGAATAGGGTCAGGAATATGGACTTGAATGCACTTTTATTTTATTTATTTATTTTCTTTCCCCAGGACATAAATATATTTCTCTTCTTTAGCTCAACTAGAAGAAGGGCTAAGGACCAACTGGACTTGTCTGGCTTCTCATGGTCCCAGCCCCTTACCTGAGCCAGGCCTGGTTGCCAGACCTTGTGGTCTCAGGCTTTTGCCCAGCCTGTGGCAGCCCCACAGCCTCCTGGTCTGCCATGGACCCTGGTTTCTGGAGCCTAGAATCCCAGGGCCTGTAGGGGTGCATCAGTACTGTTATGAGCTGAATTACTCCCAGAACCACAGAACCTCTTAGAAACTTAGAACCACTTGGCAAATTAAAGCATTCTCAGAACCAGGGAACTATAGAAAAAAAAAATCTCAAGCTTAGAAGTAACTTACCTTCTTTCCAGAACAGCAATCTCACATGGCTTCTGAGCTCATCGGCTGTCTCTATGCAAGAAAGCGAATCCTCATGGTGGATGCTCCCAGGGCTTGTCCTCTCCTCCTGGATCTCTGGGAGACCACACTCCTTGAAGTTGGAAAGGGCCAAGTGCCATATATAGCTTCTTATTATATGAACAATAGTTTCATGTGTCACACTTCTGAGTTGAGGTGGTGAAATGTCTCTGTGTCATTCTGCAATGTCCTCTTCCCCTTCAGCATTGATCAACAAGTTCTTGAGCCAAGGTCAAAGCATCCTGAGCCATCTGAACCCTGCAGAAAGAATGGCTCTTTGTGGGGAGATGGCCTACCTCGAGCCCTCTTTACCTGAGCAAGAGATCAACCTGTTCAGATTTGGAGACTGCTTGTTACTGCAGCATAACCCAGCCTGGCCTGGAGGGTGTTTCCAGCCTGTTCCCCAGGAGATGGGACTGCTCTAAGAGCAGCTATCAGATGTGTAAAGTTTGTTTTCCCCTGAAATCTGCTTTCTCTAAACTCTCCATTTCCCACCCAGGAGGAGAGGTTCATCCTGGGACACTCCAGTTCACTCTGTAGGATGGTTCTCAAACCTAAATGCACATCTGAATCACCTGTGCTTTGTCCTGGTTTCAGATTCAGTGGGGGCTATGGATTGAATGTTTGTTCCACAAAACTCATTTGTTGAAACTTAACCCACAACATGATGGTGGGGATTAGGTCATGAAGGTAGAGCCCTCTCAAATGGGATTAGTGCCCTTATAAAAGGGACCACAGAGGGTTCTTTCACCCTCTTTCAGCCATGTTAGCCAGCTGAGAAGTCAGCAATCTGCAGCTCAAAAGAACCAACCATGCTGGTGTCCTGATCTTAGACTTCCAGTCTCCAGAACTGTGAGAAATACATTTTTGTTGTTTATAGGCCATCAAACCTATGGTACTTTTGTTTCAGCAACAAAAACAGGCTAAGACAAGACAGTAAGTTTGGAGCAGGTCCTTGAAATTTGCCTTTTTAGTTAAGTTTCCAGAGGATGTTGTTACCCGTGTTTTAGGGACCACAATTTGAGAAAAACTGCTCTATATCTTCTGCTAGGTCTCTCCAGAGCCTGCTAACCCAAGCTGGTCATGGCTGTGATGTATGCTATCCTGCCAGGCTCCATAAAACTAACCCCATGCTTTGAGCCTTCATGTTGAGCTGGGTGGTCTGGGGCTGGCTCTGGCCCCTCCGTGGATTGCAAGCTGTGCTGGGCAGGGCTTTCAACCTGGCACCAGGCTGGCTGCAGCAGTAAGTTGGTGAATGTGTATTGAGCACATAAGTCCCCAGGACAAGAGGAATGCCTTGTCTTGCCTCTGAAATCTCTCTGGACTATTTAGAGAGCACCCTGGGCAGCTCACACTGCCCACACTGCAGGCATTGGGGCCAAGGCCAGCTTGCAGGTGGAATAAAGAGTGGATGGTGAATAGAGCACACGGCATCCTTCCTCTAAGGGGGCTCTAGGCCTGGGTGCCGAGGTGTACTGGTGCCCTGGATATTCACCGGGTCCTACAGTCAGATCTAGGGATTGCTTCCTCTGCCTCACACAGGCCCCTTCTGGCTTCTGGGAAGGATTATGCTGCCTCAGTTTTGCACACGGCCAGGCTAGCTCATGTGTGGCTGCACTCTGAAGGGTGTGGGTTCTGACTTCCTGGGGGTCTGCTGGGCCAGGTCTTCAGTTTTTCTGCCTGAAATGGGTGCATCAAATCTTGAGGTTCTGCCCCCTGTATTGTGTGTCTGGCTGGACTCAGGGCAGCCAGCAGCCAACACTGTGAACTGTGATTTCATTCCCACTGGGTTCCAGTCCTCGGAGAGCCTGGGCAGGCTGTTGCCAGGCCAGGTGCAGAAGGAGTGGCCTGTCAACACGAGCCCCCTGGTTGTTAGGATGGAAGGCCACTAGCTCCATCTTGGGGTATCCTACCCTGTCTCCGGGAGAGAGATGGCCCTGATAAAAGCCTGTGGAGCCTTAACCCTCTCCTTCTCTCCTGTCCTTCCTTCCTCTTCTGCTTCTCTCCTGTTTTAAAATTTTATTATAAAAATGGTTAAACATACAGAAAAAATGAGGGGATAACCCTATACACCCACCCCGAGATTTAACGACTATGAATATTTTACTCTATCTTCATTTTGCTTCATCTTTTTTTTCACATGTAATTATTTCAAAGCTAATTACTGATATACGTTTTACCTGAAACACATTAGTATGCATCTCTAAATAGTAAGAGAAGTTTTTTACATAAATATAATCCATCAAAATGAGCACTAATTCTTTAATATCATCTAATAGTCCATATTCACATTCCCACAACTGTTGCAAAAATGTATTTTGTGACCCGAGACCAAACCAGATCCACACATTGCATTAGGTGTTATATCTCTTTGGTCACTTTCATACTGGAAAGTCCCTCCTGCCCTTTCCCCCTGTGGTATAGACTGGTTGAAGAAACCAAGTCAGTTGTGCAGATTGCAACCAGTCTGGGGACGAGTGGATTCCCAGGCAGGGGTGTTGGGAGACAGGCCCTGCTTCCCACTCCTGGGGGCCATGGATTATCCTGCAGGCATCACACTGACAGGTGCAGGGTCACTTGTGGTTCTACTTTGAAGTCCAGCACCCAGAGACGCTGTCCCTGCTGGGAAGCCACGTTGCTGCTGCTTTTCTGCTTTCACTTGTACAGTGGCCGTTTCATCCCTGCAGCTGCCGCGGGAGCAGCCCTGACATTGTCCAGACCCATTCCCTACTGGCTCCCTGCTGGGCTGTAGCTCTGTCCTGCTCCCCTCCTCTCTCTGACTCATCTCTGGGGCTGGCTTCCAGATCCACAGCTCTGGGCACGGTCACTGCAAACAGACAGAACTTCCCAATCAGCCCCGTGGTGAGGGGCCAGGGACTGCTCTGGTGGAACTCGTCAAGCAGTGAGGTCAATGGGAGGTAACATTTTTTTCCCCTCTCAGATGGGGAAAAGTAAAAGTGGATCATATCCTGTGGTATCAAGGATGCAGAAAGATGGTCTTCGCCTCTTTGGGAAGAATGGGGATTACACAGCTTTTTGGAAAACCAATTGGTAACACTTATCACCATGAAAAATGTGTAAGCCTTTTCATCCACCCCGTCCATCCATTCATTCAACAAGTATTTATTAAATTCCTACTATGTGGGAGACGCTCTTCTAGATGTCAAGGAGACCGCACAGAATGAGACCGATAGAATTGTGAAAACCGTATTCTAGAGGGAAAAACAGACAGAGAGCAAACAAAATATCTACTGTAATTTATAACAAATGCCATCGATAAAAATAAAACAGGGTCAGGAATGAAGAGTATAGGGTATGTTGCGGTTCTTTCAATCCTTTGGCCCAGGAATCTCATTTTTCTCACAGAAAATGTTTACACATGTGCACAGACACGCATGCACACAAATGTTCATAAGAGCAGAAAAGTCGTAAGCCCGCTGGCTGCCGGGCAATGGACAAGATGGTAAGTGGGTCATCTATGGCACAGACGGATGATCTGCTGCCATTAAAAAGACTGAGGCAGCTTGACATGTACCAACAAGGAAGGACCTTGGTCATGTTCAGCAAAAGCAACATGTCTTAAAATAATATGCATAGTAGGATCTGTAGGAGTAAAATAATACTTAAAAATATTTGTAGATGCAAAGAGAAAAGTCTAGAAAGACTGAACACTGGTGATTAAGGAGGGGGAAGAGAGGGGCTGATTATAAAATGGGATACTCACTTCTTACCCCAAATACTCCTGTGTTGTTTGATTAAATTAAACGAGGGGGCTGTGGAGGTGGTTCACTGGCTAAGTGCCCCTGAATTCAATCCCTGGTACCCACCCCCCAAACCAAAACCAAACAAACAAATACCACTAGCCATATGTTTATGTCTCCAAGGGCTAAATAAAAACAAAATCACAAACTCCACAATGTCACAGCATAGGAGCCTGCTTAGATTTGGGAACCCAGTAGAGAAAGGGAAATTGACACTCAGGTTTATCAAATTGATTCAGCTGCAGCTTTTGGTTCCGGGGGAGAAAGAGAAATGAAATGAGCATTTCCTTCCTAAATTCTAAGTTCTCAGCAGTCTCTGTTGGCCCCAGATCTCAGGGTGAAGGAGGTCTGGAAGTGCAAGGAGAGAGGGTCCCTATAGTCTTGAGTCAGGGGTGGTTGGTAGGCAGGAAAGGTAGAAGGGAGAAGGAATGGGGAGCAGAAGTTCAGCAGCGTGCCCAAGGTCGTGGTTGCTAAGTGACAAGTCAGGTTAATAATCACATCTGTGGAGGTACTTTTTCCACAAGGAAGGTGATGGTCTGAGCGGCCCTTCTCAATGGCACTTGCTCCCAACAGAGGAGTTGGCAGGTCCCTGCATCTGTTCAGAAGGCAAATGAGGACCCTGCAGGCAGACCATGTTGGCCCATCCCTACCTCAGAGCCAGGGGAAATCTCCACCTGCTGGCCCCATCCTGGCTCCTGAGCCTCCTCCTTCCCTGGGAAACAGGGCCCAGGTGCTGCTTCTCTCCTGCAGCCATGAGCATCATCACAGCTGACCTTTGAGAGCCTAATAATAATGATGATATAATAATAATAATTATTATAGTGCTAGTATTGTTCTAAGCACTTTGCAAATAATGATGTTTAATCCTTTAATCTTCTAATTGTAGTTTCCCTGAGAAAACTGAGACCCAAAGCATCTAAGTGGTCCAAAGCCACACAATTAGAAAGGGACAGAAACCAGAATTCAAATTCCAATAATCTTCAGAGCCTATGCTCTGGATTTCTGAATACTGACTCATCCGAAGCTGGTTAGCACATGTAGCACTTCCTATGTGCTGCGCATGGCTGTAAGTACCATATACTAATACATTAGGTATTAATTGATCTAAGACAACCTGAAGAGGTTTATATCTCCATTCCCCAAGCACAGAAAAGTGAAGTCACTTGCCCAAGATCACAGATCAAGTTAATGGCAAAGGTGGAATTAGAACCCACACCTTAAACAATAAGCATTTAAGTTTGTGCCCTTAAACATCAGACGACATTAACCCACAGGCCCTGGGACCCCAATGTTCTCTACATGCATTTTGTATTTCTAGACAAGGACCCTGAGGATCCCCATGGGGCATTTTGGCATTCACTGGAGCAAGAAGAACTCGTAATCCCTGACCTCTGGTCTTCTGTCATTGTCTGGTGACTCACTGTGCTGGGAGGGACACACTAGCTCTTCACTGTCTGGCCCATGCCCATGGTGACATGCCACCACAGTCCCTGCTGGGAGGGGCTGCATTCCACATTCTGGGGTCTGAGTGGGTGGCAGTGTGGGGGCAGGGGTGTTTGGGGACAGACTATGTGGAGCTGTTCCTTTCTCTTATTTCCCATTCTCTTTCCACCTCATTAGGATGAAAAGACAAAAGCAATTCAGAGCAAACGTAGCAGAAGGGTCCCCCGGCTGCTCTGCTTGTGACCTGGCACAGGGTGCAGACTGAACCTGCCGCCTTGCACGCTTCAGGACTGCGGCCACCAGGACACAGAGCAGGAGACAGGGCACTGGGCACTGTTCCTGTCACCGTGAATCTCCAGGAGGCCGTGGGCGGTGGCTGGTGGGGGCGTGGCTCCCACCAGGCAGCTCTGCATTTTGTGGCTTCTCGGGAAACTCATCAAACCCTTGGCACGGAGGCTTCCCTCCCACGGTGACAGGAGCTGGCATTTCAGAAAGCACCAAACTGCTCTGAGAGGTGAAAATAGTGTCTGTCAATTCTGCACCCAGAACACTGTTTTCTGCAGCAGGAAGGTTTTCCTTGGCCCTCTGGAATCGGGTAGCCTGCCGGGCCGAGGATCCCCAGAGCCTGGCAGAAGCAGGCCAGTGGCTGGGCATCAGGGGGCAGGACCAGGTTGTGAGGTGGTGGACCACACAGGAGCAGCTCCCTCTCTGCACTCCATTTGTGGGTGGTGAGGCTTTGGGGACACTCCTCAGCCAGGCATGGGGCACAGCTGCAAGGGCAGCAGCTGCAGAGCCAAGTGTGGCCTCTTCCTCCTTGGCCTGGGCAGACAGCCTCCTGCTCCTCTGGTGATGTTGCTGGCTGTGGTTGGCAGGGGCTGGGGCACTCAGGCCTCCCCCGTGGTGAGGTTTGAGCAGGTGGAGAGGGGGAGGGGAGGCTGAGGACATGAAGAATAATGGGGACCGAAGTGCAGAGGGATCACACTTGTGCCTGGAGATTGCAGGAAACTGAAAAAAAGGTGCATGTATTGTTCTGATGTGTTTGATGAATTCCTAACTTAAGTGGAACTCCTCCCTAAAGGAGGAGCCCGTGGAAGAGGGGAGCTGTGGCAAGTGGATACTGAACGACGGAGAGGTTTTGAGCTGGTGAGAGCAGGATTAGGAGGCGGGTCTACCTGCAGGGGAGAGGAAAGCCAGATGGAGTGTGTCTGCCCCGTGGAGGCTGGCTAGAGGCCCAGGTGGGAGGCTGGCTAGAGGCCCAGGTGGGAGGCCACTAGGGACTGACAGGGAAGGCAGTGGTAGAAATTTTCGGAAAGAGTGAGCAATGGAAGAGCCAGGGCTTGGACAGAGCCCGTAGCATTAGGGCCTGCTGCTCCCCTCAGCCTGGGCACAACTGTATGCTCAAGGCTGCCCCTTTCCCTGTTAGGAGCTCAGGGGGTCCCTCTGGGGCCTGGGAAACATCTGGGTTATTCTTTATCACAGTGACAAGAAGCCTGGGGTTTAGGCAAGTCCTCACCATTCTCCCTAGCAGCCGCCCTGAAGAATAGGGGTGATGGAGAATCCACCTGAGTGAGTCCCCGGAGGCCATGATGCTGAGATGGGCCTCTATATCCACTGCTCGTGGTGCCCCCAGGATGCCCACGGAGGACCTTTCTCAGGTCCATGGTAGCTCCGAGACTGGCACTGGTTCAGGAGCTGGGGCCCCACGGACCAGAGCCCCTTCCCTCCTTCATGCCCTGGTCTCCCCAGGGCCCCACTGCTTCTGTGTTTAGATCTTGACCACCAGGGCAGGCGGGCTGCAGCAGTTGCCAAAGGACAGAAATACTTTTTGTTCTTCCCTGACAAGTGACCCATCATTCCCAAGGCCAACTACAGGGCATTTTAAATATACTTTCTTGCTGAAGTAGCAAAACACAAGGTCAACCTTTAACGACTCTGTCCCTGATGCCCAGGCTTTCAACAAGAAACCCAAACACGGTGCCTGAGTGCTGTGGTTCAACACGACTATCATTTACTGAGCACTTACTATGGGTCAGGGATGGTATTGACGCATTTTATCTGTGAGTACATGTGTGTGTGTGTGTTAGTTTGTTCATTATTATTACTATTATGAGATGAAATTTACCTACCATAAAACTCATTCTTTTAAAGTACGATTTAGTTTTTTAAGAACAGTCACACGATTGTGCTATCATCACTACTGTCTAATTCTGGAACATTTCCATCACTCCAAAAAGAAAGCCTATACTCTTGAATAACACTCCCCACTCTTCCCTCCCCCAGTCCCTGGCAACCTCTAATCTACTTGTGGCCTCAGGATTTGCCTATTGTGGACATTTCATATAAATAGTATCAGATGAGAAGCATGGCCCCTTTTGTTCCATGTAATTAAAATTCAGTTAGCAGAACATTTTCAATATCCATCCAGTTTGTAGCATGGATCAGTATTTCATTCCTTTTTATATGGCTGACTAATATTCCACTGTGTAAATACACACTTTGCTAATCCACTCCTTGGTTGAGGCAGGCTTGGGTTATTTCCAGTTTGGGGCTATTATTGATGCTTCTGCTGCTATGAAGATTCGTGTTTTTGTGTGAACATATGCTTTCTGTTCTGTAGGATATATACTTAGGAGTTGAACTGCTAGATCCTACGGCGACTCCATGTTTAACTTGCTGAAGCGCTGCCAGGATGTTTTCCACAGTGCCTGTGACATTTTATGTTTCTGCTAGTTGTTCTGCAAGGTTTTAATTTCTCTGCAGCTTCACCAACATCTGTGATTTTCCTTTTTAAAATTAGAGCCGTCCTAGTAGGCGTGAAATGATATTTAAGCTTTATAGCCACCTTATGAAGAAAATGCTGTTATTAGCCTCCTATTACAGATAAGAAAATAGAAAAGAAATTAAATTGCCTGGGGTCACACAGGCACTGCGCTCACACACTAGATTTAGGGAGAGGGTGGGGCCATGTGTTCCTCTCCTCTGTCACTGAGGTGTTGCCTGCAGCTCAGGCTTCCTCCTGTCAGTTTGGCTCAGATCTCGGGGGCACCCAGACCTCTCCAACGTCTACCTTGTGAGCAATGGGGGACGGAGGGTCTTGGGCTGGGCAGTAAAGGATTTGCAAGCTGGACCGTGGCAGCAGGCTGTGTAGGACTTGCCAACACTCTCAGAGGAAGTAGAAAGTGCTAAAGGATTCAGAACAGCAGCTCCAGGCTCCTACCCCCTCCACGCTGCATGGTCAGTGCAGTTTGAGAAGCTCAGAGACAAGCTGAACCAGGGATGAGGAGAGGTAGGTCAGCAGGAAGTTGCATCAAGCTAGTCACGAGTCCCAGTGTCTCGCGCCTTCTGCCTTGGCCCTCAATCAAGGGGGCTCTCTGGGACTTCAGAAAGGCAGCTCAACACCAAGGACTGGCATTCCCGTAGATCAGACCCCCAGACTCTTCACTAGTGGAGGAAAAATTTAGCAGTGAACTTGACAAGAGTTCACTGGAACACACTGGGTGTGGGAGTCTCCAGGCCCTGGAGATCAGAACACGCTCAGGTGGGTGGTGACATGGCTTAAACTTGAAGCTGCAGCAAGATCCACCTGTTGCAGCTACTCCAGCCACCCACTTCTAGCCCAGCAGGGTCACTATCCTGGATATATCTGTGAGGGACCATTCAAAACCAATGCTCAGGGGACCAGGGTATCACGACCCCCTCTTACATCAGGAAGAGGAGGCAACAGGTGATGTGTGGCCTGGAAGTCCGCACAGTCCTTGCTTTGCTTTCATAATGTCATAGGCAATTGGGTCTAGGGATCTAGGACACAAGTGACCATCCTGCCAAGTATACCAAATGGCTATAGAGAAGAGGGGCAGGAGATATAGTTGAAGGTATAAAGAGAAAGAAATAAAGAATGTTTCCTGAAGAAGTAGCATTGGGAATAGACCTTGGAGGATGTGAAGGACTTCAATAGGCAAGAACAGTGGGCACTCTGTCCCATTGCCTAGTGTGGGCATCACAGCAAAGGGCACAGGTGAGCAGAGGCCCAGGGACAGAACAGAACGGGAAGGCTCAGGGTCTAAAAAGAGCTGATATTGCATCAATGGCATGAAGGAATATACATCGCATCCCCTGGGAGACTGGGAACAGGGAACCTAGAAGGGTTTTTAAACAGGGGACCAACAGTTGGATTTGCATCTAAAATCCCATTGACTGCAGTGAGGAGATTGTATTGGAAGTGGGGAAAATGGAAACAAGACTCAACTCAAGTGGTTCAGGGTGCAATGACGGTCGGAACTGAAGGAGGGGATAAAGAGGAGAGGGACAGGCAAATAGTGAGAATAGGGTGGAACTCAGCACCTTGTCATGTGTGCCCTCAGCTGGGTCTTTCCAGGAAGGGAGAGGAGGCTGCCAGCTGCAGAAGGGAAAGCCTGCCTGCTTGGTGGGGGACAAGGTGGGTCACATTGCTATGACCTGCAATAATGAAGTTGCTGGGTGGGTAGATGGAGGGGACATGAACTCAGATGGGGATCTGCAGAACTCAAGGGGCTTGTGTTCTGCTCTGTGGGTGGCAAGATGGACTCATCTGCTTTGGAGAAATGGATTTGGAGATCACCTACCAGGGAGCATCCCTGGTACTAGGGTGTGGATGGAGTCTCTAGCTCTTAGTGATGCACACCTTTGAAAAAGTCAGTGTAGCAATTGCTAGACCACCTATCTAGGGATGCTTCTGAGGTTGCAAGAGTCAGAAGTCCTGTTCTTTGAAGGGCTTTGCTCATTGTCCCAAGAGTCTGGGATCATCAGAGCCACAGTGTTTCAACTTCCACCAGACTGTAGGTGACCCCCACTTCCCAGTGACTCACAGCTGCAAGCTTTGACTTTCCACAAGTACACTTCCAGTCTTTTCGCAGGATACAGCATTATCTTTATTGTAATATTTATGCATTCTTTACTTACTTAACATTGTAAAGCCCGGCCACCCTTTTGATTAGTGTCTTTCCATTTTTACAAAATAATGGGTCACCAATGAAGATTTCGAGGGCTGTTCCCCAAAGTCCATTTACCCACAGTCCTGTGGTTCTTCTTTTGCGATTTTGCCTGGTAAGAGTTTTTAGGAAAGCATGGGTTGCATCTCCAGCAGAACTGACTGGCACTCTTCTTTCCCCAATTGTCTCCGGAATGGTTTTGTCGTTGTCATAATCACAGTTTGCTGTTGGAATCGAGACCCAAGAATGTTGGGATCCCTGTGATTAGTTAGTTGCTATATCTCTTAAATATTCCTCTCTCTATTCTATGAACTCTACGTAGAGTTTATGTATTTAAAGACCCTGAGAGGTACATTCTGCAGGCTTTCTTAGAGTTTGCGTCTTGATAATTGCCTCCCTAGAGTCCTTTACCCATGTGATCCCCTGAGTTTGCTCAGACCCAGGTTCTCTGTGTTGACAAACTGCTGCAAAGGTGGTGCTGTGGATATCGGTCGGGCGGCACCCAGGTCTGCTGTCCCTCTTGCTGAAGTGTTAGCACAGTGTCTTTATCATTTCTTTCACTAGGGGGGCAAAATGGAGTTGTTCGAGTTCCACCATCCCTTCTTCATGAATTTGTGGGACTAGTTCTAAAGGAGGGATTTTTTTTCTCATTAATGAGCTGATTGTTTGAGATGCAATTCACGTAGGAGAGGCAGAGAAAATGGTTAATTGCTTCCCTTTGTTTTCCAGTTTTCAAAATAATGAGTTGGTTCACTTGAATCTTCCAAAGGTGACCAATGAGAAGACTTCGTTTTGGTATCATTACAAATGCATGGATTTAAGTACAGTTCATGGGCTTTAGTCTTTCGTGTTATTTTTCTACTTACAATCAAATTGTCCCATTGTTAGCTGGTGGGAACTTATTCAAATCAGTTCTTGAGTTTTTTGATAGATACCCTTGGCTTTGGTGTGATAGGAAGCACTGGGCTCTTGCATAATCTTTCGCTGGATATAGAATTGGCCAATTCTTCAAGGGCCCCTCGTTCCTTGTGATGGGAAGTAGTCTTTTTTTATATATGTATTTATTTTTTTAGTTGATGGGAAGTAGTCTTTTTTTATATATGTATTTATTTTTTTAGTTTTAGGTGGCCACAGTATCTTTATTTTACATTTATGTGGTGCTGAGGATCGAACTCAGTGCTCGTGCATGCTAGGTGAGCGCTCTACCACTGTGCCACAACCCCAGCCCGGGAAGTAGTCTTTAGAGACCACAATCTAGGTGTCTGTGCCAGCTCAGGCTGCCATAAGAAAATGTCACAGGTAGTGTGGATTAAACAGCAGAAGTTTATTTCTCACAGTTATGGAGACTGGGGAGTCAAGGTGAGAGCAAGGCAGCTTTCATTTTGAGGCCTCCCTCTTGGCTTGTAGACAGCCACCGTCTTGTTGTGTGTTCACATGGCCTCACCTTTGTGGAGCGAGTGAGTTCTCTAGTGTTTCTTCTTAGGAGGGCACTAATCCCATCAGGAAGTCCTTTCTCTCAGGGCCTCATCTAAACCTAATTACCTTTCAAGGGCCTCATCTCCAAATGACATCATGATTGGGGCCAGGGCTTCAAGAAACGAATTTGGAGATGATATAAATATTCAGTTTATAACACTAGGTATACTTGCATCTCTCCTTTTTTTTTGATAAATGGTAGCCTAATATGAACAGGGCTCCACAGTTAGCTTTTTTTTACTTAACAGCATAGTTAGCAGATCACTTGATAACAGCAAATGTAGTCCTCATTTTTTTTTTTTTTTTTTGGTACAGTTGCATAATACTCCATTTTGTAGGTTCTGGTCTTTTGCTATTATTGTCCCACAATGGGTAGCTTTGTGTATGGATCTTTTTCTATCTTTGCCAGTGTGCTTTAGGGATATGTTCCTAAAAGTAAGATTTCTGGGAAAAAAATGTAATACACACATAATTTTCCTAGACCTTGTCTTCTATAGGCTTATAACATTTTTCATTTCAAGTATAGAAATGCCATGGCTTCTATAGAAATATGTAATGTTGTTGTGGTTTGGATTTGGAATGTTCCCCATAAGTTCATGTGTTGAAGTCTGGATCCCCAGGGCAGAGACTGGACCCTGAGAACTCTCACCTCCTCAGTGAATTAATCATTGATGGCGGAGTGGACTGCTGGGAGATGGGACTTAGTTGGAAGAAGCAGGTCTCTGGGAGTGTGTTTTGCAGAGGTATATCTTGATCCCAGTCCCTTTCCCTCTCTGCTTCCTGGCTGCCATGAGCTGGGCAGCTTTCCTCTGCCAAGCCCTTCCACCAGGATGGTCTGCTTCACCTGAGTCCCAAAGCACTGGGGCCAGCTGAACGGGAAGCCCTTTGAAGCCAGGAGCCAAAATAAACTTTTTGTCCTTTGAGTTTTTTATGTCAGCTATTTTGGTCACAATGACAAAAAGCTGACTAACACAAATGTCAAACTTATATTTTTGCCAATGTATTAGCAGGTAAGAAATGGCATTTCAGAGTAGTTTAAATCAGCATCTCTCTTATGAGCAAATATGAATAGTTTTTTGTATGTTTAGGAGACGTTTTGTTAATTTTTAAATGGAATTGTTTGTCCCTTTCTTCTCTAATTTTTGGATGCTCTTTTTTTTTTATTAGAAATATTAACCTTTGCTGGGGATACAGCTCAATTGGTAGAGTGCTTGCCTTGCATGCACAAGGCTCTGGGTTCAATCAGAGCACCAAAAAAAAAGAAAAGAAATATTAATCTTTGTCTTTTATACAAATTGCAAGCATTTTCCCCAATTTTTCATTTGTCTTTTTACATGGTTTATGGTGTCTTTCATCATTTAAAAGCTTTTTTAAAAAATTCTAAGCCTTTGCTTCTTGACCTAGATTGCAAAGACAAATTTCAGAAAGTCTGCATTCCCTGTTATTTATGCAACTTTTTGAATAAACAGCATATACATCTAACCCTAACCCCTGAACAGGAAGAACTGGGCAAAGGTTCTTGAAGTCTCTCCCAGCATGATTTGGGTTTTCTGCAGAGCTGGAGCTGCCCAGGCCCTTCCTGCAACTCCAAACTGGAGCCCTCCCTGGCCCTTTGATCCCTCACTGGCTTAATTCAGGATAAGTCGCTGCAATCATCCCTCAGGAGACCCATGGGCTGGATGAATCTGGGGCCTTTGTGTTGAGAAGGGTCTCCCTGGGTTAGCCATGATGGCTGCCAGACATTCAAGGTAAACCAAGGGCCTAGTAAATACAGTAATCCTCAAATTACTGCTCCCAGAATGGAGAGGATTTGGGACTCAGAAATAAAATAACCAGCAGGGGTGAATGAATAATGAGACATGAATTCTTTGTGAGTGGAAACTGATTAAACTTTGCTTGTGTAGAGAAGAAGCCCAGCTGCCTGTGCCTCGAAGACACTAGAATGAGCAGCCCTTGCCTGTAGGCTCCACCCTCCCAGCACCTGGGATTGCAGGTTGATGACTAATTAAGAACTTTAAAAAGTTTCTACAGTAGAGCATAAGTCCCCAAATCTCAGGAACCATCAGGAGAACAACCCACAAATCCTCCTTCTGTTTACACCTTACTTAGGGCCTCTGTTGATGGCTGTCTTGGAAAAGCAGGTCTTGGGTGTCAAGGCCACCCACAGTGCAGGGGTGGACTGTCATCACTGAGAGTCTCCCATCTCTCGTCTGAACAGGCATTTGTGCTTACCAGCAGAACACACAAAGCTAGGAGTCCTCTGGTGACAAGAAGCTCTTTTCTGGATCCTGGGCCCTGGCACAGCAGTTCCTGGTGGGTTTGGGGTCTGGGCTGAGGCTACCTGGGCAGAGCTGGCCACTCTGTGTCTCTTGCAACACTCCCTGGGGAGTTGGCCTTAGACAGTAAACTGGGGCTATTGTCCAGCAGTGAGCAAGAGGCGTGGCACAGATAGCAAGTACCCAGCGGAGCTGGTGGGTAAATGTGAGGCTGTGATTTGTGGTACAGGGATGGTTCCCCGAGCCAGTGCTAGGCAAAGGGTCCTTAGACTTGACAATGAAAGCATGATCCATAATGGGAAACAATAAAGAGGATCCCAGCAAAATTTAAAAATTTCACTTTGTGAAAGACCCTGCTAAGATGGTGAAAAGAAAAACTACAGGAATAAGTTTTTCTTACAGACCAGGAAAGAATATTCGCAAGCCAAATACATAACCCAAGACTACTTCAAGTTCAACAACCCAAGACCACTACCTTAGAGCACGTAAAGAGCTTCAAGTTCAACAATTGGAAAATGGGTGAAAGGCCTTTCAGAGAAGAGGAGATGGAGATGGAAAATAAGCACATGGAAAGATGTCATCAGTATTACACAACAGGAAATGCAAATTAAAACCCCAAGGAAACATCACCACAAGCTTATCAGAATGGCTAAAATGACAAATAGTGACAACATGGAAATATGAACTCCTCGCTAGCAAGGGGTGGCTGTGGTAGCCAGGGCAGTTCTGAAATCAAGACTCAAAGATCCCATCTCCAGAGTAGACTTTGGTCTGTAAGGAAGTCCCCCTACCACCTGCAGCCTTGGTCACGTGCTGAGTCTCCACCAACCCCACCACCCAGTGTGGAGCTGGCCAGGGTCAGGAGGCTCTCCATCCTTGTTAAGAAGACAGGCTCCCTGCTCTGCCTCTCTGGAGCAGAACAAACTGTTCCTAAAATCAATTTTTTTTTTTTTTTAATTTGCAGTCTGGTAACATAGTCCAGGACTTTAATGGAGCCAAATGACTGCTTTCTTTATTCTTAGTTTCCATTCATGCTGTTTATGAAATAAGTCATGCAATTTTAAACACACAGATAAATGTTTCTAAATAATCTTTTTAAACTATTTTCAATTTAATACAATAACAGTCGTTGTTATTTTCATGGTACTCGGTGAGCCAGGACCCAGGCTAAGCACTTTTGGGGGTGCATTACCTAAACTGAAGTTTTACAACAACCTTAAATATTAGATTATTCCATTTTTACAGATGGAAAATGGGTTCAGAGAAGTTAAGTAATTTGTTGGAGGTCACCTAGCTCTAATTGGCAGAACTAAGACCTGAATCCAGTCATAGCTTACTCCCAACAGAGGGTAGAGTTGGTAGAGTCAAGTGCTTCCCACCTATATCCCCAAGTGCCAGTGTCACCATTTTTAACTCAGAGGGGGCTTATTGTTGGAACAAACAATTAGTGTTATTCCATTGGTCAGAATTTAGTTGCACGGAGCTCACAGAACGCAGAGGCTTGGTCTCACCGTGCCTGGAAAATAGGAATCGGATAACACACAACAATGTCTCAGTTGAGTCTACTTCCAGCAGTACTTCTTCCTTCACCTAAACTCATTCCTAAAGTCAATGTCACCCTGATGGACCTCTCAGGGTGCAGCCGATTTTTGCCTGAGGCCCAGAATGGGAAAGGCACGTCCTGGGCCAGGCACTATGCTTCTTGCAGATATTTAGAGGACAACTTTGCAGTCCCCTTTGTCCTCTGAGTTTGTTTTTGTCCAGAGAAGCCCTTGCCCCCAGGAGGGGATGGAGGGGGGGCAGTGAGAGGTCTCCAGTGTGCCCTGTGCCCTATGGTGGGCCCTGACCATGTTCCTCAGGGCCTTGAGCAGAAGCCCCTCCCCTGGCTTCTACCCCACAGAAACCCTGAGCTCCAGGCTACACTTGGCCCAGCAAAGCAAGAGGACACGTGTGAGGAATAGGGACACTGGGCACAGGCCATGACCTCACCAGGCACCAGCTGTGCCTCTGCCCAGAACCTGACTCCAGGCCTCCTCGCCTGCCCAGAGTATTCAAGGACCCCCAAGCAAAGGCCTCCTCAGCCCAAGCAGAGGGTCTCTGAGTTCTTTGCGGCTTCCTCTGCAGTCTTTCTCTTAGGACCTGCCAAGCCAGTCGGTTTTGTAAACAACTCATACTCTCAGAGACAGTAGGAATTTGCACTGATTTAATTAAATGATTGGTTTGTGGAGCAGCAGACATGCTTGACCAACGCCCCTCTCTGGATGCATGGGACTACTGCCCAGGTTCCCAAGTTTGGTCTTTCAAAGGCAGTCAGGGGCTCACCCCTGTCATGCCCACCTACCCACAAGGGTGTTTGCCAGAGAGGAGGATCTGCTCACAGGATGGTACATCTCATTTGGCATGTCACGAGCTGGTGTTGGGCAGCACTGGAAACCAGCCAAGACTTTCCAGCAGCTGCCAGAAGCTCAGGGGCTGGAGCCGGTTCTTCCTCAGGTCCTCCAGGAGGAACCCACCTTGATGACACCAAAATCATCGTGGAAGACACAGGACATGGATGCATCCTGGCACCTGCACTTGCCTGAGCGCACCTGCTCTTTCTCTGGGTCCTGTCCCTTTCCACTTCTCCTTGGCACCTTCCTCTGTGCTTCCAGGGAGCCATGGATGGTTCCTTTGGCCCTTCTCATTGGTTCTTGGTTCTAGTGCTTCATGGTGATCTCTCTGCATGGCTATCCCTTGAAGAGGCAATGTAACAGGGTTGGGGTGAGTACTCTGCTTTTGTGTGTGACCAGTCAGCCCCAACCTACTAAGGATGGTGCTTCTAATATCAGTGAGTCTCCATCCATCCATCCATCCATCCATCCATTTGTTCAGCAAATATTTATTGAGCACCTATTATGCAACCAGGCATTTTCATTCCTCTGAATATGGGCATCCTTGGGCACACATTCTGGTGAGGAATGACGGTCTGAATCTATCTTATAGCAGTGGCAGAGTGTTCTTAAAGAGAAGTCTGAGGGTACAGAAAACCCTGATAAGGTGTGTCTCCCACTAGGAAGGGAGGAATTAAGTGCACAGACCTTCCTCTAGATGGACCAGTGACCTCTTCCTAGGGACAGAGGACAGCATGAGCCATGTAGGCCTTAGCCATCCTGGAAACTTCTCTGTGCTCCCCTGTTGCATACAGAGAAACCGAGGTAGGGAAATGTGAGACCTTATTCAGGGTATCTCAGCAAGGCAGGGGCTGGGGTTTGGGTCCAATTAGAAGCTGCTTTTGTCCCTTCCCCTTCAGTTTCCTGTTGGGCAAGGTACCCCCCTGGGGGACAAATCCTAATGTTTCCCTGAAGAACTCTCAGGTGGGGAGGCAGGTGCAGGGGCCTCACCCTGACTCAGGAGGAAAGGTTCCTTTGGGGAGGCTCATGGTTCTAGAGGCCGAGGTGCTCTCTGTTGTCCCCGCAGGTCATGTGACATATGGCCATGTCATGAGTCCCAAGTGCCTTGAGAGCACGCTTTTTGTGATGGCAAGCTCAAGGAGGATGGCTGAGCCCCCTCCCCACAGGCCAGCTGACAGTGGGGGAGGACAGGGAAGGGCAGATGGCTTGGATGTGCATGTACCTGGCCACCTCTTGGTCCTGTCCACGGACTGGTTTGGGTGGAAGAGCAAGTAGGTGAAGTCGTCCTGTCTCTTCCGCCTGGACCCCATGAGAGGTGAGAAGCCACGGTTTTCCAGGGGGACCTAATGAGGCCTCCCCTTCTTGAAATTGCCCAGGCCTGGGGGACCCTGGAGCTTCTTTTGTGTCCTGCTAGTGGCAAAGGTCCTGGAAGCTTAGTGGTGGGACGAGGCTGTGGAGCAGTGAGAGGTGCTCAGCAGACAAGGGGACTCTGAGGAGGCCTTGGCAGCGAGCTGGGACACGCTGAGGACACGCCTTGAACTGGCAGGTCTGGGGGGGGCCTGGCTGACTCAATCCTGCAAGTACCAATTTAGCACCTGCCATCTGCCTGGCATTCAGGGACAGGACAGGGTAGAGTGCCAGCTTGTCCCTGCAAGGAAAGAGAAGGTGGCAATGTTGAGATAGGAAGACCTGAGCCCAACACAGACAGAAATGTGAGAGCAAGAGTCCGTCCACCCTCATCCCAGGGCAGCCGGAGAGTCTGGGCTGCTTGGTTATAGGCAAAGAGACCAGTGTCGCCCCAGGTCCTCAGAACCTTCTCCTGCTCCAAAGATGCTCCTGCCTGGAGCAGAGGACTGTGGGAAATGACTGTGTGGATCCTTTCACTCTAGGGAAGTCTGTGATTCTAAATGACACATAACCTCAATTCCTCCGGACCTCTGCCTTCCCACCCTTCCCCCCATCTGCCTTGGACAAAGAGTTCTTGGAAGAATCTGGGGCTCACTCTTTGTAAGCTGAAAATAATATGAAGCAGAACTTCTATTTCAGAAGGTAGCCCTTACATAAGGTGGAACCTTTCAAAATGTTCAATCGGATCCTATTTAGGGAAATATCAAAGAGCTCCACATACAGCTGGGGAGGAGGCCACTCTGTCCTCTCCCGCCCAGCGGAATGGTCCCTGCAGCTGCCCAGGCTTCTTAGATATGCATCCTGGAGTGAGAAAAGGCAGCGGTCATCCTCTCCTGGGTAGGCCTGCCCCTCGCTGGGTCAAGTCAAGGTGCCTGCTAGGGACCTCAACTGGGCACCCTACCGGTACTGCAGGTACCACTAGCAGAACTAGGGCGTCCAGGTGACATTGACCTGAGGCTTCCTTCTGGGTCTTCCACACTCAGATCCCTAGCACTAACCTTGGCTCTGCAGGCTTCTTAGAAATGAATAAATGAATACGTTGGAAAGTGGGAAGGAATGCTCTACAGCTTTATTAGATATTTATCTCCTTCACTGTCCAGACTTAACCTTGTAATTCCAGAAGGAGAAGAAGAAGTGAAAAGAAAAGTGTCACCTTTCACATCTTTCCCACAGTGGCTTGTTTCAGAAGTGGGGTTTCATCCTTTTAAAGACAGAATCCATTCTGTCCTTCATGAAAACGGCCCTGGTCTCCCCTTCAGCTGCAGCCTGAGCCGCTCTCTCTCCCTTGGCTCTGAGATCCAGAGAAGGAAGCCAACGGCAGCTCTTTGCTGCCTGGTGGGAGCAGTGGGGTGGGCCCAAGGGCAGCTGTTTGGAGGGAAGGAAACTAGAAGCCCCCTCTGTCTTCTTCAGGAGGCCCTCTACCATCAATAACCCCCTCTCCAGCTTCTAGGTCCTTATCCCACTTGATAAGGCCAACACCATGCAGGGGACTCTAGAAATCAGTTGTCTTCTTAGCATATACTGACCAGTGGATTCTAGAATGGTCCCAGTACCTGGAGGGACATTTGGCTTCCCCCTGTAGACTCCCACATGGTGGTGGGTCTGTGTACAGCCTAAGCAAGGGCTTATGAGGTAGTTTCATCAAAAGTCTCAATCATTTTTATATTTAACACTCGAGTTCTGTGCTCTGCATATATTTCCCCAATGATCTAATATGCTTTGGAGTATACCTAGGAAAGGTGTGGGTTTGGAATACTTACCTTGGACTTGAAAAATTAAACACACTTAGGCTCAATTATTTTCCTCTGATTTCATAGAGTAAGAGATAAATAGCTCCAAGAGGATCACTCCATTCTATCCATTGTCCACTGAGTATCCTTTCATGATCAAAGAACCAAAGTTTGAATTGGATGTTTGAAGATGAAAAGAAGTTTTTCAGACAGACCAGAGGTGAGTGTTCTGGGCAAGAGTGTTGCCTGTACAAAGACGCACTGGAGCCAGCAGGCTTGGTTTACTGAGAACCCCACAACGCATTCAAGACTCTGAGGGACAGGGAGCCTGTGGAGGGGCAGGGGTCCAGCCGGAGTCGTAAAGGGCAGATTGTGCAAGGTCTTGCAATCTACTCTGAGAAGACCAGACTTCATCTTGGCAAGAGTGGGAGCTCTTGAAATGATTTAAGGAGAAACAAACTTTTAAGATTGACGTTTTACAAGGAACCTTAAATCCTCCATAGCAGAGCACATCTACAATGGTACCCTTTCTCCAAGGACTTAAAATGTTTCACAGATCATAAGCTAGACTGTGTCCTGATGACAAAGGAAGCCTTGTCCATCCCCCATGGAGGATCATTTATGCCACGGCCTGTGCCCCTGTCAGAGCCTGATGTGAGGGTCAGTCTATGCAGATACCACAGAGGAGGAGGCCAGAAGCTCACGGTTGACCATCACAGCCAAGCTCACCATCTTGGCTGTGAAATGAATGTGATACCCTGAGTGGATCACTCCTATCTCACAGGAATTGGATGGCACATGGAAAGAGCCCATCCCACGCTGGCCACATGGCCAATGGTCAACACCCAACAGAGATGCTGTGACCAGCTGCTTTTCCCAGGTGAGGCAGGGGCCTGGAGAATGCTCTTCTCCTCCTGCCAGGGGCCACCGTGTCAGGGACAGATCAGGTGAGCAGGAGATGCTGTCAAGTTGCTGCCACTGTAGAACTAGCAAACACAGGGCATGTGGAGAGAGGAGGGCCTTTGGTGAGAGGGAGATTCAAGTTCTAGTCTGGCTCTGCCACCTAAGGAGCACTGTGATCTTGGGCAAATCCCTCCACTTCTTTGAGTCATTTCTTCATCATCATCTTTATCAACATTGTCATTGATGCCATTGGGTGAGCATGAGCCACATGCCAAACAGCCAACATCAGCATTCAACTCCCCTAACAACCCTAGAAGTAGGCATTGTTCTTCCCAGTTTAAGAATAAAGAAATGAGATTTGGGGATATTCCTAAACTAGCCCAAGGCCAATTGGTAAGTAAGTTAAGACGGGATTTCAATCTGGCTCTTGTGGGCTCAATGGTGGCCCCAGGAACGTACGTCCTCTATCCTAAGCACAGCAACCTGCAGATGTGACTGTATCTAGAAAAAGTATCTTTGCAGATGTCATTAGGTTGTGGATCTTAAGATGAGATCATCCAAGATTGTCCAGTGGTGCCCTAATTTCAAAGGCAGATGGCCTTGTACGAGACAGAAGGAGAGACGACAGGAGGTCACGTGGAGATGGAGGAGATTGGGATTATGCAGCCACAAACCAAAGAGCTCCAGGAGCCAGAAGAGGCAAAGAAGGGCTATCCCCTAGAGCCTTCAGAGAGAGAGCAAGGTCCTCCCAACACCTTGACTTTGAACTTTGAGCCTTTAGAACTATGAGAGGACAAATTTCTGTTGTTCTAAGCCACTCTGTCATAGCAGCTCTGACACTAATGCATCATGCAATGTATCTGATGCATTTTGCTACTGGGACATGACCATGATAAACAGAAATGCTGGAGCAAACAATAGTGGAAGGGACTTAGGTCCTCTAGGCTAGACCATACCCATTGGCACTGGCCCTAATTAGCACCTCCAAATGGCTCAGAGCTACCTCTTTTGAGAAGCCACTCTGCAAGGACAGAGCAATTCCTAGACTGGAGGTGGGGTGGGGTGGGATGGAGGAGGATCTGCCTCAGCCTAAGTCAGAAGTTCCCTCCAACGCCATGAGGATGTGCTGCACCTGACTTGGGGCCACCGAGTCCTCCCCCACCCTACTCCCATCCCTGGCCTGACTTCTGGTAAGCAAGGCAGCCTGACCAGGAGAGCTGCGGCTAAGGGCTTCGGCTGCAGGTCAGGTGGTTAGACTCAGTCCTGAGTCCAAATAAGAGAAGCCAGCCACTTTCTCCACCTGGGCTGTTCCTGAGTCAATTGGGATTAACTGCCACCCTTCCTGCCCTACAGGAACCTTGAGAAGCCTCCGTGGGGTGATGCAGGTGAGAGGGGCTTTGTACCCTGCAAGACATGCTTGCGCTCCAGCCTGGTGTGCACCAGTGCTTTCCTTGAGTATTCACTGGAGGGACAACAGGGAGGGGGCTGCCAGGCTCTCCATCAGCACACTCATGGATATTTCCTGTGGGGCGCCGACTCCCAAGCACATCTCTCTGGGAGGGTTACGAAGGGATCTATGACAT
Source organism: Marmota flaviventris (assembly GCF_047511675.1). Classification (NCBI taxonomy): domain Eukaryota; kingdom Metazoa; phylum Chordata; class Mammalia; order Rodentia; family Sciuridae; genus Marmota; species Marmota flaviventris. Next base: position 14,908,664 of record NC_092511.1, read on the forward strand.
TCCCTCATCAAAGCATTCTGGGTGCGTGGAATAATACAGGAACTAGGACACATCAGTACCAAATGAAAACAGCAGACATTTGAGGGGTGAGGAGGAGGCAAGCGTGGAGACAGCTCTGGGGCCAGCTGTGGAAGAGGGGGGACCTACTGCGCAGCTCCAGGAGAGTTCTCGTGGGGGTGTGGCTGTGGCAATGGCAGTGGTGGTGCTAAGGTAGGATGTAGGTGTTCTGGGCTCCCAGCCCTGGTCCCTGAAGCTCTGTGTATGTGGTGTGAAGCCAGAAGTGGGTGACACAGCTCTGCGGGAAGGAGCCTGCCTTGTCCTGGGCAAGCTCGCGAAGCTCAGAGACGCTGGGGCCAGGAACTTCAGCAGACGGCCTAATACTGGGACTTGGCTACAGACACTGCAGCTGTACAGGTCCTCGTGTCCTGCTCTGGTTCTCGGTTAGATCCTGAGCAGGAGCTGTCACAGGCTTCCAGGATTCATATGGCCAGGGAGAGCTGAGGTCAGCAACTGCCCTGTTCAGTTTCTGGTAATTTTAGCCTTACAGGGAGGAGGCCAGCAGTTCTTTATCTGAGGCCATTGTTTTTTTGTTTAAACAAGTCCCCAGAGAGGCCCCCTGCTGGGACTGGAAAGCTAGTAGAGGTGGGAGGGCTCAGAAGACGACTCCACCGGGAAGGAGCAGCCCTGGCTCCAATTGCCAGGAGGACAATTGCATCCCCAGGAGGCCCAGGAGGTCACTTTCAGACTGGGAAGTGGCAGGGGATGGATCAGAGGAACAGAGAGCATCGGAAACACGGCCAAAGTCTGCAGCACGGGTCCAGCTGCAATCAATTGTTAGCTGTCTACTTGGGGACTTTCCACAGGATAAAACAAATGTTCCCCACATAGGACAGGAGGCCAGCGGCCCTTAGGATATGGAAGCCTTCTGTTTCCCTGCTGTCCTGCCAGCCTCACTGTGTGACCCTGGATGGGTCTGAGGCACCAGCTCTGGGATGCTGCTTCCCTGAGACCTCAGGGCATCCCTTCCTCAAGGGCGGGGTAGAGAGAACAGGGTCCAGGCTGAGGACACAGCAGAAGTGGCTCCCAGGGGCTGTGTTCACCAGCACCAGGTCACACGCAGGGCGCTGTCCTCAGGGAGATCCATGTTCTGACCTAGCAGGCCTTGGCTGCTGTCAGTAACCCATGACTGACATGTCAGTTCAAAGTCCCCAGCTCTGTTTATCACCTGGTTCTGGCAACACAGGGCTCTTTTTGGAGGAACAGGGCAGCCAGAGGCAGGAAACTCTCCACAGGGCACAACCAGGCTCTGTCACCAGCTGATCTGAAGGCTAGGCTGTTTGAATACCCAAATTCTGTCTGAGATGGCAAGTTATGGCCAAGAGCCTGGTTACAGTGAGTAAGGACAGATTGGAGTTTGTATCCAGACCTGTCTGGCTCAAGGATCCATTCTTTTTTCCTGGGAGAAACATGGGCCACTCACATAGGATGACAATGTCACCCACGGCTCCCCGCTGTTCCTCAAGCCCATTGCCTAAACACTCAGGATATCGCTAAACAAAGCTTAGAGGTTTCATGTGAAGTTTGTTTCATGACAAGGCAGAATGATGCCTGGTCTTCAGAGCCAGAGAAACCCAGCTCTGTTCAGGCTTGCTGTGTGACATTGGCCAGTCACTTAACCTTCCCAACTCTGGTTTCCTCATTTGTTAAAATAATAATAATAATAACTACTCCTACGATTGCCTTGAGAATCATATGAGATATGTTTATAAAATAATTGAAAACAATCTCTGGAGCTTGGTAAATTTTCCTAAAACTTCGCTGTTACGCTAATAAACCCTCTTTCTCCTCTGCTACCAGGGATAGTGCAGCCTGACTGATGCATATGTGTGTGTGTGTATGTGTGTGCATGCACGTGTTTGTGTTTGTGTGTGTGTGTGTGTGTGTGTATAGCTCAACACATTTGAACCGTGTCTGCATCTTGTGGTGATTCAGCCTGTCTGCTGAATGGGAACAAGTCCCTGGCCTGTTTCATGTGGTCTCTTTGAAGGATAATAGTAAATGTGCTCAGAAAAACCTCTGCTAAATGTCAAATCCTCATTCAAGAAGCACAGGGTTCCTTCGAGACTGCACATCAAGCTGGGGACAGAGAAAGTAAGAGATCTTAAAGGGAGGAGTGTTTTGAAAATTTTACAGAAAAAAAAACCCAATAAAAAAGAGACTTGAACACCTGACTTCTGGTCCTCAGCAAAGGCCACTCCTAGAAGGTGAGAAGTGATTGGCTGGGACTCATCCAACCTGAGAGAATGGAGAACTCTGAGATACTGAGGCCCAAACCCAAGATTGGTGTCATAACCCCAGGGCACCCCTGTGGAACATGACAAATGTTCAGGCCCCTGGGTTTGGTCTGAAGACTCCAGAGGGGAGCAGGCCTGGGCAGGTGGTGGGGCCCAGGATGAAGAGGGGGGACATCTTTAATATGAAGAGTGTTGGGGACATGAGACTTTTTCCTAGGATGGTGGCTCAGGGGTAGGGATGACTTTGCACACCTGCCCCCTACCCAGCCTCAGTGCAGCCTCAGGTTTCTGGAATTGGCTCATGTTACGTGGGAAACGAAGCTCGGGCCATTTTGTATTCTCATTTTCTTTCTTTTATTCATTTATTTATTTTTGCTTCATATTATGTTATGTCCCCATTTCTGTGTCACTGATAAAATATTAGGAGTTAATGTGCTTTCACCAGGTGCAGTGGTGAAATCCCAGAGGCTTAGGAGGCTGAGGCAGGAGGATCATGAGTTCAAAGCCAGCCTGAGCAAAAGCAAGGTGCTAAGCAACTTAGTGAGACCCTGACTCTAAATAAAATACAAAATAGGGCTGGGGGTGTGGCTCAGTGGTCGAGTGCCCCTGAGTTCAACCCCTGGTACCCCCAACCCCCGAAAAAAAGGGTTAATGTGCTTTCATGTTGATTTTGAGGCAGGCATGGTAAGCACTTTAAGCCTAACAAGGACTCTGTGGGTACCTTATTATCCCATTTCCTAACTGAGAAAAGTGCGCTGTGGGGAGATAGGAGAATGCTCAGCCAGGCTGCTAGCTAGGAGGCAGGAGGACCTGCTCCAAACCCACCCTCAGTTTCCATATTGTGCCTTTGCTCTAGGCCACCCTGTGGGGCATTTACCCCATGTCAGACATGTTCTGAGCAATGAACAGATGGAATCTTCCTAACAACCATGTGCAGAGGTACCATGATTGTCATCCACATTGTACCTATGGGGAACTAGGGCACTGGGGGGTTTGATATCTACCCATGGTTCCTCTGCTAGAAGGGATGAGCAAGCCCCTGTGTATTTGACCATGACTTGGGCTCCCTGCAAGGGGGCTGCCTTTTCTCTGTTGCCCGCTAGTCTCTTGTTACCCAGGATTCCATGGCATCAATGTCACCATTCTCTGCCACCTTCTGCTGTGGCATCTGGCCTGCTCATGCTTCCAGAGGAGATCCTCATGTGATTCCTGTGTAGCTTCCTAGAATGGACCTTGGAGACTTTTCTGGGTGGGTGCAGGCTTCTCCTTCTCCCTTCTCCCAGGCCCTGGGTGCAGCAGCAGAAAACTGAGCAGGGTCATGACCCTGTGTAAACAAATGCCTGATCCATTATTAAAGGACAGTTTGTCCTCACCCAGACTCTCAAGCTCCCTGGAGAGGAGACCTTCAGGAAGGCTGTGGCCCCTCCTTGCTCTACTGGAATGGCTAAGGCCATGGCTGAGGATCACTGTGCTTCCTGCCACCATTCTATAAACCAGGACCAGTGCACTTCATGCCAACCCCTGAGCCCCCTAAACCAGCACTGCACTGAGTCTAGGACTCAGATTGTGACCCTGGCCTTTCCTGGGGGACTCATGGGCTGGACAGGTTGAGCTGAGACCTTCCCAAAGCCACACAATGCCTTTATCTGTTCCTCAGGACCCAGTCTCACTCGGGTAATAATTCTGAGGTCAAGGTGAGTTGGGGTGCTGCCTGGGTTCTGCCAAGGTGCGTGTCTGGATCTTACCTTTTCCACTACAAAAGGAGAAGACCATTAAAAATCATCAAGATTTGATGATATTCTTCCAAAGTGTGTTCTATGAAATAAGGAATTGTTTGAACCAGGGGTTCTGTAGTCAGATAAGTCTGAGAAACGCTCCATACTCTCTCCACTCTCTCTCTCCTAGAGAGTCATGTTGCATGTCAGCGTGTGTGCTGAGAAGTTCCACTCTGAAGGCAAATTTAAGCCTGACTTAACTGAGTGTCTCCATGTTTCATGTGATTGTAGAATGTGTTTGGAAAAGCAGTGCCTATGATGGCCCCTGCAGAAGGTATGCACAGATAGATTGGCCTCTTCTTTCCATGGACCCCTCACTTGGAGCTAGGCCTCAAATCAGATCACTGTGTCCCCCTTGGGAGGGTCCCTCCCCTTCCTGCCAGCCCCCTACCTCCCACACTGTGATCTGTCTAAACCTCCAAACACAAAGCAGATCTCTGATGGATCCCACCCTCTCTGGCGGGGTAATCCTGTGCGTGGGGAGGTGAAGGAGACAGCTCTGGCCTCCAGCAGCTGGAGGTCTGGTGGAGGCCTGGGACACCCACATTTGGCAGAAGAGCAAGGAGGGAGACTTGGCATTTCCTTCCAAGCATCAGGGAAGGCTTTCTTGGAGGAGGAGGCCTGGGAGTTGGGCCTCGACGACCTGATGGAATTGGCTGGGGTCAGGGCGGGATGTGGGGTGTCCCGGGCAGGCAGTCTGAGGACTCTGTGGGGGTGGGGTGGAGCACTCTGACTCCAGCCTGAACTACACACTCCACTTTGCAAAGTGAAAGCCTTCCAGGTGGTGTCTCAGCCTCCTCAAGCAACATGGAGACCAGGGAACCTGGGTGCTGCCTGAGTCTGCCGTAGCCGTCACTTTTCACTTGATTGTCCCCAAGTGGCTCACTGCAGTGTTCCTAGCAGCCACGTGCACTATTTATCCATTAGAGAGTCCTGAACGTAGTTTCCTGTCTCCTTCCAGCCAATGATAGTCCAGGGCTTCTTAGGAAGCAGAACCCATCCTGCTCCTGACTTAGCTGTTGCCAGCGAAGAAAGGAAGCAGTAAATTTTAGGTATTCAGGCCTTGTGTCATTTTTCAATCAACAAACATGTATGGAGTACCTACTTGGTATTAGGTGTTGAACTAGGTGCTGGGGATTCTGAGTGGCATCAAACATGTCCTCAGAGAAGCCCTCTGGGCAAAGAGCAAGGATACTTGCAGCTGTTATGAGCAGGATGCTTGTCTGCAAAGCCTTGGTAGAAAGCAGAGTGGTTTTCAGTGTTGCCACTGTTACACGACAGCACTATGGAGCTCCTGGAAAAGGTCTCTAGAGCAGCCAGGCCCCAGGACAGCTCTTGGGAGAAGACAAACGTACAAGATAGGAGTGGTACTGCAGAAGAACAGTCAGTGCAAAGGCACCGTGGTACCAAGCACTGGTACCAAGCTCTGGCCACCAGCAGTGGGAGTTGCCATCCGAAGCTGAACAGGCCAGATCCTAAAGGGCCACTTTAGCTATCTCAAGGAGCCTTAACCTTATATCAAGGGCTTTAAGCAGAGAGAAGATTTGATAAAGTATGTGGCACTAGCAAACTCTCCTTGAGGGTGGAGTGTGGGAGGCAGAACAGCAGTTGCCAGAAAAAAAAAAAAAAAGCAGTTTCTGGACCTGACCCAGGCCCAGCTCTGCTGAGGCCATTTGGCTCCTAAGGGCAGCCAGACCCTGGGTTTGGGGGAGACCTCTGAGGCAGGTCAGCAGCCAGCTGTGCTGTGGAAATCCTGGTCAGCCCCACTCCTGGACAGTCACCGTCCTCCACCCAGCGAGCATCTGCGGGGCATTGAGGACAGAGAGGACACAGTTCCTGTGACATGGCGCCAACAATAGGCACGGGAGCCGTCAGGGCGTCTCTGAGGGGCTCCAGGACAGTCCCTCAGAGTCTTGGAGCAATGAATTATTTCTTATCTCACCGGTGAGGGGTCCACGTGTCCACCCCCCTGCCCCTGTCCACATTGTATGTCGCTCTGTATTCTGGACAGGAAAAGAGCAGAAAATAGAACTGTTTTCAGGACAGAGACCAACTGAGAGTTTTCCTTTTATTTCTGAGTGGGGGACAGGGAGAGGCATGTGCCCTTTCCTCTGGGGCTGCTGAGGAGGTGGCGGTTAGCCTCAGCAGTGGGCTGTGGTGAGGCCCAAACTGGGGAGTGGCTGGCACCCACCTGGGGGATCTGAGGGCCAAAAAAAGCCAGAGCCCAGGATCTGCCCCCCGTGGTGCCTATCCCAGGTAGTCCTTCCTTGGTAAGAAGGCCTCCCTCTGTCCTACTGAAGTGGCACCCCCTTTCTCTACAGAAAAGTCTTAATTGGTCTTCTCCAAAAATCTTCACCATGGCTGATTTTAGGACTGTCACCAAAAGAGTCTCTGCAAAAGAGGTCAATGTAGATAAACTTCCTATTTTCGTTTTGCCCTGTTTTACTTGGCCACTGGCCGGGAAGATACCAGCACTCCAGGTGCTGGACACCCCTCACTAGTTTCTCACAAACATGTATCCAGTATAGTACTTTATAGAAATGTGCAAACAAGGCCTCTGGCCTTGAGCTGGGCTTCACAGAGATGTCTACATTTTTAAAATAAGTTACCAATTAGGCTCCATGGTAACAGCTGGCAGGGGGAGGAAAGAAAGGGGAGAAGAAGCTCTCCCCTTCTCAGGTGTTGTCCTTGAAGGGTTAACCTGCCCAAAACAGTGAAAGAAAAAGCTGCTTTGATGTGAACTTCTGCAGACTGTGAACTTCTGAGCCCCTCCCCTTACATGCTGGGTATAAAACTCTGAAACTCCCTGACCTCAGGGTTCAGGGGATTGATTGATTACAGCAAAAGCTATACCCTCTGAACCTGGCTGCAGCCAAATAAAACTGTGTCCTGCTGTCTTCGGTGCCTTGCCCCGTTTGTCCCTACAACACTACCTCTCCAGAATAAAGAAAAGTAAAGCCACCAACCCTTGCCAGACAGGTGAGAGCAAACATCTGAGGCCTTCGGAGTCCTAAAGGGGCGGACACAGGAGAAGGGCAGAGAGGGACTGGGACATGCTAGCAGGGTGCCTGGTGGCTTAGAGAGAACACTTCGCTGGGAGCAGGTCCCCAGTCTCTGGCCCCAGTGCTGCCTTCCCCTGGGAGGCTGAGCTAATGGCAATGTCATTTCTCACCTATAAATGGAGCCGTCCTCCTGCAACACATGCCCTAGGAAAAAGCTTGACACAGCTTCTCCAGCTCCCCACACCCAAATGAAATGCACAACAGTGTTCTCAAAGCACTCCTGGGCTGGGAGGGCAGGTGACATCCAGGAGGGCGGTGTCCTGGCTGGTGTGCCCTGTCCGGGGCTTGCTGCAATTCACGTCTTCCCAGAACCTGCAGGCAGCAATCACCCACGGGGCTCCTATTTGCAGAGGAGGGTCCCAGGAGCCTTGGGAAGTGGGAGAGAGGTTGATGGGCCTGGAGGTCTGTCAAGTGTCGGGAAATCTCCATGCCACGCAGCTGTGAGTTCTTCCCCATCCCCCATGTCCGAGTTTTAATCTCTTCATTTGTAAGAGGGGGGATAGCAAGGCTGGCCCCTTGTGACAGAGGCAGGAGAGAAATAAATGAGAGAATCAAGGGCCATGTTTACATTGTTCATTGCTCCATCCCCGGTGCATACTTGGCCTACGATAAATGTTTGTTGAACAAATCATGCAAGGGAAGTACACAGATCAGACAGCGGCGCAGAATTGAAACTAAGCAGTAGCTGCTACGGTGCAGCCCTGCCGCCTGCCCCCAGCTCTGTGTCCTGGCCCCTGTGACTGTTACTGAGCCCTTCCACACACTCAGGGGCATCTGAGCCTCACGCCAGCGCTGTTCCTTCCAATTCAGCTTCACCAGAGAGGGATGTCCACGCCCCAGTTACCACGCCCCCTCCTCTGTGGCTGCCAGAGGCCTCCATTGTCTGCTTCCCAGACACAGAGGCGGACAGTGAGGGCTGGCTCCCCGAGGGAAGCGGGGGTCTCTGGGCTGGGCCACCCTGCCCTGCCCCATATTGTCCTCCTGCCCTGCCCCATATTGTCCTCCTGCCCCAGGGTGGGGCGCAAGTCACTGCTGCCAAGTTCCCTGCAGCGCCAGCCTGCCTGGCATCACCTACCCGCCCTGTCCTGCCAGGATGTGAGGCTACAGCTGTCCCTGCCTGGGACAGGAGTGTCCCCTCGGCACATCTGTTGCTCCTGCCCTCCCTTCACACCCACACTATCTCCCCAAAGCCCTGCTGTTGATCTAGGAATGTGCTGCAGGCCCAGCCGAGGCCTTTGGCTGGCCACTCTGTGATTTGAGTACAACGGTCAGATTTCCACCAGCTGCTCCAAACTGCCTGCTTCAGAAAGATGTCCCTGGCACCCACTGCTCAGCGTTCATCTGTAGCCCGTGCTCACCAGGGGCATGCGCAGTGCCTCCCAAGGAAAGGGTAGGCAGGGACAGACTGCAGGACGGTTATTGGAAGTAGGTGAGCCCCAGTCTAGGGCTCCTGCCCTCGGGGTATTTTCAGGACAGGGCAGGAGTCCACTGGGGAGTCCAGTCCCCTGGCCAAGGCTGAGGACTATCCTGGCTGTGGCTCAATCTGAGCCACCCAGGGGGAGGGTTCTCTTGCTGAGTCCACCTGTGGAGCAAAGGCACAAGGTAAGTGGGACCAGAGAAGCCAGCTGGAGGAGGTTGGAATGGGAGCGTAGCACTTATTGAGCACCTATGGTGTGCAGCAGGCAATGCCGGCTGAGTCTGCTCTCTCTGTGTTGCTCATTATTTGGGGAAGAGATGGAGTGACTGGGCCTGTGTTGGGGCCACAGGGGAACCTTGAAGAGGTGGAGGGTGGAGATCTGACTCCTGCTGGAGCCAGGAAGCCTTCACAGAGGAGTCAGATTTGAATGCTTGACAGTTGAAAACGAGGAGGGCATTTTCAGGAGGAGGGAACAGCATTTGTGAAGGTCAGAGGTCAGGAGGAATGGCCATGTTGGGCATGTGAAGAGTCTGGGTTTTTCATGGTAGGAATTTCTAGGTGAGGAGGCTGAGTAATAGGAAGCTCTATAAGGCTTCCCAGGACACAGGTGCTTCCGTGTGAAAATCAGGAAAGTCCTAGGAAAATTGGGGTGAGTTTGTCACTGTCCTGGGTAATCTAACTTGGGTTCAGATAGAAACAGGCTTTGAACATACTGATAAGATGTCTGGAACCATGGTAAGTTATAAATGTTTATTTTTTGTGTGGGGGAGGGGGTAAAGGGAAGAGGAAGAAGTAGGCATGTGCTATAAACCAAGCCCACTTTATTTCTACCAATGGAAATAATTATCTCCAGTTTGCAAATGAGAAAAGTGAGTATCAGAGACAGTAAGGTACTTGTTCCATGTAACACAGCAAATAAGTGGTAGAGGTGGGTTTCTGGGGTAGGTGTGCTTGGTTCCAAAGCTAATGCTCTGAACCACGGAGTCACCTGTGTCAGGACGAAGCTCTAGAAGGACAAGGGGTGGGTATTGTACCCCACAATAGAAGTTGCCTGGGATTTTCTGAGTTGAGGCCTCAGAGGCTCTGGAAAGATGGCCAGTACTCTGTGACCCTTGGTTACCCTGTCTGTGTCAATAGACGGCCAGCAAGCAGCCCCAGGGCTGGCTGGGTCTCCCTACCTCTGTGTCCCCATTGTCCACCCCAGGGTCTGATTAGGATAGGCCTCAGTGAGTAATATGGAGTGGAGCAGGGACCTGGCCTGGCCCCACGGTGACTGACAGGAGCCTGAAGGGGCTACCCAGTAGCCACTCCCAGTGGGGAAAGAGCATTGCCTGCAGACCGCAGGATGGGGCAGTCCCTGGAGCACACGGAGGCGCCCCCTCACTGAGCAGGCAGCAAACACACGCTCGGCTCAACCCTTAGCAGAGAAGGCCCAGGCTCACCCATGACCAGCCCAGGCTGCTTGGCAACGTGGCATTTGCATATGCCCAACAGAGACAGGCACAGAGTGTTAATGGGCTGATGGAGGAGCCCTGACCTAGAACTAGACACGGGTGAGTGGGGAGAAGCAGGCGGTAGGAGGGAGGCCAGCAGGAAAGAGGAGCCAGGGTGTGGGGGCCTGGCAGCAGGTGTGGCAGGCAGCAAGTATGTCAGGCAGAGGGCCTGAGTGTCGGGACAGGTGGCTGGAGCCAAATGACAGGAGTCTGGCTACAGGCAGCCAGTCTTGTGTGCCTGATCTGCGGCAAGGCTGCACCTGCAGATGGTGGTCAGGGGGCTGCTGCACAGGGCAGGAAGCCAGGCACACTAATGTTCAGGGCATATTAGAAGGTGGGATATGCACGCCTCCTGAACTTGGGCACATGCCTGGCTTCTAGGCCATCCTGTGCCCAGCAGGCCCTTGGCACTTGGGGTCAGCCCTCTGAGGAGGGCATCTCAAGGTCAGAACAGCAGCAGAGCCTTCTCCTCTGCAAGAGAAGCTGCCCTGACAGCCCCATTGGCCCCAGGAAGAGAAATGCCAGGGCCAGTGGTTGAGTTTAGTCAGACTGTTGGTGGACACAATGAAGGAGGTGTCCCAACCTTTGGTAGAAAGCCCACGCAGTACAGTTTCCAGAGAAATGACCCCTCTGTCCCTTAGAAGGTCCACGTTTTGGTAAGGATCAAGGAAAGGCCCACAGTGGGTGCCACATGGCCAGGACTCCCACAGGCCTCTGTGCAGCAGTGGGGTCCAGAGGGACCCGTTCTGGCCAGGAACATTTTCCTGGGCTCAAGGCTTAGGTGGGGGCTCCTTTGCATCTCTTAAGAAATACCTGGGAGAAGAGGGAGAGAGAGGCATTGCTTAATGGGTACAGAGTTCCTTCTGGTGGTGATGAAAACATTGTAGAAATAGTGCTGATGGTTACACAACATTATGAGTGCAGTTGATGCCACCAAACTGTGTGCTTAACTATGGTTAAAATAGCAAATTTTATGCTACATAGCCATATATTTTACCACACTGGAGGAAAAAAAAATTGTCAGGGTCATGAGAAAGAGGGAAAGACTGAGAAAATGTTCAGTCTCTTTCCGAAAGAAAGAGACTAAGGTGATGTGACAACCAAGTGAAACATGGTGGCTGGGATTGGAGCCTGCACCAGAAAAATGACCATTTAATGTGCATGAAGGAAAAACTGGTGACATCCAAATAAAGTCTGCAGTCGGGTTAATAGTATTGTTCCAATGTTAATTTCGTCTCTTTGACAAATGTACCGTGGTTATGTAAGATGTTCACATTAGCAGAAGGTGGGTGCAGGATGCATGGGAACTCTCTGTATTCTTTGCAACTTTTGTGCAAATCTAAAACAAAAAGGCGCCTGGACTGCCAAGGAGAGATGTGGGGCGGCCTTGGCACCTGGGGCCCTGGCTCGGCCCAGAAAGGCTGGGTGGCCTGGAGTTGGCTCTCAGCTGGCAGGAGGGATCTAGCCCCAGCTCCTCTGAGATGACCCCTGCTGAAAAACAGGGGCAGGTGAGAGGTGGGGTTTCCCAGCGTGGGGTAGGGCTGGTGAGCAAGGCCTGGCTCTGGCAGCAGGTGCCCTGGGAGCTCTTTCCTGGTTCTCCTTGCTCTCCTCAGTTCAGCAGAATCTGCTCACCAAAGGAGGGCTCTTTGTCCTCTCTGGATCCTGGGGAATCTCAGGGGTGCTGAGGGCTTGGGAAGTCTCATCGGGCATCAAGGGTTGGGGTCTGGCTGCATCCTGTCCATCCACATGCAGAATTTAGAGGGCTGACAGCCCTTCCCTGGTGCTGCCTTGGCCATCTGGGAAAAGGAAGGGTGGAACCGAGGTGGCCACTGCCAGGGGGCTGGGACTAGCTGGAAAGAGAAATAATCAGGACCCTGAATCTCCCTCATCCTAGGCCCCCTCCCCTTTCTGCACATCTTGTGTTCCATTTTTATCTTGGCTCCACCCATGGCTTCTCTGCTGCCCTCAGGAATATGGGGGAGTCAGTGTCTAAGGTGAGCTTTCCCAGCCCAAAGCAGTCATGTGGCCAACATTGGCCTCAGCTCCAAGGACAGGCTGCAGGAGAGGCCCCCAGAGTGGTTAGGTCAGGGAGGAGAAAACAGGAAGTGACTATTTAGTGAGCACTTACTGAATGGCAGTCTCCTTGAATCTCCAAATCAACTGCAAGATAAGTCGGTGTATCCACCCTACAGACCAGGAGATGAAGGCCGAGAGCAGTGTGGGATGAACCACCTACCTGCGTCAGGAAACTCAGGTGTCTTTGAATTCCAGATTCTGATTCTTTCCTCTGGGCTGGGGTGAGTGAGGGGTGGGGTGAATCTAACTTCCCAGGCTGGGGTCAATGTCCAGGCGGAGGGACATTCAGAGCTTCTAGGAGCACTGATGACAGGACAGGAGGCACACTTGGCAATGTCATTCTCTGGAAGGGGGCAGGGTGTGCCTTTTTGAGGTCAAAGGTTTTAGAGATAGATGCTGGGCTTGGCCCAGGAGGAGGTGACCCAGTAAGTCATGCGTGGACCTGGGTGATAGAGCCTCTGAGGTGCTGGTGGAGCCTCTGCAGGGAGGAGAGGTCCTTTCCCAGCTGCCACACTCTGTATGTGGGTCTCTTGGTCAGTTTTGTTCTTGGAGAGGACACACACTTCCTGGAGGAGGTCTGGAGCTGGACGTTCCTCCCTGTCCCTCTCTGTACCTGTCCATCCTTCCAGACCTTGCTCTTACACATCCTTGCCAACTTCAACCTGTGCATGTCCCCAGCCTCCCCTTCACCATTGCTCCCTCTGGGGGACCTTCTTCACCTTTAGGTAGCTCCCCAGTTACAGCCCTGAGTGCTGGTTTCCTTGGTCAAGTTTCGGTGGCTGCTTTACCAGCACCTCAAGCCCTCAGACAGCCCAGGAGGTCTCTCTCTTCCCTTTTTCAAGATGGCATATGTAGGGCTGGGGTTGTGGCTCAGAGGTAGAGCGCTCGCCTAACATGCGTGAGCCACTGGGTTCCATCCTCAGCACCACATTTAAAAAATAATAATAAATAAATAAATGGGAAAAAAAAGGCATATGTGAACTTTAGGCTCAGTATATATTGGAGCAGGGCTGGGGCCATGCTTCTTTGGAAATCCTGAATAGAGACAAAGGAGTCACATGTAGAAAGATTGGGCTGGAGCCCAGGTATCTCCCCAATGAGCTGTATCTGTGTTAGGCAGGTCTTGCACAGAGTTCAAGCCAAGGCCCAGACCCATTGTGCTGCTCCTCTGGGTACGGCCTTTGCTCTGAATTCTACTCCCCCAGGAGAGAGGAGAGTGGGCCTAGAACATTCTGTTCCTGTAGGCTGTGGATTTTGGCTATGATTGTGCAAAAGATGATTGGTGTGTTACTAGTAAATGCACAGTGATCTAGAAAGCAATAACCACTCCACCAATCTTCTTAGAAGTCTCAGAGAGCTGTGGGCTTGCTTTCCCTTAGAGGTAAGTCTCTAGCAGGACACAAAGCATGTCTGCTGGAGGCATCCCCTGAGATCTGTGGGCCAAGAAAAGTTTGCAGGGGCCTGAGGAAGCAGGCCGGGCTTTGCCTCATGGGATCTATAGCTGACACAGAGCACTTTGGTGCCACCAGCTTCCCTTGCTCCAGAGTGTCTGATGGATAAGCACTGCTGTGTCACAAGGTCACTCTCATGTTAACTGAGTTTATCCTGCATTACCCCTGCTGGGGTCTGCCTACATCCCTAAATCTTAATTCCTAGTCTTCGGCCTCAAGGAAGGCATGAGCCAAGCACTGCTGTTGCTTTTGTTCAACAAGTGCTTGGAGTAAGGGGTCACCAGCAACTGAAAGATTCAATATTCATACACTGGGGAGCTCAAAGTAGCAAAGTCAGGTGTGAAATAACTACAGCCACAGTATGATAAGGGCCTGAGAGGATGCAAGAAAGGGCTGCATCGTGGGGAAAGAGAGGCTTGGAGTGCTCCACAGAGGAAGGGGCATTTGACACTTAAGGACAGAGAATACTGCCAACCTTGGGATTTACATTTTTATGTTTTGTATTGAAAGAGGAAGAGCTGAGGACATAGTTCAATTGTATAGAGCTTGCCTAGCATGTGTGCGGCCCTGAGCTCTCCATCCCCAGCACTGAAGAGAAAGGAGAAAGGAGAAAGAAAGAAAGAAAGGAAGGAAGGAAGGAAGGAAGGAAGGAAGGAAGGAAGGAAGGAAGGAAGAAAGAAAGAAAGAAAGAAAGAAAGGAAGGAAGGCAGGCTGGGGATGTGGCTCAAGTGGTAGCGCGCTCGCCTGGCATGCGTGCGGCCCGGGTTCGATCCTCAGCACCACATACAAACAAAGATGTTGTGTCCGCTGATAACTAAAAAAAAAATAAATTAAAAAAAAGAAAGAAAGACCGGCCAGGTGCAGTGGAATACACCTGTAATCCCAATGACTCGGGAGGCTAAGACAGGAGGATCGAGAGTTCCAGGGCAGCCTCAGCAACTTAGAAAGATTCTGTCTCAAAATAGACCCTATCCCTCAAAATAAAATTAAAAGGGCTGGGGATGAGGCCAGTGCTAGAGCACTTGCTAAGCACATGCTGGCCCTGGGTTTAATCCCCAGGACTGTGCAAACACGCCCACACAACCTCTCCCCTGCAAAAAAAAAAAAAAAGGTGAGGTGCCAGGCTGAATGACAGCTCTGGCAGAAGGAGGGTGCAGAGGTAAAGTGAGTAACCCAGCACTAGGTCAAGAAGGACCTGATTCCTCAGAAGGCGAGGAAGATTGAGGCCATCATGAAAAGGCCAGTCCAGTGTGGAAACCTGGGGGTGCTCAGGTCATGCTCACTGGGTCTGAGCCTGGTCACCCCAGTGCACAGTCTAGAGCCACTGTCACTTTCCAGGAATTGCAAAGGCATCCAATGCCTTCTGCACTGCATGAGCTCAAAAGCATACCCTGAAAGAGACGGGTATGGTGCCCCTCTGCTTAGGCAGCCACCAGACCAGTCAGTAGAGGCAACTGTCAGCCAGACCTAGAGAGCTCCTGGTGCAAAACTCTGCCATAGCAGAAAAGGAACTGTGGTCGCACCAGGGTCACACAGCTCAGAGCAGGCTTGGTGCCCCTGACATCTGCTCTGATCTTCTTCCTGTTGAAAGATTCCTCCCTGGCCTTGCTGAAAGCAAACTGGAGCCATATGCACATCAGAGGGGAAAATTTACATTCATTACATGGATGTCTGTTTACACTTCTCTTCTTGGAGCTATGTGCTCAATCAAGGCCCCCTGCCCTGTCCAAAGGAGGCATCAAAGTGTCCCAGGGTGCTGACTCCTGCATGTGCAGCATTAGAGGATGCAGCAGCTGTGTGTTGTCCCTGAGCAGCGAGCCGAGGCTTTGCTTCAATCCACTAGTAGCTTCTGAAGCACAAGAAAGAACAGACAAGTACTTGAGTTAAACACTGCATGGGCCATGCAGGCCTTTGTCCTGACATGCCCAGTTACAAATGAACAGCTCGGTTGATAGACCCTGAGAGCTACCTGAGAGCAGAACCAAGGGAAGAGGATTCTGACAGGGAAAGTCTGACTTTCCTCAGGCCGACAGTGCTGTGGCCAGGGCTGGGCTCCACCATACACGCATTAGGAGTTTGAGTAGGAGATCTCTGTGGTAGGGCTGGGGAGAGACTGGCTGGTTTGACTCCCTGCCGTGAGTGAGGTCACTGAGCCTGGGGAGGGACCATGCTTGATGTGTTTCCCCAGGGAGGCACTGGCTGCACTGTCTCCCAGGCAGAGCTCCTTCCTCCTAGTACACAGTGAGGCCGCCTCTGAATTTGAGGGGAGGAAGATGGAGCGCTGTGGGTGCCCAGCCCAAGAGATGTGTCAGGGGAGGGGAGCCAGGGACCCCAGCAAAGAGGAGCTTAGAAACCTTCCAGATGTGACTAAGGAAGTAGCAGGGTGAGAGAGGCTCAGGTGTAGCTGGAAATGAGCAGCATGAGGCATCCTTGGGACACCCCTTTTCTGTATCTTGCTTGTAGCAATACTAGTCTCTCCATATCCTGTTTGCTATATTGGACTAGAGCATTGCAAGGTGTTCTCTCTGGGGGAAATGGGGTCAAGATTACTTGAGATCTCTCTTATAACTACATGTGAATCAAAAATTATTTCAAGATCAAAAGTTTAAGAGCAAAAATTTTTAGTGGACACATTGGTACATGCCAGTAATTCCAGCTACTCAGGAGGCTGAGGCAGGAGGATTACAGATCAAGGCCAGCCTGAGCAACTTAGATCCAGTCTCTGAATAAAAAGTATAAAAAGGGCTAGGGATGTAACTCAGTGGAAGAGCACTTGCCTAGCATGTGCAAGGCCCTGGGTTCAATCCCCAGTAGTGCAAAAAAAAAAGGGGGGGGGATTAAAAAGGGTAAACCTCTGAGCTGGGGTCTGAGGAGAAGAGAGGACAGCCAGGAAGTAGACACTTGAGGCAAGTGGAAATGGCCCATGCCCTTATCACCCAGCTGCAACATGCCCATCCAGGGAAGGCGGGCCACAGGCTGGCGCCAAGAGATCTGTGAGCACAGTGACTTCTGGGCCCGATAGAAGGGGGCATCCATCAGCAGGGAACAAAGACAGAGGGAGGGAGTCTGTGGGAGGAAAGGTGAGGAAGCCACCAAAGGCCCCCAGTGACTGGTGAGTGGACAGCGAGGGCCATCGGAGGGGATGTCGTCTATGTATGGCCCATGTACGGGGGAAAAGTGCTGTCATTGTAGTCAGAATGGCAGTTTTCAGTTGTGCTGGACAGGTGATCCCCGGGACATCTCTGAGCCAACAGCTAGCCACGGGCTCAGAGGCGTATGCAGGGTGTTTAATACAGGCTGGGGTGCTTGCAGCCGGGCCAGAAATGGACCACATTCCCAGTTGTCTTCACTTCAAACCCACTGAGTGCCCACAGTGTAGCTGGCCCCTGGGAGACACCTGGAGACACAGTGCATGCAAGGACACTGACACTGCCATCTTTCCTGGGTGGGCAGATGGCAGGTGACACAGAGAGCAGAAAGATGACTTTAGCAGTAATGAGAGCAAATCTGGCAGTGGACATCCAGGGATGGGAGCTCTGTGTAGGAGCACAAGCTCCGCAATTTGCGTGCAAATATTTATAAGTGTCCCAGACAGAGCTCAGTGGCTGAGCTTCCTTCTCTCCAACTCAGTTTTGCCAAATCTCCTCATTTCCTGAGACGCACTCCTACATGGCAAACCTCAGCTCCAATCCTCATCAATCCCCAGTGTCTCTCTAAACTCAGAGCATCTCCCTGTGCAGAAGTGACAGGCACATGAATTAGACTCAGTCCACCCCTTGAAGGCCTAGTCGGGCAGAGGGTGGGTGGGCAGCCCTCCCAGATGGCATCTTTGTTTTGGGGATGTCAGGGGCACAGACACGTTCAAGCCTGGGCAGGGAGGGTGCTTGCTTCTGACTCCCCAGCCTGCAGGCAGATCCCTTTTATCCATGGGGCAGGGGGATTGAAAGAGTTGATGGTCCTTTCCCCAGAGCCGACCCAACATGCTGAAGCCAGGTCTACAAGGTCACCAGCAGCCCTGCTGGGGCTTGTGTTGGGCTGGATGCCCAGGCAGGGATTGGGGAGGCTGATAGGAAGTGGAGGTCGAGCCTGCCCCATGTAGCTCCAGGCTGAGCTGGTGAAATGGGACCTCATCTCACAAAGCTGGGAATGCTGGGTGGAGCCCAGTCCCCTCCAGGGAAGGCTACTGGGAATGCCAACTTGCAAAATGTCTTTTAGAAGAAACAGATTTGACTCAAACTTCAGAGTCTGGGGACTTAGGCACAACAGGCAATGTGACAGCAGAGGAAGGAAGGCATGGGCGTGGAGGCTGAGGCAGGCACTTGGTGTGGTCTCCGATCTGGAGAGTCCCACTTAACTACATGGCCTGAGCATCTCCCCTTTTGCCTTGCCACTAAGGGGGTATCATTTTCTCTAATTCACAGATAATGGAAGCAAGGCCAGAGAGGATAATCACCCACCAAGAGCTCAGAGTCAGTAACCAGAATATATCAGAACCTCAGCTCATGTGATCCCTGGGTCAAAGGACAAAGCTCCCTGGAGAAGACACAGAAACTAGCTGGGATGAAGGCCGAGACTGACTGGGAAGCCTCTGAGATCCCAGCAGACAGTTCCCATGGTGATGCTGGCTAAATGCCCCATACTTCTCACGTATGGGGGAAGGCCTGCTCCTCCTGGGGCTCTTCCTTTTGCTATGGACTTCGGCTTTGCGTCTGGAGGACCTGAGGGAGCAGCTGGTGCTGGGCAGAAACACAGCCCTAGGGTTTCACTTGGCTCCAGCGCGTCTTAACCGGGTGGCCTTGAGAAGATCTCTTAAGCCCTCTGATCCTCAGTTTCTTCATTTTCTTCATTGTAGCAAGATCTAATAATACACTGCCAGTTGCTGCAAGGATTAGTGGCATACTGTATGCAAAATGCTGGACATATGATCGTGCACAGTAATGAGGAGCTATTAATATTATGGCAGCTGCCGGCTGCAGCCTCCTGCTCCTCAGTGGTCCTCGGCTTCAGTCACCCCATTACCTCCAAGGGGGTTGCACCCACCTTGCTAGTACTGTGGGATGGAGGCTAATCTCCCAGGGATTCATTGACAGATACCTATGGTCCAAGAGATGCCCTAGACATAAGGAAATGGAGTGGCTTCCCCGGTCCTGCATCCTACGCACGTTATGTAGCATCTGAGAAGAGCTGCCGAGGTAGCAGCTGGTCCCGCAGCGCTGCCTCTCACAGGAGCGATTAGCTGTGTCATGCATCCATTTGTAATGAAATAGAAACGTTTTGATTTCTCTGGGAAGCCGGATTTTCTCCCAAATCCTTGCTGCTTTCATCCCTGGACATGAAACAGCCCATTCTAATCTCATACCAGGAGCAGCAGTTATAAGGAGCCCATGAAATCTGATCAACCTCTCGGCTCCTGGGCGGCAGCTTTGATTGCTGGGAGGGAGCAAGTCGTCCTGGGCCTGGTGCTAATAGCTCCATGCATTATTGAAGAGCCGTCTTTTCAGGGGCAGACACACCCCAGGGAGACATCCGGACTGCAGGCTGCGTGTCAGCCGCTTCCCTTGCTCCTTGCGATGGAGATTTGGGATCTGGCAGAGCCACAAAAAAAGAGGCACTTGACAGAAATGTTTGTGCAGCTTCCGCGTCCTCATTGGAAGGCAGCTGATGTGGAACAAGCAAATAAGGTGAAACCAGCACTTTCCAATTCTCCCAGTTGCCCTCCTCCAGAACAAACATCTGAGGAATGAGCAGCTGCCTGGGAGCTTCCACAGGAGAGGGTGCACGCCCAGGGCAGGATGCTCACCTCAGCCAGGGCTGGGGCCTGACAGTATCTTCCTAACCCTAGGATACCCAGGTTTTAGAGCCAAGAGGGGCAAATCAAGAGCTGGGCTTAACATCCCTGAGAATTTGCTGGAAATGCAAAGAGGGCAGGTTTACTTTGTGAATCCCCACTTACTGTTTGAACTAGATGAACTAATTAGACCCCCCCCCCCTTTTTTTTTCCATTCAGAAATTGGTATTTGAGTGTCTACAATGTGGCAGGCACTGATTAAAACACTGAATGCCTGACAGTGAGTGCAAACAGTTGGGAATTCCAGTCGTCAAGATGGCCCCACTAATCTCTGCCTTCTTGCATCCATGTACTTTATGCAGCCCCCTCCCCTGCTGAAGAGGGGTGGGTAGTCTGTGTAATCAATAGAACATTGCAGAACAAGGACGTGGAATGTCTGAAACTAGGTTTAAGAGACATCGTGGCTTCTCTCTTGGATCAGTTCTCCACGGGGAGCCAGCGCCATGCTGTAAGAGAGGACCCCATGGCTATCCGGGAAGTGGATCTTCTAGCCCCAGTCAAGCCTTTGCTGACTGCAGCCCTGGCTGACATCTTCACTGCAAACTCCTGAGACAGCTTGACCCAGAAGCATCCAGCTAAGCTGCCCAAATTCCTCACCAACACAAACTGTGAGACAATAAAAGCTTGTAGTTTAAACACACCCCCAATAACCATAGGTCCCACCTCAAAGGTTCCACCACCTTCCAAAAGTGCCAGCCTGGGATGGCATGGGTGGCTCAGACAGCCAGAAAGTGCTTACTTAACATGCCTGTCTGTCGTGTTCATGAAGCTGTTAGCTTGGGTAGTAACAGGTCCGTAGTATTACCCTTGTTTCCAGACAGAAAAATGTCCCACTTAAGGCAAATATTAGACATCCCATGCTCCATGACCCCTGTTCTAAATTCTGGGTTGTTTGCTCTCCCTTGAGACATTTCTGACCACTTAATACTCACCTTTAATACCCATCTTTTAATTAGAATATAGATATGATTTGTCCAAAACACTAGACAGTTAAATCCAATCTCTCCCAATTAAAAATCTTTTGTAGCTCCCAGTCAACTGGAATATTCTCAAGTCATGCCACGTCCTCTGTGATCTGAACCCTCCTAGAATCACTACCTCCCACCAGCCTCACCCAGCTACTGGAAGGTTTCTGGAGTCCTAAAGGCTCTTTTGCTATAGGACAGTGTCTATGTAATGACTACCCTGAACCCAGGGTTGCCAAAAATCTCTGCTTCTTTCTTTTCTTTGTTTGCTTCTGCAGGATTTGGCTTTGAATCATCTCTTCTGGAAAGCCCTTGCCCACCCTGCTGACAAGGCCACTAGAAGGTAAGCTGTCAGTCACACTCCAGGCTGCAGTGCCAGGGCTGAGATCACCCCTGTGCAAATCAGGATGTGTTGGTTGTTGACAGGCAGGGTCCATTCTGATCGGTCAGTTTCTTGTTCTGATTGCTTGTTTCCCTGGTTGTTAAAATCTCCCTTTCCAAAGGCCTTGAAAGAAGGCATTCATTAAATATTTGCAGAATGAATCAATGAACAAAATGCTCTGGGCTCCAAAGTTACAAAATAAATTGCTTTCAGAACCCCTATGTCAGGGTTGGTGATTAAGCCTACCCACCTCCCTCCCCCACAATGGGGATTGAACCCAGGGCCTCACTCATGCTAAATGCATACTCTGCCACCAACTGAGCTACACCTCCAGCCCAAGGTCCTTCTCATCACTGGTCTTACATTGGGAACATTCTGTGTGGCACAGCCCTGAGCTCTTAGTCCTTCAACCAATTAATAATTTTCTTTGAACCACACCATATTGAATAGTGAGGGCTTCATCTCCTTCAGCTGACTATGTCTTTCCAACCAGCAGTCTCTTCATACGCCTGCACCAGGAAAAGCAGAGAATGCACCCGCCCTACAAAAAAATGCCTCCCACAGTTCTTGGATCCCTCAGATATCCTTGGATCAGAGGGAGTGACACCAAGTCCTCAACCTTTGTATTGCAATTTCCCAACTCATATTACAGGTTAACTCCTAACTGAATGAATTGCAAAGTGCTCCAGTTACTTGAAATTATTTTACATTTGAGTCCATATCCTTCTATAAATTGCTAGGAAGAATTGTATTCTAACTCTAATCCAATCATTGTCTTCATGGGGGAATGCTCAATAAAACCTCAGTGACCCCAGATCAAGACACTTTTTGTCATCATCTCTACGGTCATCTTGACTCAGGGAAGAGCATAAAATCATCATTTGGGGGGTGGGCAGGCCATCTGAGGAATAAAGAAGAGTGACCCACACAATCCACAGTCAGGCTTCTTTCTCTGGCCATCAGGATATGCTGTGTTTTCCCTCCAGCCTTGCCTCGCCAAGGACGCTCACTGTTATAGGTCAAGCCCACCTGCTCCAGGAAATGTGCCATCCAGGGTGTGACGGGGGTGGGGGGTGGGGGGGGGCTAGGTACCCCCATATGAATGAACATTTTCTCAGCACAGTAAGAGATTTACCAAAGACTTGTCCACTGGTTGAAAAAACAAAGAAGTTAAATTGATAATGGTTGAGATCAAAACTACCTAAACTGTACCAAATGCTGCCTGCTTGGTGGATGATGGCAAGGGAGTGGCACATGCACTTTAGCCATATTTTCCCATTCATTTGACTAGTGTTTACTCAATAGCTACTTAATGTGCAAGCTCTGTGTGGGTGCATATCCCAGTGCATCTCTCTCTCTCTCTCTCTCTCTCTCTCTCTCTCTCTCTCACACACACACACACACACACACACACATGCACATTTTGCTTGGAAACATCAATAAATGCAGCTTCAAGGTACAGAAGTAGAAGTTCTCCAAGGAGGAACAAGGGAATCTAATTCTGCCCAGCTTTTCATGGGAAGCAAAGATAAGCCTGAAATATGTGGTTTCCCTGAAGCCTACATTTTCTGGGTCCAGCAGGGGAAAGGGATCTGGTATCAGGCCTTTGGAGACAACTCAAGGGACAGGTTCCTGGACTTCCCTCTAGATGCTCCCTGCTACCACCTGTGCTGTCTGTCGGCTGATCACAGGAGAGCAAGGACAGCAGGCACATCCTGTTGGCAGCTGGGATCCAGCCTGGGGGCTTCTGGCCACAACCCCCTTGCAAGAAGTCCTTTCCTCTCAGCTGGCTCCCCCAGCAGCTGTCTGGAAAAAGCAGCCCAGGAAAGCAGAGGGGTGGGTGATTGATGGGGCTGTGTGTCTTTCTCTTACTCCTGTGAATTTTTCAATGGGAAAAAAGAGGCTTATCTCTCATTTTTAATTGATTTTAATGCGGCTCAGCCAGACTAGATCAAATCTCAGCTCCTGTGTGGCCTGGGATGAATGGTGTGGGGAGCTGCCTGAATGCTAATAAGAGGGGTTGGGAGAGGCCAGAGGAGGCAAGGAGGCCATTGTTTGCCTGGGAGACTTTCTCAGCTTGATCTTGGGCTGGCCTGCTGGGATGGGCCCATCCACAAACTTCAGGGGGGTGGGGGGAACAGTGTATGGCTATGGGATGTGAGTAGTTGGCTTCTAGCCTTGGGTTGGTACACAGGGACCTAAATGTATTCTTGGGCCTCCATCTACTGCCAGGTTTTGGACTTGCATTAGTCAGCTTCATATTACTATAATGAAATACACGAGTCAACTAACTTATAAAGAAAAAAGGCTTACACTGGCTCATTGTTCTGGAGGTTCCAGACCAAGATTAGGCAGTTCCATTCTTTGGTCCTCTGGCAGAAGTGCCACATCATGGCAGGAGCATATGGTGGAGCAAGTTGCTACATCATGAACCATGAGTCTTAGCAAAGAGATAAGACTCAATTTCACATCCCCTTCAAAAGCACACCTCCAATGACCATACCCCCCTCCCTCAAAGTCTCACCATCCCCAAGAATGCCACCCTAGTGACAAAGCCTTTAACACAGGGGCCTCTGGGGGTCACTCATCCAAACCATAGCAGGACTCCAGCCAGCAGCCTCTCAAACGCTCACCGCCCTCCTCCTCTGTCCCCCTTTCCCTGTGCTTGCACTCCTCTAGTAAGCCATCGGTGCCTTTGTGGTTGTCTCTGTGGCACTGCCAGCCACCTCTGACAACCAGGGTGCTCCTCTCAGGTCCTGTCTCATCTCTCCTCACCACCTCCTTGGCCCAAAGCCTTGCTGGACTCTGCTTTTGAATGGCCAAACTCCACTGGTTCTCAGCCCTCTCCTCTCAAATGGGGAAATGGCATCGCCCACTGGCATCACTTGGAAGAGTCAGAAAAGGCAAAGCAGGTGGCACAGAGAGCACATGCTTAGAGCAGGGGCTATTCAGGTGTGGCTTCTTCCCAACCAGCAAACCACTGGGAACAGCAGCCAGTACAGTGTCCCTCAAGGGTGGGTGTCGGTTCCTGCTGTAACCCCACGATGAGATAGTGAATTTACAAATGCCCCCATTGTTGCCAAAACCTTGGTCCTTGTCCCTGATGCCAATTCATTAATGAGGACAAAGTTTTGAGAAAATGGAAAAGGAAAAAGAAGGTTTAGTGCTTTGCTAACAAAGGAGAAACACAGGGGACTCCTGTCCCAAAGGCTGTGATTCTGCCCATCAGCAGGAACAGAGGGTGACTCAAAGGCTACATTCCACGAGTTCTCTGGAGTTGTAATTTACTTGTTAATTTAGGAGATAGTCATTTCTGAGATCTTCTGATACCATCCCCAAAGTCTGGATCACTTTGTTCCTATAGTGGGTGTGTGCTCAGACAGATAACTCTGCACTAAGAGGGGAAAGAAAGGTAATCTTGTCTTCCCTGAGATTAAGGAGAGGGAGGAGCAGGGAGAGAGGAAGAGAAAGAATGTCCATTTTAAAAATAAGTTGAATGGCTGAGCAGCAAGGGTTATATTCAAAGCATAACGTGGACCTCTGTTATACCATCCAATTCTCTTATCTGGAAAGGGACAACAGTTACCACAGAGGAGTGGTTTTCAGGCTTAGCTCCTAGAACAGAAACACCCAAAGTAGGTTATAAAGACTGGAACCAGGGGTTATGTCTCAGAGTATGGCCGAATTGCTCTAGGATCAGTTGAGCATTGATAGATGTTGGAATGTTGTAGAAGTCAATGAGTTTAAGACAGGATGGGGAAGAAGGCTTATCTTACAAAGCAGAGCCCCTTATCAGCCCCTCTGTGGGCCTCTCCCTATGGTCACAGTCATTCCAATTCAAATTCAGTGCTCCTAAATGCAATAGAACACCCCAGGGTCCCCATAAACCTCAGCTGGAGGAGAGACATCTAGCTCTCCATATTTCTTCTCCCTGTCTTTCAATGAGAAGAGTTGGTTCATTCCCACGTTAAATACAAGCTCATCATTTTCTGGCATAGACACAGACTATCCAAGGGCTGCTTTCCCAATATGTATAAACTCTGAAACACTCTTTTCCCCAGATACCAAAACCCCTAATCCTCACACATACAAACAAAAGTGGTCAAAGCCAGATTCACTGAAACGCAAATATCTAGAAACACGTTATTGAGAATTGTGAATGGCCCGAGATTCTCCCCTATGCACAAGCCAGCAAATTCCCTGACTTGGTTTAAAGGACACTGGTAAAGGACATGAGATTCCTGGGTCAGAGATGAAGGACAGTTTAGTATTCACAGCAATAACAGTAATGAGAATTTTAGTGCCAGATCTCCGAGCACTAATTTCCACAGGGTGATGTCCAAAAGATCAGGTGATACCTCAGTTATCCTGTAGGGGAAAAACTCTGAGCTTAGGATACCTATGTTTATAATAAGCTGGAAACATGCCCGCCTTTCACTCAGGAGCAAGACACTGATGGTATTTACCGAGACTGTTCATTATACAACATCCCTGAAAAGCTAGTCCAGAAAAAAGTACAGTAAGCACCTCACTTTGCAAGATGCGCAGAAATTCAAGAGATCTATGGACAATTGTCTGCTAACACTTGGGTTCACAGTCATGCATCCCAACAGTCTGACACACTCCCCCAGCTTGCACTCATATAGCATGTGAGCACATCTCTGCACGGAAACATGTATATTGACTCACAGGGGTCACTGTCCAACAAACATACCCAATGCTTAGAAAGTGCTTGGAAAGGGGTTGGGATGGTCCTTACCCTCCCTGCCTGAGCTGATTATACCTAGCTTGAGTCTTCACCTCCATCCATGCTCCACACACCTTACACACCTTGCCCTTTGAGTTCAACTCT
Organism: Marmota flaviventris; assembly: GCF_047511675.1. Classification (NCBI taxonomy): domain Eukaryota; kingdom Metazoa; phylum Chordata; class Mammalia; order Rodentia; family Sciuridae; genus Marmota; species Marmota flaviventris. The sequence continues at coordinate 14,934,279 of NC_092511.1, forward strand.
CTCCACTTATAACCCACTGAGTTTAGGACAAATCTCCACAAATTTCTGACCTGGCTCTGCACCCTGGAGTCCTCATTCCCCTTCTCCTAGCCCAGCACCACATTCTTCTTTTTTTTTTTTTTATATTTGTTTTTTAGTTGTAGTTGGACACACGGTACCTTTATTTTATTTATTTTTATATGGTGCTGAGGTTCAAACCCAGGGCCTTGCATGTGCTGGGCAAGCGCTCTACCGCTGAGCCACAACCCCAGCCCCCAGCACCACATTCTTGACCTGTGCAGAAGCCTGGCACTTTACTTTCTGGGGCATCCACCCACCCTCTATTCACATGGGTCCCCTGTCTTAGCCTGAGATACATCCAGTACCAATCACAGGCCTGGGGAGCTAACTGTTCTCTACACAGTGTTCCCTCCTAGTTTGTGCCTACAGAGTCCTTTGTCTCTCTGAGCTGTGATACAATAGTCATCCAAGGTTTTCTGGACTTTCTTCCCGTCCTAGGCTGGGAGCTTCTGGGAAACAGGCCTTTTGTTTGACTTGTTTTGTATCAGCTGAGTGAGCCTCGGGCCAGGGCAGGGGGCCAAGGCTTAAAATGGGAGATGGTTGCTGTTATACCAATTATAGGCCTGCAAGCAGAACAGGTTGTCTGACTTGTGGGGCCCAGTACAGAATAAAACTGTAGGGTTCCCTTGTTTCAAAATTGAGAATCACAAGGCAATGGAAGATGTAGCCCTTCTAACTGGGAGGCCCAAAGGGATGCATGAAGCCAGCCCTGACCACAGGAGCTGCCTCGTGGACTGGCAGTAACATCAGGCACCTTCATATGTCCTGTGGACCCTGTGAAGGCAAAGGGCCTCAGAGGGGCGCAACCTGCCCAAGGGAGTCTTCTGGAAGCCTTGGGTACCTGTGGTGATCTCCTTACCTCCCTACTCCCCTTCTGCCTTCCTCCCTCTCTCCCTCCATCCCTCCTTTCTCTTCTCTCTCACTCTCCCTCCCTCCTTCTGGGTGGAGGAGGAGCCTAACATTGACATTATCTAGTTCTTACTATTCAGTTATGAAAATTCTTTGGGCACCTACTATGAGTGTCGACCTTGCATGACCCATTGGAGTCATGCCATGGGTCCCCTGCTCCTGAGGAAGTTCCATACACACCCACACAAGAGAAGAATGGAACCCCAATTCTCTCCTCTTTGCCACTCCCCATCTGCATAATTCCTGTCCACTCATCCAAGCCCTTCCCCTTCCCTCAATTCTTCCCCTGTAGGGCTTTAAAATCTGTCACGATGACGTGTTAATGGTCAAATGACTGTAGGCAGATGCACAAGAAAGATGCAAAGAGGAGACAATGATATCAAGTCCAAAGTAAGTCCCTTGATTATACCCAGGCCTGCCACCCAAAGGGAACTAATTTAGCGACTTCTATTTACAGAGCTGGTGGTTAGAATGATAGTTCTAGAAGCGCCTAGACCTTTATTTCATGGTTTGTTAGCTCTGAACAGTTTCTATTCACTTCCTGCCATGACAAGTGATTGAGTGTACATCTTTTGCTCAGAGCTCAGTATGTGTTGTTCCATTCGCGTCACACAGTGTCCCCTCACTGCCTGCTCCGCAAGAGGAAAACGGTTTCTGCCTCTGCTGCTCCTCAATCTGAGTCTTATGTTCTGACTTGTTTCACGGGACCAGGTGCTTTAACTTGATCGAGTGCATTAGCAAATATATTTTACTTTATCGGCTTCTTTTACATCATCGAGGCTACAGCGTTTGCAAGCCGGACTTCTGGGCTTTGTCTTTGGTTGATGTCAAGATAGCCTTCATAGCACAGTGGTTACATAAGCTTTGTCCAGGGGAGGCCCACAGGGAAGGAACTGTGTTTCTGAGTCACTAAACCAAAGCTGCAGGAAAAGAAAGACATGAACTTAGGGGTTAGAGAGATTCTCTCACTGCAGCCAAAGGACAAAAAAGCATAATAATTTAAAGATCTTAATTGGCTTTATTTTCAATTCTAGAATCTCCTGACACTTCATTGCATCAAGTAGAATGAGTTTCAATAGGTTGAGCAGAGGAGGCTGGTTTTGTTGTCAGGAGTACCAGAGAAAAGCACCGGGAAGAACAAAGAGGTGATTGCAAAGTCCCTTCCTGGTGAGGCTGGAACAGCGACAGAACACAAGGAAAATAACCAAAGAGCGAACATCAGGTTATTTTAGGTTCCTTCTTTTGTGAGTGTGTAAGGATTAAAGCAGAGGGAACTTCATTATCATGCCAACAAAATTGACCTATTTGGGGAAAATTGGCTGTTATCTCTCTAATCCTGATTTCAGGAGGTCAGATAAACAGCTTAGTTTCAGGCTGTTGATGGGGAACCTTAGCATGAATGACTCCATTTTGCTTTTAGTCTGGGCTTTGGGCCCCTGTCATTTTCATTTAACCCTGCACGTGCCCACGGCTGCACAGACCCATCGGTTGCTGTGTTTGGTTGGCCTCGTATATTCCAGCAATGGCCTGTCCAGTTCATTTATTTTCCCTGGCTGCCTCTTATTCTGCCCTCCCCCCTCCCCATTTCAAGAAGGAGCACACTCTTCTTTTCTACATTCTTATAATCGCTGGATTTTAATATTGTTTGAAGGGATCTAAACTGGCTTTCTAAGTTCCTATGCAGCCCCTGCTGGGATTTCCTTCAGGACCCCCCTGGGTGAATTCCTCTGTTTCTTCTACCCCATAACCTCCTCTTCTTGAGATTCCTTCATCTCTCTCTCTCTCTCTCTTTTTTTTTTTTTGGTTCAGGGAACTGAACCCAGGGGCACTTAACCGCTGAGCCACATCCAGGGCCCCTATTTGTATTTTATTAGAGACAAGGTCTCTGAGTTGCTTAGGGCCTCACTAAATTGCTGCTATGGCTGGCTTTGAACTCATGATCCTCCTATCTCAGTCTCTGGAGCTGCTGGGATTACAGGTGTGCTCCACCATGCCTGGCTGAGATTCCTTTTTTATTTTGCAAGTAGTATATCCTCAAATGATCTCTATCTGAAAGGGCATTTACTTGACAGTTGGTGTAGTCCTAGGATTAGAAGCTCAAGATCATTGTCTCTCTGAACCCTCTGGCCTCTGGCATCAGATATTGGATTCCCATTCCTTGCACATTGCCCATTTGTACTATCTAGAAGCCAAGATCTTATGATTAGATGCTTGAAATATGGCAAGAATTTTTCAGGTTCCTCTTTAAACAAAGACCCACATCTTATAGTGGGGCTCATTTTGTGTTCTTGGTTTTCTCTTTCTGGAATTCTGAATGATAAGGGCTGAGTCCCCTGGCCTGATCCTTTATGAAGGAACTGTGCTAATGATATCTCCGGGGCCACTTTTATTTTTTTATTTTATTTTATTTATTTATTTATTTTTTAATTTTTTATTGTTGGTTGTTCAAAACATTACAAATTTCTTGATATATCATATTTCACACTTTGATTCAAGTGGGTTATGAACTCCCATTTTTACCCCATATACAGATTGCAGAATCACATCAGTTACACATCCACTGATTTACATATTGCCATACTAGTGTCTGTTGTGTTCTGCTGCCTTTCCTATCCTCTACTATCCCCCCTCCCCTCCCCTCCCCTCCCCTCTTCTGTCTCTACCCCCTCTACTGTCATTCATTTCTCCCCCTTGTATTATTTTTCCCTTTCCCCTCACTTCCTCTTGTATGTACTTTTGTATAACTCTGAGGGTCTCCTTCCATTTCCATGCAATTTCCCTTCTCTCTCCCTTTCCCTCCCACCTCTCATCCCTATTTAATGTTAATCTTCTTCTCCTGCTCTTCGTCCCTACTCTGTTCTTAGTTACTCTCCTTATATCAAAGAAGACATTTGGCATTTGTTTTTTAGGGATTGGCTAGCTTCACTTAGCGTAATCTGCTCTAATGCCATCCATTTCCCTGCAAATTCTATGATTTTGTCATTTTTTAATGCAGAGTAATACTCCATTGTGTATAAATGTCCGGGGCCACTTTTAGGTTGTGATTTCCTTCTCTGTTCAACTATCAGTTCAGTATACAGTATCCCCATGCTTATCCACAAGGGGATACATCCCAAGACCTTCAGATGCCTGAAACCACGGGTAGTTCCAGCCTCTATGTATACATACCTGTGATTAGGTCTAATTTATAAATTAAATTAGGGATAACAACAATAATTAATAATCAAGTAGATTACTATAACATTACACAGTTGTAAAAGTTACTTAGAACTTAGGAATTGCTTATCTGTAGAGTCTTTCATTTGATATTTTCAGACTGTGTTGCCACGAGTAACTAAAACCTTGGAAAGCAAATCAGATAAGGGGCTATTCTGGTCTTCCTCCCATTTTCCAGAAAGTCAACAATTTGACCCCGGAAGCTCTTTGTCATGTTGACAGGAATTTCCGTGTGGATTCCTAAGGGCATCTCAGTGGGATGGGGAAGCTGTGCTTCTACCACCTTCTGGAACAGAAAACTCCCCTCTGGAAGATTCTGGGTCCTTCTTGGAGAGAAGGAGGGTGCCACACTGGTTTTCAGGTGCCTAAGAGGCATAACTTCCTGTAACAGAAGCAGAGCCTTGGTATAGTCTGCCTGGCTCAGGGGCGCAGATCACTGCTGGGCCCAGATCGAGGCTGATGGCCTCCACAGAGGGTGTCCACAGAAGGGGTGGGGAGAGCAGTGTTTAGGAAGCAAGAGGAGAGTCCCCTGCTCAAGTGGGCTGGCAGAGCCTGGAGGAGGGAAAGTGGGCCCCAGCCTCTGTGGGAAGCTGGGCCTGGCCTGGCTCTGCAGCTGCCTGACCCCAGGCTCTGCAGGGCAGAGGCCACAGGCAGCTAGGTGCTGCCCACGGAGCACCTCCCTCTCCTTTCAGTCTTAAGATGGATGGCTTTGACATATGGGAGCCCCTGGAAGGAGAAGAGGTGGGTGGGAAATGGTTGTGAAGGACTTTGGGCAGTGAGGGCTGAGGAAAGTCAGGGGAAGATCATGGTGGACATTGCCAAATGGAAGACAGGGCCGCTCACAATAGCCCACCAGGTCCCCAGGGGCTGAACCGTGAGTGGTCCCTCTTCCCTCCTCTTTGGCTCCCTGTGCCTGAGTTTTCTGATTTCCCTTCCACTTGCACCATCTCTTATTGAGCTTCTTGGGGGTCAGTGGGGCACCGTCTGTCGGTCTCAGCTCCCTAGAGGAAGCCAACAGCAGAGATTCCCCTGCCGCCAAGTGTCCCTTTTCAGAAGTACTCAGGGAGGGGATGTGTGGGGCACTGAGTGGCAGGCATGAAGAGGGGTTATGATGAGCTCTGAATCCTGCCTGTAAGGAGGGGGCAAACGGACGGGGATAGAGAAGACACAGGGACAGCTTCAGAAGTGCACGGCTTGGGACCTGGTTCTCCTATAGTGACAGATAAACTCCTTATGACCTCCAGAGACAGGCTCAGCCTTCCAGGCTTTGAGGGAAGGGAGGGACTGCTCTGCTGGGGAGCCCACTGGCCATTTTAGAAATTGGAACTTAGGCCCACAGTGCGGAGGGGTCAGGCTTCTCACTCCAGGAATCTGCGTGAGTAGCAGCTGGGGAGGGGGTCATATTGAAGTGGTGGGTCTGAAGATAAACTGGGACAGGCAGAGTGTGTGGAGCGTTGCTCAGGTGGGCAGGTCTGCAGAATGCCTGAGGCTGCCTGTTAAGGTTGGCTGCCTCCCCACCAGCAGGACAGAGCAGGCTGGACAGTTGCCGTGTCCTGCGTCTTGGCCCTGGGGCTGCTCTAGTCAACCTCTTTGTCCAAGTAGGGAGGGGGCCAGAAAGGGCGGCTGGACTCCTCCATCCACAGGACACCCCTATGGCCCCCAGAACAGAACAGGACTGCAGGGCCTCTTGGAAGCCTCCTGCCTTAGGACTCAAACTACTCCTCCAGGTAGGCTGGAGTTTGGTCCCTGAGTCCCCCACCAGCCCCATGAGGCCTGGGCTGAGCCACTGTCCCTGCATCTGTCACTCCTAAGTGCTCAGGGTAGGACTGGACCCTGCTTGGGGTGTTTCCCAGGGCTTGTGGGGCATGTGGATGAATAAATAAATGGATAACACTGTCCCCAGGTCCCCTGCCCCCAGGCCCTGCCCAGGCCTGGTGCTGCCCTTCTCCCAGCCTTTCTCTCCTGCCCAGGAAGGCTGGTGCAGCCTCCCTTGCACCAGAGTTGAATGCCATGGCTGTTTCAAGCCTGTGAATGGGTTCCTGAGGTTACAGGGAGTGTTGGAGGTTGTCTGAAGGAAAGAGAGGGGACTGACCCTGAGTCTTAGAGTCCTCGGGGATGGGTTTAAGTCTGCTCGCACTGGGAGCAGCTGCCCAGGACACTATACTATCTTTCATCTGGCAACCTGGCAAGTACAGCCAGGGCTGGAAGAAGCCACAGACCCATGGATGTTTGACAGCTTTTGTACTTTGGCACAGCCAGGCTGACTCTTAGGGACGCTTCTGTAAACCCTGAGCATAGGCCAGGAAAAGAAATAGGAATGTGGTTCCTATAGCAGCCAAGTGTCCCAGTGCTTGGGGCCAGGCCAGGGCCTGGTGGTGGGCAGGAGGCAGGACCTGGAGCCATCCTCCCTACCTTGTCCCAGCCCACCGGCTGACCACCCCAACTAAGGGCCATATTGGCAGGGGTGGTGGGATGAAGCTGGAGTGTCCACCAGATAGCTGTGGTGCAGTCCCCGAGGGGGTGAGGAAGCAGCTCCCAGCCTGCTCCAGGGTGGCCTTCCCATCCTGCTGCTAAGAGCTGGCCTCAGAGAGCTCTGTTCTGCAGCCATAGCAAGAATGGCGTTTTGGTGCCTTTCAAAGGCCTTGCCTGTGTTAAACAGTGAGGCAGACAGGAAAGAAATTGTGATGTACACAGACCCCTTCATTTGATGGAGGAGACTAAGGCCCTGAGAGGGGAAGGGACTCACCCAAGGTCACACAGCAGAGAATGCTGGATTCAGAACCAGAGTTAGACTCGGCCCTTCCCCTTCCACCGCACCTCCTGCAGGCCCCATGGTGGAGCTGCTCCTGGAAGGTAGAACAGGATGCTGTGCTGTCTGTTGACTTTGACACTTCCCTGGGGACTGTGGCCGAGAGCAACTGTAGAGGTAAGTGGTGTGAAGTGGTGACGAGGAGAGAAGGTAGAGGCTGGAGCCAGGGCTGGGCCCGTGCTGTGGGATCGGGAGTAAGTCAGGGCTTGGGGGCTCTTCTGTCCCCACAAGGATAGGTTGTGTTTGGGCCCAGAGGACAGCCGTGAACTCAGACAGAGCAGCCATCACAGCCCACTCCTGCACCCGCTCCAGATCTCTCCAGGGCTGGGCCTGAGCTGCCTCCTCTGGGCCACCTCCCTGAACTTGCCCCACCTCGCCACTCCTCTGTGCTTCTGCCCAGCAGTCCCTCGTCCTTTGTCCTCAGTCACATCTCCAGGTCCTGCCAAGTGCCCACTCCCCTAGGAGACTCCCAACCTGCTCCAGGGTCGCCTTCCCATCCTGCTGCTCAGAGCTGGCCACAGGGAGCTCGGTTCCAATGCACTCGGAGCCCTGGGGGCAGGTACTGTGCCTGGCTCTTCTCTGTCCCTAGCACCTGTCTCAGGGCCCACAGAGAGCAGGTGCAGATACACAGTTGCAGAATGAATGGGAGGATGGACAACTGAGGCATAAATAAAGATCATGCACACGAGAATATATTAGAACAGAGCGAAAGAAGCCTTGAAGTCCTGCCCTTGATGCCGCAGAGTGCCCCTTGGCTCCTCTCTCTCTCTCTCTCACACACACACACACACACACTCACACACACACACACCTTTCCAGAACACTCAGAGCCACTTTGAGGATGTCATGCTTTGTCACTGCTAAATAATCCTGCTCTGAGCACCAAGCCCCTCGCTCCCAAATGCACAACTCCCAGGAGCCCTGCTGTGACACCACAATGTCATAAGAGACTTCTACATCTTGTCTCCTCCCCTGGCTCCAGCACTTACCTCCTGAAACTGTAGAGCCTCCCAAGTGATAATAAGGTCTCTGTCCGCTAAAGAGATGACAGGCGGTAGGTCACTAGATAGTTCAGGATGGGCCCTGATCGCCAGAAAAACCAAGACGCTATTAGAAGGTTGGGGATTTCTGCCACATCCCAGCCTCAGGAGGGGAGAATGGCTGAAGGTCAAGTTGATCACCATTACGCCTACATAATGAAGCCTCCATAGAGAGCCAAAAGGACCAGGTTCCGGAAGCTTCTAGATTGCTGGCCACATGAGTAGTGTGCCCACATGCTTGGCCAGACACAGCTCTTCCATCTGCCCTTCATCCAAATCCTTACAAATATCCATTATAATATATAATACACGGTAAGCGGAAATGAAATGTTTCCCTGGATTCTGAGAGCCATACTCACGAATTAATTGAATTGGGATAGGCCGAGGTCATATGAACCTCAATTTATAGCCGGTTGAACAGGAATACAGGTCACAACCTGGGGCTTGTGATTGGCATCTGAAGTGGGGGTAGTCTTGCGGGACTGAGCCCTCAACCTGTGGAATGGACTATCTCCAGGTAGACAGTGTCAGCATTGTCTGATTAGAGGACACCAGCAGGAGAATCACTTGGCACCTGGGGAAACAATCTGGCCTATCTGGTGTCAGAAGAGTAGTGCTGAGTGGTTGTGACAGTAGGAAAAGCACTTTGGGTTTTTCTACCCTGAACTCCCCCGCCCACTCACCCCTCTGACCTTCTCCCCCCTCCCCCCATGACCCCCTCCCTCCCCTGTGCTCGCACAGCAGCACCAGGGATGCTTCTCAGCTTCCCACTGTGATTTCAAAGAATGCTGATCTTCATCAGCTACATTAATGAAAGAGCCCAGGAGGTGCCAACCTTCCTAAAAATACCTGAACCCTTGATGCCAAGAGGGGCTGCAAAGACTGCATCCTCAGGGAGCCAACCAGATCCTCTGGGACAGCCTTCAGGTCACCCACACACTACAGATGGGGAAACTGAGGCCCATACAAAGAAAGGACACATACCAGGCCTGGGACCCAGGGAGGGGCTCTGCAGAGTATCTCTGCCGCCAGTCAGGGTAAAGGAAGGGGAGGCTCTGCAGTCCAGAGCCCCAAGTGGGGCTGAGAGATGGGCAGGGCTGAACCCCAGACTGAGCCCTGCTCTAGGCCCCAGACACTCCACAGATCCAAGGGGCAGCTCCTACAAGTGGAAGCAGTTCACTGGGTTCGGTAACCACGAAGGGAGGTCCCATGGGGGGTCCCTGGGACATGGTGGAACTGCCTTGCTAGGACAGGTTTATTCTTCTCAGGCAAGGGAGACTAGGAATGGCCCCAAAGATCGAGAATAGGGGTCACCCTCCTTTCTCACAGTGCAGTCCCAGAAGCAATAGGTTGTATTACCTGGGAGCTCATTGGAAACGCAGAAGTGCAGGCCCCGCCCCAGAGCTGCTGGCTCACACCCCAAGTGATTCTGCTCATTAAAGTCGGAGAAGTACTGGCCTCTGGAGCCACCTAGCATCAGGTCTGGCCGAGCAGTGACATGTGTGATTAATGCACATACATAATGTTATTCATTGCCAGGAGGGGGTCAGGGAGGACCGGAACCAGGAAAGGAAGAATCCCTAGGATGAAAAATCCAGAGTTAAAAGTGCTGCTGCCCCTGGGAGTGTCAGAGTGATGGAATCCGGTGAAATAAAAGTTGTAAGTTCATCCAGGCTGCCTCCTCGGCAGGCTGAAGGCTCCTCCCATATCTCTGACAGCTGCTTTCTAGTCCCAGCTGTGACAAGGAGCTTGGCACCTGTCAGGCTGTCCATTGCAGGGTGGATGCTGGGACTAACGGAGCCTTCAGAAGGGGAGCAGATGCCACTGCATGGGCCCAGCTGCTAGCTCTGCAGCACTTCACTCAGGTGGAGTTGCTGGCCCCTGGCCGGGTCCTTCTTAGCTCCCTCCTCACTCCATCAGAAATTGACTTTCCACCTGTGTTTGCAAAGTCATTTATGAGCCTCTCTTCCCTGACTGCAGAGTCTGCCACACTGTTAAAGAGGCCCAGAGTCTGCCACACTGTTAAAGAGGTAGACGTCCCACGGCTGGGATGCAGAGGGTGGTGCTGACCTCGCTCCTCCCCTTCCTCCTGCATCTCAGACAAGCAGGCACAGCAGCTCAGCTAAGTCAAATATCCACAGGCCTTTCCCAAGCTGCGCAGACACTGTCCTGCAAAAGGTGCAGAGGTGTGGCATGTCAGCTTGGAATAGCACCCCTTGCCATAGGGACTTGGAACTACAGGGGCTTGTTTCCCCAGGGAACCAAGGATCATTTCCCAGGGAATTCTGTTGAGCCAGGACATGTACACAGTACAGGAAGTCCAGACCCCTGCCTCCCTGCCCTCTCCTAGGGCTCTAGGCCAGGACATAAGCCCCTGATGACTCCATCTGCACGTCCCAAAGGCCTCAAGTTCAGGCATCCTCCCCCCTTCCCCTGCACTGCTGCCGTCTCTTCCTTATCAAGTAGCTTCACTGCTGCTCAGCTGTCCAAGCCACAAACATGGGGTCACCTTCAGCCCTGACCTTCCACTCCCTCCCCTCTCTCTACCATACTCCCATGCCAATTTTGGAATTCTGATAATCCCCCCTCCTTCATAAGTGTACACTGTTCTTCCCTCTCCATCCCCATTGGCAGTGACCAGGTCCAAGCCCTGTTACCCCCTCTCTGCCTCCTCACTGGTCCTCCTCATCCTAAGATCCATCCGAGCGGCAGTTACCTAGTGCATGGGGCTTGGAGCCACAGCCTGACTCCCTCTTCAGCCTGCTCCACTTTACTCCAAGTGCCCATCCATGAGTCTGGATAAGGTTCAGCTGGCTGGTGACTGGAGTGATTTTTCAAAATCTGAGAAGAACAGGGGCAACCAGGCTGCCCCTTTCATCCCTGACGTTTGTGTGTATGTGTGTGCAAGGATGTGTGCACACACTGCACACGTGGACTTGGGAACTCCCATGGAGATGTTCCTAGGCCCTTCAGCAGGTGACCCCAAGCCCCAGGAGGCAGGTGTTGAGGTTAAGATTTGGACCCAAGCAGGTCGGATCTCAAGCATGTTTATACCCTCCACTCATACACACGTTTGCTTGTACCCCCACGAAAGAGATGAATTTTTTAATTTTTAATTTATTTAGATATACATGACAGTAGAGTATATTTTGACATAATACACATACAGAGAATATACTTATTCTAATTAGGATCCGATTCTTGTGGTTGAACATGATGTGGAGTTTCATTGATCATGTATTCACATATGAACCTAGGAAAGTTACGTCCGATTCATTCTGTTGTCTTTCCTAATCCCATCCCCTCTCCCTTCCCTTCATTCCACTTTTTCTAACTACAATGAACTTCTATTCCCTGACCCCATTGTGTGTTAGCATCCACATTATAAAACATTCAGCCTTTGGTTTTGTGGGTGGCTTATTTCACTTAGTATGATAATCTCCAGTTCCATTCATTTAGCAGCAAATGCCATAATTTCATTCTTCTTTATGGCTGAGTAATGTTCCATTGTGTATATATACCACATTTTCTTTATCCATTCATCTATTGATGGGCACCTAGGTTGGTTCCATAGCTTTGCTATTGTGAGTTGAGCTGCTATAAACATTCATGTGGGTGTATAACTGTAGTACACTGATTTTAAGTCCTATGGGTATATTCCAAGGAGTGGAATAACTAGGTCAAATGGTGGTTCCATTCCAAGTTTTCTGAGGAACCTCCATACTGCTTTCTAGAGTGGTTGCACCAATTTGCTGTCCCACCAGCAAAGTATGAGTGTACCTCTTTCCCCACATCCTCGCCAATTTCATTGTTACTAATATCCCTGATAATTGCCATTTTGACTGGAGTGGTGGAATTTCATTTAGGAGACCAGATTTTTTTGCCACAGGCCCTGGGTTTTGATTGAAGGATTTTTGACAAGCAGTTTTCTGCAATCTTATTTGTGTTTCTGGAAGATGTCCTCCTGTGTCCAAACTAGCTTTCCTCATGCAGAGAGGTGGAGCTACATGCCACTTTTGTCAGGGCACCATTGTGCTCTTTGGGGCTCAGGAAGAGGAAAGGGACATTAGCAGAAACTCAACCCCAGATCAAGCTCACTTTCAGGAGGCGGGTCACGTCCCTTTCTCCCAGTGGCAGGCCTAGCTTTCTCTGTGGAAAGATGCAGAACTGCAGACAGACAGACAGACAGACAGCTCACTTCCACACCTTCCTGGCAGCAGCAGGCCTCCCCTGTCAATAAACGAGGGCAAGACCCGAGACCATGGGCCCCCGGCAGGGCTGGCCCTAAGCTCAGTGCCAAGCTGTGCATGGAGATTAAAGTCGGGTGAGGCCACACCCAGGATTCTGGGCATTGGTGGCCTCAAGTACTGCACTCACCTGTGGCTCATTTCTACCAGTGCCTGAATCCCTGGCCTGCAGCCCGCTCTTGCCCTTGTAGCAAGGGCTCCTTCCCTAAACTGATCAGACATTTCCAAGGCTTCTGCTCCCAGCCGCTCTATCCACTTGCACATGGTCTAGGGATCGCTCTGAACACCATCCCTCCACCCCTGCAGCCCCCCCCCCCCAACAGCTATTGGTCCTGATGGAATGAGTCTCCCTGCCGCACATCACACCCTGACCCAAGGGCACCCAAGAGGCCCCCCTCTCCAGCTTGACCCTGGCAGGCACCTGTAGCTAGGGCCCACTTAGAGTGGGCGCAGTGGTACCCGACCCTCCCAGGCAGGCTAGCCATGTTCCAGGGGACAGTCCAACATGTCCTGCAGCTGGGCACATCTAATATCAGCTGGGAGATAAATGTGGGACCTCTGGCCCTGCTCTGTTGGCATGGAGCAAAACTCTCAGGGACAAGCCAAAGTCAGCAAGTAGGTCAGAATAAGGAGGGCTTCGTCACTCCTCTCAGGATCTAAAAGGAGAAAGGACAGGCCAGAAACAGTCAGAGGCCTGCTGGGAACCCCGCAGCAGAGCCAGGGCTGGACCTGGAATGCTCTGCCTTGTGGGACAGGCTTCTTGGGAGAAAGAAGCAACCACGTGTCTCACTATTTATTGGTGAGAGCCTCCTGCTGGCTGCTTCACACCCACTGCCACTTGGTACCATGGCTGTGGCCTTGCTGCAGGCCACAAGCCAGAAGGGGAGCTCGCATCGCCCCCCAGGAGCTCTGAACCCCCACAGCTGCACAGGGCCTGTTTCCTAGCACAGGGGCCCTCTGCAGTTCCTGGCTGCAGTCACCAGCTCTGCCTGGTCCCTGGCTGAGTGCTGGGGAGCTCACTCCCACCAACCCTCCCCACATCCTGACAAATGCCCAAGTGCCACCGTCCCTCTGAGGCCCCCAACTGCACCTGGGGACAGCTCACAGACAGCACTGGGACGATCTCCTTCCAGGCCTGGACTCTGAATTGCCCCAGGATCTGTGGCACATGGACCTGAGCAGGGTGACTGACACCCCAGCTCTCCACGCTTCTGTCTGGCCTCCAGAGCCCCGGTGTGTCTGGAGCTCTCTGCACCACCCCAGGCCTCATGTCCCCAGCTCTTGAGTCCATGACAAGGAGGAACGGTGTCACTGGCTCACAACCTGACTGTGGGCACTTTCTCTGCACTGTGGCCACATGTAGCCATGAGGCCTTCCGGCTGCTCCCAGCTTCCTTCCCCCCCCCCCCCCCGCTTCCCCCTCCCTTCCCTTCCCTTCCTTTCTCCGCCCAGGGCTCTCCTTGATGCCTCCTACCCTGTGAGCTCCGGAGAACAGGGATCCCCTCTCCATCCACTCCATTCCCTTCTCGGAATCTCTCGACTGTGGAATTCATGTGTCCCGTGTGCCCACTGGAGAGGGGGCCTCTTGGGTGCCCTTGGGTCAGGGTGTGATGTGCGGCAGGGAGGCTCATTCCATCAGGACCAATAACTGTGGGGAGGGGCCCTGCAGGGGCAGAGGGATGCTGTTCAGAGCTATCCCTAGACCATGTGCATGTCCTGGTCCCCAGCACATAACCCTCTTTTCATCTCTCACTAACAAGATCTGGTGAGCATGTGACATATGACAAAACCAAGATTGGAGAGTCTGCATCACTGGGAGATGGTCACATTCTTAGCAAGTGGCAGTGCTGGTACTTAAACCAACATGGGTGCTGACTGACTGGGTTCTAGCTCTTCCCACAGGCTAGCCACATCCCACTTAAGGTGCTACTTGTGAGATGAGGGGTAGAAGCTTGGGGTACGTCAGTCTTGCTCTAAAACTCAGACTCCCACTGGACCTCCCGTCAGGCCCCACAGGGCTGTGGGAGTCCAAGGGCTCTGTGCCTGCAGGGCAGCAGGGGCCACAGGCCCCAGGGATCCTGTCCTGTCCCCACCCCCAGCCTGGCCCCGGCTGGTCAGTCAGGCCAGACAGGAGGAAGGCGCTAGAGGTGCTGGCAGCTGAACAAAGGGGTCTGGGTCAGTTGGATACTTCCTCTCCTGCACAAAGCCCTCCTCCCCAGACATAGCCCTCAGCCTCCAGGACCCCAAAGAATGTCTGGAATGTTGTGGGGCCAGACAGCCTCGAGGCTCCTACAGACAGAGGAGAGGCTGCCTTTGTACCCGGAAGACTGACCCCAGCCTAGAAGGTCACTCTCTGACCTGTGATCCTGCTCTCCCACCCCAGTCCCTGGGATTGGCTGGATTCCCGCCTCCTTAGGACCCCCAGTGTCCCTTCCATTCCAGTGGGACCCACCAAAAGCTAAAGAGAAGAGGGAGCTCCTGCTGATGGTCGCTTGCTCAGCGAGCCCCCACTCTGCCCCATCAGCCCGTGCATCAGTGCCAGGCCCACCTTAGGTGCCAGGCCACAGGGGCTCCCTGGCTCCTGTGGAAAGGCAGTTTCCTCCTTGATTCTCCTCCAGGGCTGAGCTTGCTGGTGCCTCAGGGCCCCTCCTTCCTGCTGGGTGCCACACTGCCCCAGGAGCCGGGGAGGGGACTTGTGTGTGAGCAAAACAGATGTGAAGCCCATTCCAGCAGGAGATGACAGACCATCAGCCTGAAGCCTACAGAGATCTCAGGAGATGAGGAGCATCAGGAGGGAAGGAAGGTTGTGTGGGGGTGGGGTGGCTGCGGTCAGAGGAACAGGCACTTGAGTGGCAGCCTGAGGGTAAGGTGGTGAGCCTTACCTGTGGCTATTGAGGGAAGAGAATTCTACAAAAGAGGAACAGCAGACCACAGTCCTGCTTGTTCAGGGACCAGCAAGGCCAGCAGAGCCAGCAAGGGAGGGGTCAATCCTAGGTGCCTAAGTCAGGCAGGCATCAAGGGCCAAGTGGCCTTTGCTGGGCATCAGCGTTCACTCTGGAGAGTCACAGTCACCACAGGGTTTTGAGTAAAGGAGTGACAGCAGCAGACTTGGGAACTTCAACAGGACCCTCTACTCCCATATGGGCACAAGACAAGGGGTAGAGGAAGGAGTCTGAGTCCAGGTAGGAGGTCCCTGGCCCAACCAGGGCCCTGCCACCTGTTTCTCTGAAGTTCAGAGAAACAAACAAAGAATTTATAATTCTAACTATGTCCCCAAAATTGAATGGAAATACTTTTAGACTAAGTAAATAAAAAGTCTTTGTTGTATATCTGAAACTCAAATTCAGTGGCATGTCCTATATTTTTTATTTGCCATTTCTGGACGCTTCAGTTAGGTGTCACACCTCTGCTTGTTCTTAGTAGCAGCTCCTCTGCAGGAGCGGGACCTGGGGCTGGACAGCTGTCTGGCCACATCCCTTCCCACTCACCAGGACAGGTGCTCAGCAGGAGGGAGAGCCTGGGACACAGAGATTCAAAGAACTCCCATCTGGTGGGAGACAGGCAGACCAAGATGGTATCTCCTGCTGGAAGCCATCCATGACCCATATGTGAACTGAGCCATGGGTAAACTGAGTGACGTTGAAGCCATTAGGCAGGGAAGCCTGGTTTCGGGAACTCCCAGTCGGAATCCACTGGTTTGAGAACGCCCAATCCAGGTGGCACCCTGTTCTAGCTCCCACTGAAGTTCTAGCATAGTTTCAGTACCAGAGATGAGGTGACCCACCAGAGCCACACAGCCTCTCAGAGATGGGTGTGACTTGCCAAAATGCCAATCAATCTCTTTACTGCAAGACCCCTGCCACACCCAGAAGCAAGCACCCAACCAAGACTCCTCCCGCTGAAACCTTATCCCTGCCTTGGTGTACTCCCCCTTGAATGAAAAATGGGGCTCTTTCTCAGTTGTTCAGTTCCACTCCTATCAGGACTGGAAGACCCACCAGGTGCTCCTCTTTGAATGTAATTTCTGGCTCTGTCTTTATTTCTTGCTGATTATTTCAGACTTTTTATTTTCCCAGGCAGCTCACACCTCTTGGGTAGGAACCTACCCTGTTGGGGTGCGGGTCACCTCCCTATAATCTCCCCACTCTGAGCCCCAAGCTCAGGGTTGGGACTCCCTGGGGATCCAGAAGCCCCTTCTCCGTCTCTGGCTCAGAGTTGCCCTGGGACCCAGGGGCTGCCCTGGCTTCTCTAAAGCTTGACCCACAGTCTGGCCTGCAGCTTGAGGCCCTCAGTGGAGTCGGAGGCTGACATCAGGTCCCAGAGAGGCTGGTAGCCAGGAGTGGCATGGGCTGTAGGGTTGATGGCGGCCTTTGGGCAGGGATCAGCCCACCCTCAAAAGCCAGAGAAACATGTTCAGCTTGCCTGTGACTCATTCTTCCTCATAAGAAGACTGTTTTTTCCTTCAAAAAATCACGGACTTCCACCTTCAGACAATAACGTGTTCTTAGGAAGTTACGTGTTTTGTTTTCTGTGCAAGCTGCAGGGGGTTTGTTTGCTTTAGGGCTGTTTTACTGGAATTGAGTTTGTGGGCCACAGTGCCTCACAGATGTGGCTGACACCTAACTGAAGTGGCCAGATATGGCAAATAAAAAATACAGGACATGCCACTAAATTTGAGTTTCAGATAAACAACAAATACTTTTTATTTATTTAGTCTAAAAGTATTTCCATGCAATTTTTGGGACATAGTTAGAATTATAAAAAAAAAAAATTTTTTTGTTTCTCTGAACTTCAGATTTAATCTGTATTTTACTTGGCAATACTGTTCTGAAGTCCAGCAGTGGCCCCTGGGCATGCTGTTCCTGGCACCAAGTCCCACTGGGTCCTGATCTCTGGCTCCAATCCCCAACTCCATTGACCCCAGGGAGATCTCAGCCACTGGCCCAACTCTGCCTGTGCCCTTGGAGTTGGGTTTTAGAGACCTCAAGCCACAGCCAGGATTCCATCTGAGCTGTAGAGCAGCCAGAGGCCCACTCCCTTAACCTTGCTGGTCCCTCCATCTGCAGCAACCCTCCTCCCCCTCTACTTTCAAGGAAGTAGACAGGTGGTGCCATCTCTCTGTCCCTTATCAGCACCCTCATTAATGAGAGTGACTCTGCCCTGTCCAGGGCTTCCTGGCCTCTACCTGAAGCAGAGAAGCCAAAAGTTTTCTGTCTTTGGACTCCACCTAAATCACTTCCACAGCAGAGCTCCCTGGCTACAAGTTCTTCCTGAACTGACTTCTCTCACCCCAGCACCTACTTCACACAGCATTATTTGAGAAAGCCATTTTCTCTTTCTTTTTAGTCAGAGACACCAGAACCTGGAGCCCCACTTCCAATCTAAAGCATTATACCTTCACCCTAGGGGTATGCACGTTCCCATCCCTTCCATTTCCAGCCTTCCAAAGTTCACCCCCAGGCAGCTGAACTTGAGCTCTCAACCTCACTCTCTGTCAAATGCTTTCTAGGCACTTGGGCACCTGGGCACCTGCCCCAGCATGGCTGAACTTGGTCCTGGGTGTGTGAGGACACAGGGGAGACTCCATCATTTCCCAGGCTGCTTGGGATGGTGGGAGAGAGATGGGACATGTCTAATCGCTTGCAGTGTTTCCAGAACTGTGACGGAGGGTGTTATGGGTACCGAGGCAGAAAGCCGGGCTGCTTCCTTTGAAGCACTGCCTGTACCGCAATCCCAGGGGCAGGTAAGGTCCTGCTAGGGAAGAAGAGAGGAAATGTGTTTCAGAAAAGAGAGAAAAATGGGCAGGGCCTGAGGTCAGAAGCAAGTGGCTCTCTGTGACGGAGAAGTGTGGGAGTTAAGTCTGGGGGTGGGAGGATAGCAGAGGCCACATCATGAGGGGGCCTCAAAGACCTCCTGGGAGCTTGGATCTTACTAAGGACCCTGAGAAGCCACAGGAGGCCTGGAGAGGATGGTGGGATTCAAGGTGAGAGAGGAGGGGGACCTGAGGAAGGCCAAACAGTGAGGACAGTGGGGAGGGCCTAGCTTCTGGGTCGTGCCCTGAGTCCCCTCCCCTCGGGTTTCCTCCAAGCAGGGGTCACACATTGCCTGAATTGACTTTGCCCTTAGAAAAGGAAGATGAAAGCCAAGGCCTGACTCTGGAGTCAGCTCTTCCTCGACTCCTCTGGCTTGAAGCCAGGAGAGATGCTACCCCAGCACCCCCTTCCTTAGGCTGCACCCCTTTTACCAGGTCTTCCTCTCCCTCATTCCGTCTGTGTTTTCCCACCCAGGTCCAGGCTGGGGAGTGGGCTTCGGCCAGGCTCTGGAGTCTGCCATAATAGACACCCCCCCCCCCCCCCCCGACTGCCTGAGCCCCAGGGTCACCGCGTGCTTCCTGGAGCTGTGACCTTCCCAGCAGCCCAGGACCCCGGTTCCCATCTCTTCCTGCAGAACCCTCCCTACACTGTTGCCTTTGTGTCCTTTTTCCTGTGCCCGAGACATTCCAACTTTATTGCCCTGGTTCCCTGAAGGGTCATTTGCCAAACTGGGGCTGGCGCCACAGATTAGAAAAACAGTCCTGAGAGTCCCCAGACCCCCCTCCTCCTGAGGGGAGAAGCCAGTAGAGAAGACCCACCTTCCCTCCTGCTTGTTCCCCTCGGGCCCTCCAGGACCCCGCAGGGCCCCCAGCCGCCACAGCACCTCTGAGCTCCTTCCCTGGGAAGAAGGACCAGGACTTCTGCAGGGAGCTTCTCTTTGGAGCCACTGGGGCAGCAAATGCTGGAGGCTCCTGGGTCCCCACATCAAGAGGAGGCGTCAATTCAAGAGCTTGAAATGGAGCCTGCAATTTCCCCAGTGCCGGGGAGGCCAGGGCAGAATACGGATCAGGTCAGTTTAGTTCTGTCTGCTCCCCTCCAGCAGACCAGCGCTTCCGGGGAGGACAGGACCAGAGACCCCTGACCAATTCTCAGCCCCCGCCTGCCTACCCGAGTCGCCTCATCTTACTTCCCGGGACTCCAGGTTCAGAGAGGTTGAATCGTTTTCGAAAGTCACAGAACCGATAAAGCCAGGACAGGGTCTGAGCCCTGGGTGTGTGGTTTCTTGCCGTGTCCAGGGCTGCTCAGTCCCAAAGCCCTTCCTGGAAGGAGACAGCAGGTACTGGGGAGAGCTGGCCTGGGAAGCAGTACTCTGGCCCTGGTCGACCGTCAGCTCCCAATCTGGCTCTGTCTGTTCAGAACACCAGGATTTCCAGGTTGGGGCCACTTCTCTGTTCCCACCAGAACCTGCACCACCAATGCCACCACCATCCATAACATGAGACTTGGGACCATGAAGACCCCTGACTCAGGACTTGGTGTAGCCCTGAGGTTGGGACTCTCTTCCTAACTCTACCCTATGCCTGCAATTCAGGATCCTAGTTTGCCAAGGAGAGATGCTGACCATGTCCTGTAAGCAACCCAGGTTATCACTTTGGTTCAACCACTTATAAACTGTGACATGTACATCAGGTTATAAAAGCTTACCAACCTCAGTATTTTTGTCTATAAAATGGTCAGAATGATTGTTAGTATTTAGTGAAATCATGAAGAAAAGTACGTAGAACACACAAGAGCTTCAATCAATAGCAGTAATCATTATGATCTTCACAGGCTCCATCGTCCTGTTTCCAGCAGGGAGCTTCAGCCCCTGGGACCAGCCCCAGATGATCCTGTCTACCTGCCCAGAACTGTGTGGACAGACACAGGCAGCCAAGGATCTAGGGCTGCAGTCCTACCCTGCCAGGTTCCAATGGAGCAAAGAGGGCTGGGCATCTTGCCTGTCATCTAGTCCAGTTCAGGAATCTGTAGTCTCTGGGGCCAGAGCCCACTGGTGGCCATGAAAACATAGGAGATATGGTAGGCAGAGTCCATGGATGAAAGCCCCAAAGAAATTGGGTCTAAATCCATGGAATCTCTAAATGTTACTATAGTGGGTTGAATCGTGTCTCCCCCAAACGACATGCTCAAGTCTTAACCCCTAGCACTTGGGGGTGTGACATTATCTGAAATAAAATCATTGCAAGTGTAATTTTTTTTTTTTTGGTACTAGGGATTGAACCCCGGGGGTGCTTAACCGCTGAGCCACATCCCCAGCCTGTTTGATATTTTATTTAGAAACAGGATCTTGCTAATTTGCTTAGAGCCTTGCTAAGTTGCTGAGGCTGGCTTTGAACTCATGACCCTCCTGGAGCCTCAGCCTCCTGAGCCACTGGGTTTACAAGTGTGCACCACCATGCCCAGCAATGCAAGTGTAATTAAGTAAAGGGTCTTGAGATGAGACCATCCTGAATTTAGGGTGCCCCAAACCCAATGACTAGTATCTTTTTAAGAGAAAGAAGATGGAGATTTGACACCCAGAGCCAAGAAGGCCGTGTGAAGCCAGGTAGTCGGGAGTGGTGCTGCCAAAGCCCAGGAATATGGGAGCTGCCGGAAGGTAGACAGGCAAGGAGGGGTTCCCCTAGAGCTTGCTGAGGACGCAGGACCCTGCCAGCACCTTGATGTCGCACTCCGGCCTCCGGAACCAGGAGAAACGAATCATCTGCTGTTTACACTGCCAAATTCATGGTAATTCGAGCTGTAAGTAAGGAACACAGGTGTGGCCTGCAGAGGTCCCAGCAGTTCCCTCTTCTCAGGGGCTCACCCCTATTCAAGGAGTGACACCAGGAGCACCACCTGGGGCCAGCCCTTCCCCCATTCCCTTATTCCCCAACTGGCAAGCAGAAGGCAGCCCCATTCCCACCAACCCATGCCAAAGCCTCTCTGCTGCTGAGTTGGGTGAAGGGGAAAATGCAAATAGCTTCCTCCTAGCCCAGTAGCTGAAATGGGCCATCAGGCCCCTCTCTCCCAAGGCCTGGCCAAAAGTGTGGGGAGCAGAGGGGAACCCAGACCCCTGGGATAGGGGAAACCTTAAGGGCAACTTCCCCTGGCCTCAGAGCTCCTCCTCAGGCCCTGGGTCCCACAGCAAGAGACCCAGACTGTTCAAGATCTGCCTGGTTCTCTGGCTTCTAGGGGAGGCACCAGCCTTATCCTTCCCACAAAGGACTCTCTCCTCCTGAATCACAGGCACCTGCTCCCACCCTCACACCTTGGGATTCTTTATAACTTGTTCCTCCTAGGGAGATCCCCTAGCCCCTGACTCGTTTAATCCCCAAACTCACATAATTCAGCAGGTTTTAAATCACCAGTTTGTGCACTGAAACCCAAGATTCAGAACTTCCCAAGCAAGTACTAGCGTAGGGTAGACCAGCCCCTGGGCCTTTGCTTCCCTCAGTCCCACCAAATTCACAGCTCTCGGGTGTCATCTCCCTAGGGAGCTAGCAGGCTTTCCCTTCCCGTTCAGCAACCACCTTAAGTTGTTTTCCTTCTTCTGGTTCACAAGGAACAAAAACAAGTAATTTTCCCATAAAAATAACAATTAGCAAAGCCGGGATTCCAGCCAGTCTCCGTCAGAAGCTTTCATTGTATTGATTTGGAGGGAACCTTTGGCTTCTGGTGAAGCACAACACTCGTCCCCACCCGTCGCCACCCGGGCCAGGAGAGCCAGGGACTTTGCAGCCCTGCACATTGGCTGGCTTGTGGCTGCAGCAGTTTTCATGGAGACCCATGTCAAAAATGAAAGCACGCTGCATATTTGACGTGGTTTTGAATGCTGCAGCCACGCAAAGGCAGGTCCTTCCGTGTGTTGCCCTCCACACCCCGGGAAGTGGCATGTTCACAGCAGGGGAAGCAATTGCTCTGATTAATTGCACTTCTGTTGGTGTCTCCTGCTCCTGACTTCTGAGTGCCTTGCGGTGGCGAGGCCATCTGCCAGATGGAAGAGCGGTAACACGCAGCTTCATGATGCAAACCTTAAGGTCCCAAGACTCAAGTGAACCTGGTAGAATTCCACTGACCACCTGGCCATCCTCAGAGAGCAAGCTCTAGTTGTCCGGCAGTGAGCTTTGGAAACAGATGCATTTGCAAAACCACTATTTCTGAATCCAATGTTTCTTTTTTCTGTTAAAGATATTAGACTAAAAATTCCAGAGTTCCAGGAGATCTAGTCCCTGGTTAATTTTCTGCAAGCGGATGATATGGGGCTGCCCCATTTCTGCAGTTTCAAAGGGCCTGGGCTTGGCAAACTGGCCTCAGAGGAAGCGAGGGAGAACTTAATGCCAGGCCCCAGAGGGCCAGGGGACCAGAGGGAAGAAAGAAATGCCACAGGCCAGGGAAGACAGAGACTGTATCCAGAGCATGTGGTCAGCCTGGGCTGATGACTTGGCTAGCCTTGCTTGGCTGGCAGGTGACTTTCACTCAGCACTGCTGAGAAAGGCAGTCCTGGGCCAGGCTGACCTTCTGGCCACCTCACAAGAGTCTGCTTCCTTATCTGGCTGTGTCCATGCTGGGAGGCTCAAGTGAACCAGAAAAGAGCCTTCCATCTAACCCTGTTCCTGAATGGGCACACAATGCTCTACCAACAAACTGGGAAAGAAGCAGTGACACTGGGTTCAAGTCTCAGCTCAGGTGTGATCTAAGCCTGGGACTTTGGAGAAATCTAGGTCCTTTGTGAACCTCAATCCCCTCATCTCTACAACAGGGATCATAATGGTGGCCTCACTTAGTGTTTGCCAGGATTAAATGAGAACACAGAGGGGATAGTAGTTGTTATTACTGGCATTAAAAAAGCCACTTCCCAGTTCATTAATGTGGAAAATGTAAACGTCTGGATCTAAGACAAAGCCCGGGCCTTTCCTGCTCTCCCCACTTGGTCTCACATTCTGGCTGGGAGTTTGTTTTGGTTTCTCTGGAGCTTTCAGAACAAGGGGTCCTGAGGGCTATTGGTTCTGCTGCTATTCCCACCCCTAAGGGAGGCATTTGCTGAGCTAGAGACAGAAGCCACGTTCCAGGGGTAAAGGGGCCTGGTGGGATGTTTACCTGAACTGGTGCGATAGCTGCAGTGGGAGTGCTGAGGGGCATGAAGCCCAGAAACATCCGTATCCACCCCTGAGCCCAGGATCCCTAGTCTTAGAGCCTCCTGGGCTTATTGAAACCCATCAGCTGACTCTTAAAGCCAGATGAGACCAATAAGTATCGGCTGCCTCCTCCTCCATCTCTGAGCCCCAACATGCTGTTTGGCTTCAATAGCTAGCCCTCAGCTCCCACTTTGCAGGCTCCCAAAGGGGGCTCAGACCCACTGAAGCACCAGGTGAGGGCAGTGCCCCAGGAGGAAGCCCAGGTGAAACTCCTCCTCCTCTGCTCTCCAGGTGTGCCTTGCTGATCCACAGGCCTGGTCCTTGGGGCTGGGCTCCTCCACTTGGGGCCTGGGCAGTGACTCCTGTTGATCCTCAGGGCCATTCTCTCCCTTTGGTCACTCCAGCCAGGAAGGACAGGTGTGGCTGAGAAATGAAATGAAGGTGTGAGTAGTGTGAGCCCTGATATACACACACAAGGAGGGAGGTGCTTTTAAAGGGTAACTGTTCATGAAGGGGAATATGCAAGGGCCTCCTGGCAGCTATGGGGAAAGGAGACTGAGGAGTGGAACTGAAACCCATCCCTTCCCCATCTGCCTCCACATGAGCCATTCTCCACTCAACCTCTGCTCACATGACTTCTTGCACCTGAATTCTCCACCCTGGAAGTTCCTCTTCTTTTTCTGTCCTCAGAGAACCAATTGGAATTTCCCTCTGAGAAGCCTTCCCAGAACAACCCTCCTGTCACTCAAGTCATGCTAGGCAGCCCTGTCTGCCCACTGACCTGAGACCACCCTGAGACCTCCACCTGATTCTAGAGGCTGTTGACATCAGGGTAGGGCTGAGTTGGCACCCAGCTCCACCATGTTCTAGCTCCCTGACCTTTCTAAATTGGGGACAGATCATCTCAGCATCAGTGTGCCTGCCACATTGCTGGCCTGGGGAGTTCTGCAGGGGAGAGAGGCCATGAGTGGTGTCTTCTTTGAGAGTGGGGCTCCCACCGCCAGCTGGGGGCTTTTATTGTGCAAGCGAGGTGCAAGTTGATGGGTAGTGGTGAGTCTCCAGTTTCTTGGGTCTTGCACGCCTTAGGGGAAACAGTGTTTATCAGCAGCAGGATGTTCCAGGCTGGAGTTTCGGTTTCTGTTCACCATGACAACAGGTTGCTTACTAAGAATCAGAGGACAACTGGTCATATTCTTTTGGTCAGTGGGAAACAAATGATAGGGAATAGAATTCCCACCAATGGATTTTTTCCAGGTGGATGTCCAAGATGGATGGTTCCTGGGAATTCCCTAGAAATTTTCTTGGGACCTCTGGAATGAGGCTCCAGTTCCAGATCTGACCACTCTAGAGGGAAGGCCTGAGCTGGATTCACACATCACATAAGTGTCCCCAAAGGTCCTCAGCCCTGTGACAACACCAATCCCAGAGGACCCAACACCTGGAGCCCATGTCCAATCAGGCCATGGATAATCTGACTCTGAAGGTCTGTTTGAGATGAGTGCTCTGCATACACTAGGTGCTCATAATTATGGGAAGTAGACCAAAGCTCCAAAGAGTCTAACTCTGGGATAATCAGTCCACAGGGAATGTGTGGATGAGTGTGAGCTCACGGGGCTGTGTGGGCCAGAAAGGGAAGCAATGGGGTAGTTGAGGGCAGAGCTGGGCCTTGGAGACCAAAGGCTGTTGTGGGCCTGCCAGGGAGGGAGAGGGAATATGGCGAGTAGGCTCACAGGAGGGTAGGTGACAGAGAGGCCAGCTGGGACAGGTCCCAGAGGCCCTCCAGGCAGGCAGCAGGGAGGGGTGCACCTGCTGTTGTGCCTGGAAGGCTGAGTCGTGTCTGGAGGAAAGCTGAGCTCAGGGGCTCTTCCTCTGGCTGCTCCAGGGGCTGGCTGTCAGGAGGCTACAGGGAGGCCAGGGGCCCTGAGGAGAGAGCATAGGAAGCTGGATTTGGACCTGGGTGACCACAGTGAGGGTGGCCCTGCTGCCTGACCTGCAACGAGCTGGTGATGTGCTGAGAGCTCAGGGGCCAGGATGGCCACAGGCCCTGGGCAGGTAAGCACATCTGTGCAGGAAGAGGGAGGATCCCCGCCCGTGCCAGACACCCGGAATGACATCAGGTACCTTTTTCTCTGCTTGCAGCAGGTGTTCACTGTCAGCCCAGAAAGGGGGTGATGCAGGGGTGTTCACAGCTGCACAGCGGGGAGGGGCAGGGAGCTTCCGCCATTCATTTCTTAAACACTCCACACCTACAGCGGGCCAGGCATTGCCATAAGTGTGGAGAAAGAATGAGAAGCAGTCCTTGTGTTTGGCACTGATTTTATGCTGAGCTTCCCAGAGGAAGAGCCACTTGAGCTGAGTTTGCAAGGCCACTAGTGTTTGCCATTGGCCCTGGATTGAGACGTGGGGTGGCTCAGGGAGATTATACATGGAGGACGTGGCAAACTGATATTCTTTCACCATCAATTCAGGATTCACGTATGCAGGGGCCTCTGTGAGCTAAGTGGGGAGAGGGGAGAAAAGGAGGACCCTTTTGATGGACACAGCCTCTAAGAAAGACTAAAGCTTGCAGGCAGGGTCTTCTTAGGAGACCACCAACCATGCATGGGTCAGGAGCAAGCGTGATTCCTGGGGGTCTCCACTCCTCCCCAAGTGGCTCATCCAAAACTTCCTTTGAACCACGTGCAGTGTTCTCCCCAAAAGAAGGTTGGATCCATGCAACCTTCCAGCCTCCTTGCATTTACTTGGCCTGTCAGTGGCTTGAATCAACCTGCCTCTGATACAGCTCTGACTCAAGTGTGAGAAGAACATCTCTCAGCCCTAGGAGGCATGGGCGGAGATTCAAAGCACGGCCCACTAGGGAGTATACGGGTGCTGCTCTGTGGCTGGGGCAGACTGGGAAGTAGAGTGCGGTAGAACGTGGAGGTAAACAGAGGCTATCAGCTAAGACCTTGGTGCCTGTTTTAGACAGATTTTTTTTTTTTTGCTATGTCCAAAGGATCGACAAGAACAACTTAGAGGAAGAAAGTTTATTTTGGTTCAGTTTCAGAGGTTCATTTCAGGGTTAACTAACTGTATAGCTCTGGGCCCAAGATGATGGCAGAAAGGTGTGGCAGAGGGAAGCAGCTCAGTTCATGACAACCAGGAAGCAGAGAGAGCTCACTTACCAGGAACAAAATATAAACCCCAAAGGCATATCACACACCCCCTACCTGCCTACCCAATAAATCCATATCAGTGAATTAATCCATTGATTAGGTCAGAACCCAATCATTTCACTGCTGAACATTCTTGCATTGTCACATATGAACTTCTGGGGGACACCCTGTATCTAAACCATAAGCGTGCCGAAGCAGAAATGACCACATTTTTGAACCTTGGGCTAGATCATGTTCTTAGAGCAGCTACTCCTTCAGGTAGGTAGAAGACTGTAGTATGAGGGGGCATTGTCAAGCAGCACTCTCTGGCACTGGCCAGGTGAGAGAGAGCTGGGCTCACAGGCACTGTCTCATACAGCTCTACAATATATAGGTGTGTCAGAACCACCTGCAAAGACAGACAGACCCACCTGTCTAAGCCTGCCCAAAGTGGCCTCTTCAAACATCTCCCGAGTGACTCTTCAGCTCCCTTCACAGCTGGGTAATGTGGTTAGGGGTGACCAGGGACTTGCAAAAGCTGCAGTAATGTGTCTGATGTCTCATGATGATCCAGTAGGCTGGAAAGCTCTGGTAGGGAACACTCAGAGGTGTGTCACTTCCCTACAGGTACCTTGTTGCTCCCTGGCAAAGGTGTAGGAAGAAGGCTCATGCCACTGTGCTTCAGAAGTGGGGCTCAGGAGGGCTGCCCAGGGCAGGGATAAGAACGGCTTCTCTTGACTAGGGCCTAGTGTCTGACCTGGAGCTCTCAGTGACTCCAGCCCTGCTCTAAGAAGACACAGTCTGCACAGGAGAGGGCTTGGGGAGATCCCCACACCTGTTGCCTGGGGCCTTGAGGATCTGGACTTCCTATCGCTACAGTGATTTTCTCTGATCTGGCCTCTGAGCAGTCACTCACCATGGTAACCGACAGACTGGAGAGCCCTAGCCCAGTCGATGACACCATCCTTGGCACTCTGACAACTAGGGCGGTTCTTTCCCAGAGGCTCTAGCAGGTGCCCCCACCCACCACCTGTGTGCTGAGGAAAGGTGGGTGTTCCCAAGGAAGGGATTCAGGCCATGAACCTCAGAGAGGTGATGAACAGATGCCCAACCTAGAGCCTCTTCAAAGCTCTGGGGAGCGAAGAGAAGAGGGGAGGCCATGT
The DNA here is from genome assembly GCF_047511675.1 of Marmota flaviventris. Classification (NCBI taxonomy): domain Eukaryota; kingdom Metazoa; phylum Chordata; class Mammalia; order Rodentia; family Sciuridae; genus Marmota; species Marmota flaviventris. Next base: position 14,961,840 of record NC_092511.1, read on the forward strand.
TTCCTGCTGGCCATGACCTGGGTGCTGGGCCTGTGCAGGCGCACACGTGCTGATGACAGCTGTCTGAGCAGCACCACTGCCACCATTTGTCAGGGGAGGAAACTGAGGCTTGGGAAGGAAAAGTACCTTGTTCATGGTCATAGTCAGTAGGCGTCAGGCTGGGACCCAGAGCACTGGTCTGTATCAGACAGTGAGATACACATTAAACAGCAAACAATAGTAATATCCAAGTTCAAAGAATACAAATAGCTTCAGCATTCCTAAATTTCTATTTCTGAAGTCCTCTGGAGGCTGTCATGTGGAAAGTCTGGTGTGTTCCCTCCCAGTCTTCCCAGATAGTCAGGTTTGGCAGCTGTACCAGCCCTCGGCCTCCTGCCAGTCTCAGGTCAGCCTTCCTTGGTCTCCCAATGTATTCATCGGGGGCTTCTCTGGAAGCCAGGAAACTCCACAGGACGCAGCTGAGGGTGGGCGGCCACCAGACACGCGCGGTGGTGTCCTGAGAGAACAAAGCGGGGCTTTCCCTGGACTCGGGGACACAGGCTCTTCCTCCTGGCTGGCTCTGCACGGGCTGGCTGAGGAGCAGGGGAGCTGCCCAGCGTCTACCCACCGCCTCCAGGAACTCTCTCAAGGCCGGGGCTCCAGCGTCTGGGCTGTTTGTGGGCGGTGAGCTTCCCTGGGGCTAAAGTGACAGGGTTTCCCCAGATCCTGCCCGATGAGATCATCTGCCATTTCAGGCTGGGCTGTGAGATTGTCGGGCACAACAAAGCCCAGCGCAGGAGATGACTCATCGGTGGGCCCTGCAGGGGGGGGGGCGGGGGCTTCCGGTCCTGAGGAGACAACAGACACATTGTTTGCTCTGGAAGCCCCTAGGGCACACAGCAGACTCAATGGGGTCATTTGTGGTTTTTTCCTAGTTCTCTGTCACTGTGCTCTTTCTGGGAGGTGGGGTCCACCAGCCTGCCTGGGTCCTGCAATGGGAGGAAAATCACTATTCAGTGGCTCACCCACAAGTCTAATGGGGAACCCTTCCCCCAATATAGGACCAGGACCTGGCCTGGGAGGCGGAGGATCAGGTTCTGGGTTATGGTTTAATTTCCAAGACTCTTTGATTCCTGTGTGTTCCATCTTTCCAATGGAGAAAATAATTTAAAAAAGACAAGGCTATTGTCAGAATGACCTGAGGCTAGGCACATAAAGTACCCAGCTCAGGCTGTATCCACAAAGGCTGCGCACATGGTCTTCCTTCCCCTCTCCCCTCTCTCCCTACTGGCTTTCAAAAATAAGGAAAAAAAGCTTTGATTCAATAGAAAAGCTAGCTAGGGGTCTTTTCTACCATTGCACTTACCTAGGGTATGAACACCCTGAACTCATCCCTACCACCCTTCTCAGAATTTGGCCACTCTGGGGGACTCAGCATTAAGGGGATAGGGCTGATGCAGAAGGCCCAGAGCCTGGTGGCCCCAGCAGAACAGAGATATGGAAATTATTAGGCGAGGGCTGAGAGGCTGTCCCTGGCCTTCAAACCAGCTGGAAGCCCTGAGAAATCTCCAGGAGAGAAAGGAAGTGAAAAAGAGAGGTTATGAAAAGGGTTCACAGAAAGGGAAACCAAATGATGAACAAGGTCACCAACAGGTGGCCAATGTTACTAGTTATTGGAAAAAAATACAAATTAAAACACTGAGGTCCTGTTCTACACCCAGGTAAATGGCAAAAATTATGGGTAAGATGACATCAAACACTGACAAGGATGTGGGAGTTAAATGAACGCTTAGGGGCTGAAAGAAGACACCCAGCAGGCAAGGGGCCAGCAAGCCAGAAGTTTTCGTTAAAAGTCAATAGATGAATTCAGTATGCACAGCCCTTGTGAGCAGGAACCCACCCATGCCGGGCTCACTCTGAGGAAATGGATCAAGCCCCAGGATGCCTCAGGTGCATGTCCCACACAGATGCCACGGGCAGGCACACACTTCTAGCCACACCCTTCCTAGTTTGCAGATTGTCTTTAGCCAACCAGGTCCCAGGAAAGACCCTCATCTCCAGACTAGCTCCAACCCCAGCCTAGGACCTACCCACTGTCCAGCTGCTGATTCTGGCCTATTAGAGGCTTCAGGTGGGGTTTGGGGGGCTTTTTAGGACTCAGACTCTGGATGAAGCAAGACACCTGTGCCGTCTCCAAGCTCCAGCCTGACATCTTGAAGCCTCCCAACTCCCTGCCTGTAATAGAATCTATTGTTGCATAACAGATCACCACAAAGTTAGCAGGCTAGGACAGTGTCCCTTTTTGATTCCCATTTCTGCGGGTTAGGAGTCTGGGCACGGCTTACCTGGATCCTGTGCTAGGGTCTCACAAGACTGTCATCAAGGTATTCATGGCTCAATCTCATCAGGAGGCTCAGCTGGGGAAGAATCTGCATCCACACATTTCCTTGCAGTGATAAGATAGAGGTCCCTAGTTTTTTGCCAGAGGCTGCCTTAGAGTCCCTTTGGCTGCCTGTGGCTCTTCACTAGCTAGGCCTCTTGAAGGTGGCTGCTTGCTTCATCAAACCTGTGTGGAGATGTTCTCTACTCAGGAAAGGCTGCCCCTCTTGCAAGGGTTTTCACATGACTGAGCCAGGACCCAGAGAAAAACCTATTTTGGTTAACTCAAACCCAGCTGATTCAGAGCCCTACTTACCTGTAAAATTCCTTTACCTTTGCCCTTCTTTGTTGGCTATAAACATGTCCTGTGCACCCCAATCCAAAAGGAGGACTTAGTCAGGGTATGAACACCAGGACTGGGAGTCACGGGGCAGGAACACTGCCTAACACCTTCTGGAAGGTGAAGGCCACCATTCTGTTGAGGGGAGATGGAGTGTCCAGCAGCCCAGGGAGCCTAGAGAGATACAGCTTTCTCCATCAGGGAATGGGAGCTCTGGACGAACAGCTAGCTTGGATGGAGCTGGGTGATAAGGAACAGAGGGAAAGAGAGGTCCTGGGGAAGGACTGGCTCTCAGACTGCAAGGGTAAGTGAGGGGTGGAGGGTGGCAGATCCTGGGAAGGTCATTAGATTTTCTCACTTCCAGCTGAGAGGGTCCAGAGACAAGCACATCTCCCCACACCTGTCGGCTCCTTTCACTCTAGGTCCTTCCTCTGCCTACCTCCTTGCCACCACCCCTTCTTGATGAGGGCAGAAGGACAGCACAATATGTCCCTACCAAAGGACAGTGAGAAGATGGTCACGTGCAGACATGACCTCAGCCCACTGGGCTCAGCCCATTCTGCTCCAGGGAGGATCTGTCACATGTGGACAAGTGCCTGCTGTACTGGGCTTCTTCCCACCCAAGGAACTCAGGTCCAGGCAGACAACCTCTCAGCAGGGTCAGGACCTCCAAAACCTGCAAAGCTGCTGCTCTGACCAGGCCCAAGAGGAGTCCTGCCCTAGGCTACTCCCAGGCCCTGCTCCCATGGCACACCTCACCTGAGAGCTCCCACACCCCAACCTCACCTGAGAGCTCTGAGACAAGCTCCTCCGCTCAGAACCAAGATCCTCAGTTACTCCAGCCTCTGCTCAGTGCCCAGAGCAAACAGGGATTCCAGAGTACGCATATGCCATAGAAGGGTCTGACTCCATTGATAACCCCTCTGAGCTGTCCTGAGCCCACTAGTCACACCTGAGCCTGGGCACATGCTATCCCACGGTATTGCACCTTCAGTGCCACCCACAGGAACCAGCTTTGGCCAACTCATGTGGAAAAGGGTTGTTGTAGGGACCAATCGAGGGCTCACTGGGTTATCAGGCTAGAGGACCAGGCTGGGAACTAGTAAGATCTTGGGGAGGGAGCATAACTGGATCTCACTAGGGGAGACTATGCCAGGACCTGCCACCTATGGATGGACACAGCTGGAGTCCTTCAGCCTGGCAGTCCTTAGTGCCTCTTCTGAAGCCTTGCCTCATCCCTGCACATTTGCAGTCCGGGGGGGAAGGGCCCACTGGCCAAGCCTCACTAACAATGTCACTCTGGCCCAGGAGCTGGGAGAAGGATTAGCCCTGTGTGGTCTCCCACAGTGGGAGGAGGTGGGCTCTCCCCTTCCCTGGGGGGTCTCCAGCATAGGAAGGGTGTTCAGATACTGGGCCTCGGGTGTGGCCCCCATCACAACCCCTAGGGCTCCGCATTGCTCCGTGGACCACACTGTCAGGTTGGCAATCTCCCTGGTCCACCTGAAGGAAGGCAGGTCACTCTTAGGACTTGGTCAGCACCATACCTGCACACTGTCTTCTAGATGGTGATGGCTAGTGACTGTGTCTTGTCTAGTCCCAGACCTGAGTCCCTCCACCAAGCCAAGCAAAGTGTCTGCTGAGGTCCCATTACTTCGTGTTTCTGATTTGTATCATATTTGGCAACTGGCTTACAGACTTGGGCCTCATTAATCTTTGACCCTCCAGCAATACGGCCACTCTCAGAGCCATCAAATGGGGGACTTCTATGAATCCCTATTAAATTGGGATCTACATAAAAATTCCTATCTATAAATCCCTATTAAACCCAAGATTCCCTATTAAAATGATTGTTGGCACTGAACAAGGACACAGCTCTGTCCCCAGAGAACCCTTGGCATCGTGTGGGCCAGGTGGGGCCTGGGTAACCTGGAGATGCAGCCTCTCAAAGGCTGTGTTGGGGAGGTCAGTGTACCAATACTCCCTGGGCCAGGCAGGCCGGACTGCCCTCTCAGTCCCAGATCCAGGGGCATCTCTTCCCTACCCATGCTCGGGGCTGGTGGGAAAACTGGAGTATGGATGTCTATCCTCATTTTGCTCCCGGCCTCTGTTCCTGCTGAGTCAGCCTGCCTGCTCCACTCTCTCTAAGCACTGAACCTGAACTTGGAATGGGGTTAGCATACTCCCTCTACCCTGGCTCCACCTTCCCCACAACACCACGAAGACTCTGGAGGGCTGCGGGGGGGGGGTGGGGGGGGGTGGGGGGGGTGGGGGGGGTGCAGTGAGGTGGCAATGGAAGGGGGTTTTCCCCCCTTGGAACCTGTCCAGTCACCTGACGCTCCTTGGAGAAGCAGAGGCCCCCTTTCTGGCTTTTGGGCCTGGCCAGCTGGCTGCTCACCTTAGGGTGAGGAATTCTCCCCCAGAAGAGCGGATCCAGTTACACATTCCTGAGGCCTGAGTCATGCCTGGTTCTTGTTTGGGCCTCAGGAATGTGTTTATGCTACAGAGCTGGAGGGAAGCTAGGGTCCAGGAGGGACCTCACACAAGCAGCCATTCACTCCATGTCTGGCTGGCCCCAAGCCAAAGGCTAAGGCCCTGTCCAGGAGGAGAAGACCTAGGCTGTGACCTCTGGAGCCACTGAGATGCTGCTGGGAGGGAGTCACAGACCCAGTGAGGGGAAGGCTTGATCCAAGTTGGAACAGAGGCTTTGCATTTTGGGGAACTGGGTTTAATTTGCTCCCACAGGAGGAAAATGGACAGGGGCCAATCCAAGAGGGCCTCCCCTGCAGTGACCCTGGGAAGGAGGTTGCTCCATCTTTACTTCCTGACACAGAAGACAACCTCCCAGAGGACACAGGTTGTTCAGGTCCTGGTGGCTCCCCGTCCCCCTCTGAGAATAACTGTGAGTTGAGCACTCCACTCCACCCTGCTCAGGGCTCTCTCCACAGTTCTTATTTATGTCCAGCATGGGCCACTGCTGTTGAAGAGAAAGCCCCACACTTGGCTGTCATCACTGAGACCATATTCAGGGTCAGGCCCTGCACTGGGCCCTTCACACAGGATGGCAATATGCCCTGGCTGGCTGTGACAATCCTGGGTTACTGGGGCAACTTTTCATAGCCTCCTTTCCCTCCCCAAAGTGTCCCACTATGGAAGGTAATTATATATTTGCCTTAACTTTATAGGTGGCTTGATTCTTCCCTGACCCACCCTGAAGCACCCTGAACCACCCTTGCCCACACCCTGAGGTCTATTCCTGGACAGAAAAACTGTTGCTCAAGTCAGATTGACCATCAGTGTGTTTTCTTTGAAACTAGCTCTTTGTACCCACCTCCTCTTAAGTTGCCTACGAAAAACCCTTGCTCTCTGTCACCATGTGCTCTTCCCTCCTGATTGCTCAGGTCGGCTTTGCGCCCCTCTCCAAGGCTCAATAAAGTTGGTTTGGTCTGTTGAGGTTGGTCCTCTCCTTGGTCTGTTTCTGTACTCTTTCCACTTTTGGTCCTAACAGTAGGCGTTCTTAAATTGTTTCATTTTTAGGTCCAACACTGCCCTTCAAAAGAGGCGCTTTTAGTAACCCCATTTTACTATAAAGAAATGCAGTTTAAGCCCAGTGCAATGGTATATGCCTGTAATCCCAGCAACTTCTGAGGCTGAGGCAAGGAGGATTTACAAGTTTAAAGTGAGCCTCAATGATTTAGCAAGGCCCTAAGCAACTTAGCAACACCCCATCTCAAAATAAAAAATATAAAGGGCTGGGGATGTGGATCAGTGGTTGAGTGCCCCTGGGTTCAATCCCTGGTACAAAAAAAAAAAAAAAAAAAAAAAAAAAAATTAAAGAAAGAAAGGAAAAAATGCAGCTTAGAGAAGTAGCTTGACCAAGGTCACACAATGACAAGTGGCAGATCTAGAAACTGTCAGGAACTCAGCTCTTGACTCCAGTGCTCCTTTGCTAACCACAAAACCACACTTCCCGACCTAAGACCCTTCACTGATGCTTTGAAGAACCAAGAAGTTGGAATCCCTAAATACCAGAAAAATAACAAAGTCCTGTTGTTAGCTCTTTCCTTAGCCCCACCCCGTGGCCATCTTTGCCTTTTTCCTTTTCCAAGGGACAGTGTGTGCAACAATGGTTTGTGCATCAGCAGCAACAGCATTATCATGCGATGCAGAAGCACTGTGCTCCTACTCTGTGCCAGGCATGGCACAGGGTGTCATTATCTGATCTCCACACTGTCCTGCAATATGGGTGTTAGGGTCTTCCTTTCACAGACAGGAAACTCCTCCAGGTCAGGCAGCTGGGAGGAGGAAGGACTGGGGTTAGAACTCAGAGATCCCAACTGTGTGACATGGGGTCAGTTCACTGCCGTCAGCACTCTGCTGGAACTGAGAGATGGAAAGCTGTCTGGACTCCAAGGGATTGGCTTCCCAGGGGTGGGGGAACAGCAGAGATGATTATGGCTAAATCCACAGGCCCCAGAGTGTGTCCTCCTATCATGGAGCAGAATAACTTGCCTTTTGAGCTTATCTGGGCCATATACAGGTGTTCTTCATCATGCAGACACATCACCGGGAAGAGACCTTGGATGATTTCTTCATTTCTTTGGTGGGAAAGATAGACATCTTCCAGAACAGACCGTGGCTGTCTTGGAGCTTCAGAAAGAGCCATTTCTGAATCTCACTCCCCCACTCCCGCCAGTTTCCCTGCCGGAGAGCATCCCAGTGGAAATGCCTCTTCCCACCCCACACCAACCTCTGGGGAGGAGGGACAGGGCAAACACATTCCAGCATTCCAGATGTTCCCGGGAAAATGGTATTTGGGAAAAGGATGTTTGTTCAAAATTTACCAAAAATAGAGATCCCAAGAAGAGGAAAAGGCAATCTCTAAACCCAGTTAGGAAGCTACCTCTCAGGAAGGACTTTGTAAGTCACAGACATGTCACAAAGCGATTGGCCAATCACTTTGACAATAAAAACATAAATTTTGGCAGGTTGACAACCACCAGACCAAAAACAAAAGTAAACCACATTCCAGCTGAGCTCGGTGGCACATGCCTGTAATTCCAGTGACACCTGAGGCTGAGGCAGGAGGATCACAAGTTCAAAGCCAGCCTTAGCAAGGCACTAAGCAACTCAATGAGATCCTGTCTCTAGAAAAAAAAAAAAAAGGCTAAAATGTGGCTCAGTGGTTAAGTGCCCCTGGGTTCAATCCCTGATACCCCCCCCAAAAAAGAGAGAGAAAATAAACCACATTCTAGTCCATAAGGATAACATGTAGAGATGTAGAGAGCTCCTAAAATAATTTTTCAATAAATCCATCAAAACCTTGCTAGAGGGGCTGGGGATGTGGCTCAAGTGGTAGCGCGCTCGCCTGGCATGCGTGCGGCCCGGGTTCGATCCTCAGCACCACATACAAACAAAGATGTTGTGTCCACCGAAAAATAAATAAATAAATATTTAAAAAAAAAAAAACCTTGCTAGAAAACAGATAAGGAAAGCAGATAATTGACCAAAAATAAATAAATAAACATGGCCTGTAATGGCTTGTTTTGTTAATCTCTTGCAATGTTATGTAATGTTTTGTTTTTTGATATATAATTTGAAAATATCATCATTTGCCTTTCAGATAATAGGATTTGCTCCACTGGGGTTATCCTAAGCTGGTGTAGAACCACATCACCAGCCCTATCCAAATGGGGCACGTAAGCCGGGGGCAACCCGTTTGGAGGCAATCTGGTAAAATGTATCTAGGATATTTAACTAAAAAATTCTTGGAATTTCCTTAAGGAAATAATTCCGAGATTTATACTGAAAATTATGTACAGAGATGAGAGATGATCAATAAAGAGAATGTTGAATAGCAAAAAAAAAAAAAGGAAGCTCATGTTTTGAAATAACCACATTATGGTACACCTGCATGATTACACAGCCATTTAAAATGGTATAGGAAAAAGAACTATAAAATATTAGTTGACAAAAGTAGGTCACAAAGCAGTGCGATCCCCAGTTTGTGATGTTTCCCCCTCTGACGACTCTGCTGGGCACGGAATCTGGCACCCACCAGCTGAACACAGTGTACCAGCACCTGTCGCCAGGAAACCAGCTTGAGTTCTCCAAGGGGCCAGGGCTGTTAGTCATCCCAAACTGGGGCCCTGCAACTCAAACATGGGAACTCAGTCCCCTGGGCATGTTTAGTTCCTGGGCAGATTGCTGGAAGCTGGAAGTTCTTCCTTGGGTCCCAGGGTCTTTTCTAAAGAACCTGCTCCACACCATGGTGAGGAGGGCAGGGAGGGCCACCAAGTGTCCGCTGAAGCTGGGATGGCCACCAGCACAGCAGCCTCTGCAGAGGTGCGGGTCCTCAGGGGCAGGAGGGGCTGGAGTGGAGACAGCAGGGCACACCCTGCACAGCCTCTCTGGGAAGATGTGGCCTCCTGGAGGACCAAAGCACAGCCTGACCACTGGCCAGTTCCGCAGAGCAGCACTGGTGGCTTCTTGCCCTGCTTGACCTAACAAGCTCTTCAGACCTTTTGACTGACGTGCAGCACAGTGCCTCTCAGCCCCGGTGTCACAGCCGAGTAGAGAGCTGCAGCTCCAAACCTCAGTTCTCGTGTCCCATGGAAGAAAATTCAAAGTCAGGCACAAAACCCAAGCAAGAGAACTTTATTCTGAGTGAGAGTACAGTAAGGCTCAAGTGAAAAGCACTGTCGAGAGGGAGACGGGTCATAAGCAGAGAACCACAAAGGAAACTATGCTGCTTCTAAATATACTGCTGTTTGATGTTTGAACTCAGGGGTATGCCACCGCTGAGCCACATCCTCAGCCCTATTTTGTATTTTATTTAGAGACAAGGTCTCATTGAGTTGCTAAGTGCCCCACTTTTTCTGAGGCTGGCTCTGAATTCTCGACCCTCCTGCCTCAGCCTCCTGAGCCGCTGGGATTACAGGTATGTGCCACCGTGCCTGGCTCCATTTGCTCTTTACTGAGGCCGGAGCCACCATCTATTGCCCTTAGGGCTCTGCAGCAGAATATGACCTTGGGAGATGACGGAGGATCTGTGGGTCCCTGCATCACCCCCTTACCCCAGAAGCTTCTTGGTCTTTCCATCTCCCCAGTTGCTGCTCCCTTGATGTGGCTCAGTGGTTAAGTGCACCTGGGTTCAATCCCTGATACCCACCCCCCCAAAAAAAAAAAAAAAAAACAAAGGAGAGAGAAACTAAACCACATTCTAGTCCATAAGGATAACATGTAGAGATATAGAGAGCTCCTAAAATAACTTTTCAATAAATCCACCAAAACCTTGCTAGAAAACAGATAAGAAAAGCAGATAATTGACCAAAACAAAGACCCTCAAGCCTGAGCATGGTTGCCAGTCCCCAGAGATTCACCCACTGCTCAGAATCTGGGAGCCCAGAGTCGGAAGCTGCCAATGGTACACAGCAGAAGTGACCACACAGGGCTGGAAGGGGTCAGAGGACAGCAGGGCATCAGGCACCTGTGCCGAGCCTTTGCAGCCCTGTGTGATCACTTCTGAGAGTTCTGGGCAGTCAGCACAGCCAGGGGCTCCTCTCCACCTGGATCATTAAACCTAAAGGCCTGGTCCCCAATGCCAGTGTCCCCCACCCACCTCCCTCACCCCTCCCAACTCCTTCCTTCTGCTCTCCAGGACTTTGGGGCTTGTCCTCTTGTTCCCACCAGCTCATTCCAGGTGCGTCATAGCAACTTCCTGGAACCGTATCTGCCTCCAGGCCCCCACTTCTCCAAACAGCAGGAAGAGGGGTCCTTTACCATGGAGTCTGTCCCTCCTCTGCTTAGTCCCGCCATAGGTCCACATCGGAATCAGCTTCCCAGGGTGGCCGATACAAATGACCACCAACCGTGTAACTGAAAACGACAGAAATGTCTTCCTCACAGTTCTGGAGTCTGAATCAGGCACTGGCAGGACCATGCTCCCTGGGGGCTCTGAGTAGGGTGCTTCCTGCCGTGTTGGAAGAGAGTGGCAGGCATGGGGTGAGCTGGGATGGAAACCAGAGGTAGGCCTGGGAGCCCACAGCCTCTGCTCTGTCCCCAGGGTCCCACAGCTTGCTGGAGAGATTGCTAAACCATGGCAATATCTCTATTTGTCTGTTCAGACTCCTGGCATCCAATCCAGGCCAGAAGCAGGGGGCTATTTGGATCCTGGAACAACAATTGGGGCAGGAAGACGGAGGAGCTGTCACAGCCCCAGGTTGAATGAGGACAGCACAGGAGTCAACAAGTCCTACTCACTACGAGTGATCCTGCCAGCCGAGGGGCAGCCAAGAGTCACACTTGGCCCCAGTGAGCTGCCTGGGCTCATGCCTGGTTTGGGTGCACAGGTCTGCATCACCCCAATTGCCCAGGCCACTCAAGTCAAGCAAATGAGATTTAGATGATTTAAAATCAGATATGGACGTGCACCATACCAGGAGTCCCTGTCTGTCTGGGGAGGTGCTGCTGGGATTGTGGACTGAGGCCAAAGGCATTTGAATCTCATCCATCCGCAATGCTCTGGTGTTTTTGTAGTTGCTGTTGTTGTTTCAAGGAAAACATACTCATGATTTGCTTGTGTAATTAAAACAAAACAAAACAAAAAGGTGTGTGTGTGGTCTTTTTTTTTTTTTTTTTTAAACAGATCAGACTTAAAAAAAAAAAAACTTACTGCAAAAATACCAACTGTTTTTAAAGAGACTCCTTTTCAGAAGTGGGAGTTGGGGAGGAAAAGGGCCTGGTTTAGAATCTCAGGTGCTGAGTGCTCTGGAATCAGAGCCGGCTCTGGTGGGCCTCGGTTTCCCCACCTGCACCACAGGGAGCGGGCCTGAGAGTCTCTGGGGTCAGAGCTTGTTTCAGTGACAGCATTCTCTGAGAGGCCTGCAAGGGCTTGAGCTAAGCATTTGGGAGTGGCTCCAGAGCCTTGGGGCTATAGCAGTCTCACCCTGGGGGCTTTCTGGGCAGGTCAGCTAAGTTTTCTTTTGGGGAAAGTTACCAGGCTCCAGAAGGTTGTGGGGCACCCCAGCCTTAGTACACTCAGACCAAATGCTGGCCGTGTTGCTTGATTAATCACTTCTCTCTCCATCTTTGGGACTGAACAGCCATGATCTGTGGGTTTCATTAAGACAGAGATGGTTTGGTTAGGGATATTGGCTCAGTGACCCTGCCCCTGGCACCAATCACTATGACAACAGTTCAAAAGGGTCCCAAGGGCCTAAGAATCCTGCTTCCACTGAGGGCGAGGTTGTCTGAGGTCAGACAAAGAGGGATTAATAGAGCCTGTTCTCATTAAGCCACAAGGCGCCATTATTACAAGTGGCAATGGCCCTACCAGGAGATACATCATGCTTTCAAGTCACAGAGAACCCAGCAAACTAAAAGAATGGCCGTAGCATGGTCCAAAAAGTCACCCTGGAGCCCAGAATCAGGAAAGGAGGAGAAAAAGTAGAAAGAACCCAAACGTCCAACCCAAATGCTTCCTCTTAAACTCAGTAAAACCGAGCAGTAACAGTTTCAGTCTTCAAATGATGATGTCAATTATGTTTATTAAATTAAAATCCTTATGGTACATGGCAGTCCGTGTCTGCATTTTTGTAAAAACAACAACAAAAAACCTCACATGTATGTATATACAGGGAAAATTTAGAAGAAAATATTTCAAAAGGTTAGCCATAATTATCTTCACAAAAGGAGATTGTGTAAATTTTTTCTTTTGGTTTATCTGTATTTTCTATAATGAACAAGTATTTCTCTTTAATTTTTTTTATTTTTATTTTTTGGTACCAGAGTTGAACTCAGGGGCACACGACCACTGAGCCACATCCCCAGCCCTATTTTGTGTTTTATTTACAGACAAAGTCTCACTGAGTTGCTTAGCCCCTTGCTATTGCTCAGGCTGGCTTTGAACTCGAGGTCCTCCTGCCTCAGCCTCTCAAGCTGCTGGGATTTCAGGCGTATGTCAGCACTCTCTTGTTATTTCTAAAAACCTTAATTTCTTTAAAAACTGGTGCAGAGCATTAGAGGTCTGATATTCTTTCCCTCTGGAATCAAATTTCGCTTAACAAAACCTATGAGAAGGCACGTAAACCAAGGAAACCCAGGTCTGAGCAAGGGCTTCGGAGCCAAGGCACTGGCAAGCTGAACTCCAGGGTGGGGAGGGCTCAAACGCATGGCACCTGTGGGCTGGGGTTCATACTTGATGCTTCCTCCAAGTCACATTAAAGACACATCGATGATGTTGCATTTTATCCTGACAGCAACTGGGAGCCACTGAAGAGCTTCAAGAAAGGAAGTGAGATACTCATATTTGTGTTTTCAGAGCAATTCAATTAATTAATTTTTAAATATTTATTTATTTATTATTATTTAATATTTATTTAGTTGTAGTGGGACTCAATAGCTTTATTGATTTATTTTTATGTGGTGCTGAGGATCGAACCCAGGGCCTCGCACGTGCTAGGCGAGTGCTCTACCACTGAGCCACAACCCCAGCCCTAATTAATTAATTTTATTTAAACTTTTGGTGTTGACGATTGAACCCAGGGCCTCACACAGGCTAAGCATGTGCTCTTCCACTGAGCTCCACCTCCACCCCCCTTTTATGTTTTTCAAATGATTATTACAACAAGAACAAGTTCATGTGTGACAAAAACTATTGGCAGGAAGAGAGTTGTGGATCCAGAAAAAAAAAAAGAGAGAGAGAGAGAGAAGAAAATTGGGCTGTGAAAAGATTGTGTATCAGGGACAAGATATGTGAGCTGTTTTAACTGATAAATCTAATGCATTTCCATTTAAGAGGAGCCAGGGGAGAAATTTATTTCTGGCCTCTGTGCTGGAGAAAGCCAAGCCTCCTCTAAATTACGGGGTGGTTTCCATGTCATGGTTCTGCGTATCATAAATAACTGCATTCTCCTCTTTGTCTTGGCCCCTGGGAAACTCTATGTATGCAATTTTACAGATTAATTTACCCTTGGATTTGCCTTCAATGCATACTTCAATTTGTCCAGAATTCCTTACTTATAGTATTTTGCCTTATTTGAATTTTCAAAAGTGGCATCAAATTATTTTTGGAATGAAGTGAAATATAATGAAAGAATTTTTTTTTTTTAAGTCTGGGCTTGAAAACACAAAAACTCAACAGTTCTTGAGCAGTTTCTTAAATCCTTATGATTGCTCATTCAGTAGATTTTTAAAAAACCAAATGACTGTTTTGGTGTAGTCATAATTATCCATGTTAAATACTGATTGAAAAAACTGGGAAGTCTATGATACCAGAAGCACAAGCCACAAAAGAAAAACTAGATAAACTTCAGTTAAATTTAAAACTTTAGTGCTTAAATAGACACCATCAAGAATGTGGGAAAAAAAAATGGTCCACACAATGGAAGAAAATATTTGCAAATCATGTATCTGATAAGGGACTTATATCTAGAATACATAAGGAACTCTTACAACTCATTAGTAAAAAGACAACTTCATTTAAAAATGGGCAAAAGATCTAAATAGACATTTCTCCAAAGAAGATATGCAAATATCTCATAAACACAAGAAAAGATGCTGAAGAGTGTCATCAGGGAGATGTCACTCTGATAAACATGGCTCTGATTAAAAAGACAAAGATCTACAGGAGGGGAAGAGATGGCGAGCTCCAGATTCTTCTGATGGGAATGTTCAATGGTGGAAAATGGCCTAGCAGTTCCTCAGAAAGTTAAGCACTCCATTATCACATGACCCAGCGATACTACTAGGTGCACCTAAGAGAAATGAAAACCTATGTCCATACAAAAAATTATACACGAATGTTCATAATAAAAGAGGTGGAATCAACCCAGTCAGTGTCCATCAACTAATGGATGGATAAACAAAAACATGGTGCGCTCATACAATGGAAAATTTTTTGGCCCCAGAAAGGAATGAAGTACTGAGACACATACAACACAGATGAAACCGGGAAGCATTAACAAGGTGAAATAGTCAGAATTGCCCAGAGGCCACAAGTTACATGTTGTGTTTATATGACATGCTCAGAGGGGAAGTGCCGCAGTCTGGCTGGGCACAATCAGGAACCACTTGTCAAAAGAAACTAACTTTATTTTTAGAACCACACGTGCCAAACAAAACAGCTCCTCAGGAAAAACCCTCAGAGCCCCAACTGCCACCACCGGCTTCCCACAAGCCTCTCCCTCAACCACAAGCCTCACCACCTCCCACCATCCTCCTGCTCTTGAGGCCGATTGGCTGGGTCACGTGGGCGGAGCCAAAAAAGTCCCCCAATGAGCAGCTCCGTGGTCTGAAAGGGCAGGGAAACACCCAATGAGCATCACTGCAGAGGAGCCAATCACCTAGATGTTGCTGGGGCTGCTGTGAGCCAATCATCAGCTGGCAGTCTGAAAGGGCGGGGAAACAGCTCAATGAGCATCTCCAATGAGCATCACAGCAGAGGAGCCAATCAGCTAGATGTTGCTGGGGCTGTGAGCCAATCATCAGCGGGCAGCTGGAAGTTTGCTGGGGCCCCTTTGGCTGTGGCTCTCAACAGGGAAGTAGAGACAGAAGGTCTCTATTTAGGACTGAGGGGTGGGGATGGGAGCGTGATAACTAAGAAGTGTGGAGTTCCTTTCTGAGATGACGAAAAAGTTCTAACACTGGTTGTGGTGGCAGATGTGTAACAACTCTATGGATATAGTAAAACCCACTGAATCGTACACTTTAAATGGGTGAATTGCAGGGTATGTGGACTTGATCTCAATAAGGCTATTTAAGAAATCAACTGTAAGGTTACCCTGCTGACCCACCTGTAGACTGGGACAGGGACCCCAAGTCTTTGGGTTGTCACGAGGTGGTTCTAACTCCAGCTCAGTGACTTCTCCCTTCTCCTCAGACAAGTCACTGCAACTCCCAGTGAGGGAGACAGTGATACCTGATGCACAGTGGGCTCCATCAGGCCTGGAAGGTGCCAGAACTCGGCAGGTGCTGGATACGCCGCTTCCCAGAGGACCTGCTATGGTTTGAATGTATCCACAAAAATTCATCTGTTGGAAACTTAATTCCCAAAGTTACACATTAGTTATTTCTGGATGGAGAGCCTTTGGGAGCTAATTAGGATGGGATTAGGTCTTGAGGGTGAGGCCACCATGATCCCATTAGTGGCTTTATAAGAAGAGAAATGACACCCAAGCCAGCACACTTGCTCTGTCTCGTCATGTAAAGCCATGTAGGATGCAGTAAGAGGGCCAGATGACAAGCACATGATAGCACTTGCTCTTGGACTTCCCAGCCTCCAGAACTGTGAGCCAAATGAATATCTATTCTTTTTAGATCACCCAGTCTCAGGTGTTTTGTTATAGCAACAGAAAATAGACTAAATGCTTCTAAGACCTTGCCCTCAGAATGTGTGAAACTTCCGAAATAAACAGGGCCTGCAGATTTCCTTTTATAGGGTCTAGTTAATGTTTAAATATTTAAATAAAAATTTGGGCTGGGGATGTGGCTCAAGCGGTAGCGCGCTCATCTGGCATGTGTGCGGCCCAGGTTCGATCCTCAGCACCACATACAAAGATGTTGTGTCCGCTGAAAAAACTAAAAAATAAATATTATAAAAAATAAAAATATTAAAAAAAAAATTCATCAGACTTTTCAGGTTTGAGAGCTTCAGAAAAGTTTCCAGAAGGCAAGAGATGTAGCATAACTAAGGGCACTTCTGTACTTGTTCCATAGGGAGCCTTGGGGCTGGTCAGAGAGATGGCTGTCCTTGTGTCCATGGTCATTTGAGTCTCAACTGTAGACTCAGTAGCTTTTTTGTCCACACCTGAACCCTGTTTTAAGGACTTCCCAGGGACAGCTCTGTGACTGGAGTTTTGTCATAAAATATCAGCAAGTCAGTGGCAGGTCCCTGGTGTTAGAGACAAGATATTTTCCCTTTTCACAGATGAGGCTGTGGAACATGCCCAAGGTCACTCAGAGAGGAAGCATGCTGGGACTCAGGCCTGGCCTATCTGAGCAGAAGCCCATATGTTCTTTCTCCCAGACCAGTTCCCCCAGTTTCCCCACAGCAGAAGCCAAGAAGGTCACAGAGGAGGACAGATGCTGCTCCCAAGTCGGGATTTCCGGGCTGTTCTTGGGCCTCCCCTGGTTGTGCTACCTGCCCGCCAGCGCCCAGCACCCCACATGGTCCTCTCCCCTGAGTGCTGGGTTCTCTGCAGCCCAGCCTCCTGCATGTGACTCTCTCTAAACTTGAGGCCGGAGCGTCTTGTGAAGTCCCACAGGAGAACAGGAGAAAGAAGTACGGATGTTCCCATTTCCAAGCTGCAGTCTCTCTCTCAGGAGGCCTCACGTTGCCAAGAAAGATGAAACAGATGTCTTGGCAGTAGCTTCACATGCTTCCTGCCAAGCCAGGGAGAACTTGTCTTCGGTTTAATGCAGCCAAGACAGACAAGTCCCAGCCCACATTAGTTACAGGAAATGCACACACACACACACACACACACACACACACACACACACACACACATGAGCCTCTTAAACCTGGGAGGCCTGCAGTTCCCAGCAGGCTCTCTTCACCAGGATTTTGACATCAACTATAGAAACATGTTGCTTCTGCCTGCTTGCTTCATACCTCCAGGCTCTGTGACCCCCTAATTTCCCAGGTAGGTCACCCCCTGCTCCACATCATGTACCACTCCATGGCCTTCTGGCCTGGCAGCAAGGTCACCTCCCTTTCTGGGCTTATTCTTATCATACCCTGGGTACTCACTTCTTTTTAGGAGGAGGGGTGATAAAATACACAAAATACAAAATGTACCATTTTAAAGTGTACAATTCAGTGGTGCTTAGTACGTTCCCAGTGTCGCACAACCGTTACCACTATCTTCTTCCAGAACAACTCGTCACCCCAAGAGGAAAGCTTCCACCCACCAAGTGGTCACTTCCCATTCCTCCCTCCCCAGTCCCTGGCAACCACTCAGCTGCTCTCTTTGTCTTTGAATTTGCCTTTCTGGGTATTTCATGAGCCTGGGTAATGTATAGTATGTGGTCTTTTGAAACTGGCTTTGCTTCTTTTGCTCAATTTCATGTTTTCAAGGTTCATCTATGTTGCCGCATATACTGATACTTCGTGGGCTGGAATTCAAATACTTTATGGCCGGATAACACTCCATTGTATTCCATTCCACATTTTGTTTGTTCATCCATCAGCTAATGGACATCCGGGTAGTTGCCACCTTTTAGCTATGGTGCATAGTGCCATTATGAA
Source organism: Marmota flaviventris (assembly GCF_047511675.1). Classification (NCBI taxonomy): domain Eukaryota; kingdom Metazoa; phylum Chordata; class Mammalia; order Rodentia; family Sciuridae; genus Marmota; species Marmota flaviventris. The sequence continues at coordinate 14,979,785 of NC_092511.1, forward strand.
CATTTCTGCACAAGTTTTGTTCAAATGCCTGTCTTTAATTATTTTGGTAATATATACCTAAGAGTAGGATTCCTGGTCATGTGGTAATTCTGATTAACCTTTTGAGGAAATAAAGAAGTATTTGCCATACTGACTGTATCATTTTATATGCCTACCAGCACTGTATGAGAGTTGTAATTTCTCTAAATCTTCACCAACATTTATTTTACTTTTAATTTTAGCCATCCTGGTAAAATGAGTGGCAGCTCATATGGGTTTTGATCTGTATTTTCCTGAGACTAATGATATTCATTGAGCATACTTTCATGTTTGTGGTCTCTTTGTGTATCTTCTTTGGAAAAATGTCCATGTAAGTCCTTTACTCACTTTGTAATTGGATTATTTGTCTTGTTGAATTGTAAGAGACTACTTTGTATACATTGAATGGTCTTGGCGCCCTTGTTCAAAATCAAGTGCCATAGTTGTACCAGTTTGTGTCTGGACTCTCACATCCATTCCACTGACCTATGTGTCTAGTCTTGTGCCAATACCACACTGTTTTCATTACTATAACTTTGTAGTAGTGTTTGAAATTGGGATGTGTGAGTCCCCCAACCCCCCAACTTTGTTCTTTTCAAAGGCTGCTTGGCTATTCAGGGTCTCTTGAAATTCTATATGGATTTTGGCATCAGTTTTTCTGTTTCTGTTTTTTAAAAAAGGTCATTGGGATTTTGATAGAGATGGCACTGATCTATATATCCATTTGGGGATTATTACCATTATAATAATATGGAGTCTTTTAAAGCATGAACATGGGATGTCTTTTCATCTCCTTAGGTATTTTTTAGTTTCTTTCAACAGTGTTTTATAGTTATCAGTGTACAAGTCTTTCACTTCCTTGGGTAAATTAATTTCTAAGCATTTTAGATTTGGAGGCTATTATAAACGGAATGGCTTTCTTAATCTCCTTTTCCCAATGTGTATAAAAATGCAATTGATTTTTTTTCTGTGACTATTGCACCCTTCAGTTTTCTTTTCTTTTCTTTTTTAATTCATGTATTAGCTAGAATAGTTGTGTGTGTGTGTGTGTGTGTGTGTGTGTTTCTCTAGGATTGTCTACATATGAGCTCTTGTCATCTGTAATTAGAGGGGGTTTTACTGATTCTCTTACTATCTCTCTGGATGCCTGTTTTCTCTTCTTTCTTACTTGCTCTGGCTAGGACTTCGAGTTAATGTCAAGTAGAACTAGGGAGCATAGATAGGCATTTGGATCTTTTGGTCCTAGTGTGGCAGTGCTCTCTTGCCTCTCATTGGCTCATCTCCCATGGTCCCCGAGAGTCCAGGTCTTACCCTTGCCCACTCTTCTGCTCTAGGGAAACTATTCTCCAGCCTTTGCCACACCCACACCCTATAGTCCCCACTTCTGCCTCCTACTTCCCAGTTGAGTTTCCTGTCTTTCTAGTTAAGAGTTTTTTAAGGAGCCCCTGAGTTAATACTAGACAGTCAGCCTGTCTACACCCCCTTAGCCTCCTCTTTCAGCCCTCAGCGCCAAGGGGGCAGGTGTGCCTCTCATAAATTCTAGGGTCCTGAAGTTCTGGGGTCTATGTTTGGAAGCCTAGAAGATCAGGCTTGCTAAGAATAACTATGTCTTGGCCTGCCTGGCACAGGAAAAACAAATCTCCATATATTGCCAGCTGATTGATTGGCAGGACCTCAGGAACACTGATGGCCATCCAAGAAACACAGGTGTCCAGGGCACCTGGCTCCGGGCAGGTGGAGCCTGCTGACAACCCATGGAAACTCTTATTTGTGGGCAGACTTTCCACTCCTCGCCCCACCCTGCTGCCCGTGGCTCTGAGGCACCTCTGTGAAGGCAATGACTTGAGACACACAAACATGGGTTTGGAGCACAAGCCCAGAGTCAGAAGCCAGAATGAGCCCAGGAGGTGAGCAGCATCCCCCTGCTCCCTGCTAAGCCAGGCGTACAGTGAGGCTCAAGGCGAGGAGACTTCCCTGGGATCCTGCACCTCTCCGAGGCAAGGCCAGAGTCTGCCAGCACCCTCGGCCAAGACCAGCACCAAGTGACTCCCAGAAGAATTTGACAAAACCCTCCCCACAGCGGGACACTTTAACATCCTCAGAAATGATGTTAGGTGGACCCAAAGCAAGTAAGGAAAGAGAATTCTGAGACACATAATCAATGACTTCGAAACTATATATATTCTCCAAATAAGGTGTATGTATATAAAATATCCATGGAACATTTCTAACTATTGGTGTGTGTGGGTATGTGTACGTGTGGTTGTAAAGAAAAATTTCAAATTATAGAAAGTAAAAGTTATACATTCCCATCCTCAAACCATATAATTCAGTGAAACTAGAAATGAATTACAAAAAGGTAGCAATAATAGTGGGAAAACTCTGGGAACAAAGATACAAACATCAGTTGTACTCTAAACAGATTCTGTTTTGAACAAGAAGTAAAAACTTCAAATTCAGGCTTCTTCTTCTTCTTTTTTTTTTTTTAAAGGAAGGAATTTATTTTAACACCTTTATTCTCTTTATCATTTGTATGTGGTGCTGAGGATTGAACCCAGGGCCTCACATGTGCTAGGCAAGCGCTCTACTGCTGAGCTATCACCCCAGCCCCAAATTTAAGCTTCTTGAAAATTAATAAACATGAGAACACCACATGATAAAATGTATGGGAGATGGCCCAAACTGAGCTCAGAGGAAAATTTGTAGCCCAAAGTGTTTTCTAAAATTAAACAACAACAACAAAAATGGAAAGCAAATAAAAATTTGATATGAGTCTAAAAAAAATGACTAAAAACAATTAAAAGGAGAAACAAATTTGATACAGTTCAAAAGAGTAACATATTAAATTAGAAAAAAATAGTAAAATAGATCCTTAAAAACCAAGCTAGCATAGAGAGAAAGGATGGGAGAGGAGGGGAGGAGTAGGGAGGATAGGAAGGGCTGCAGAATAGAATAGTCAATATAATTGGTGTATGTACATTCCATGTATGTTTTATATGTCAAAATACATTCTGCTGTCATGTATGACTAAATAAATAAATAAAAGTCTAAAACAAACAAACAATCAAACAAAAAAAAACCAAGCTAGCTTTTTACAAAGACCAGCAGCACACATTTCTCATAAATACGAGTAGTAATCAAGAGATGAACAAATAACAACCCTAGAAATGAAAACTGAACTGACACCACAGATATACACAATTTTCAAAGTTATAATAAGATATATATTTGAAATCTGGATAGGGTGGACAATTTCCTTGAAAAATAAATGACCAAAATTAACTTGAAAAGAGTCAGAAAAACATGAATCTAATACCCATAGGAGAAACAGATAATTATTGCTGAACTAGGAAGGGGTACGGCAGAGTGATGGACAGGTGAAGAAGAGGACCAGAGTGAGGCCAGGCCTGGGGAGCTGACAGGGGACCTTGTCCATAGCTTCCCATTTTTGCCAAGGCCCTCTGTTGCCCTGATCTCCACATGAGCCCAGGTACCCCATTCTGGGATTGGGGCTCCCAGGTCTCCTTCTTAAACTTAGGACCCTGGAGCCTCAGGTCTAGGTCCTCCAAAGCTGAGCTCCAAACCATCAATGCCAGGAGAGGGGCGGGGGAATGATACCAGGAACAGGCGGAGGCAACAGCAGGTACGGAGTAGGGGGACAGGATATGACCTGTGCAAAGTTCCTAGCCTGTAGCTGGCAGCATAGTCACAGTCCTTATGTAACCATGGGACAAAACAAAACAAAGCCAAACAAAACACTTTCCCCTTCTTGGGCCACTGCCAGCAGCAAGAGGGTCACTGTCCTGGGAGACAGAGCCAGGGGACCTTTACACCAGGACCCTGCCCACTGCTCTAGCACCCTGTGAGAGTCCCAGGGCCTCAGGGACATGACCCTCACTCCCTCACTCTGCCTCCTGAGAGCCATGCAGCAGCACTTCCCCTGTCCCAACAAGCCAAGGACTGGCACTTTCTGATTCATGGGGGCCTGAGGGGAACCTCAGCAGGACTGTGACTTTAAAGCCCACTGCAGGGGCCCAGGTGGACCAGGGGGTCTCCTCCCTGGAAGGCCCTGGAGCTTCCTGAGGGCTTTGGGGAGCACCCTGGATGTGCTCAAGGACGCTCTCATCTTCATCCCAAATAGGGAGAGAAGGAGGATGGGCTGCCAATGGGTGGCTTTGCTCAGCTGCATGTCACCCACCTCTGAGAGGCCCTACCACCCTGCCACGCGTCCTACCCCCTGCCGCCCAGGACAACTTCAGGGAGAGGAAAGATGGGAATCACACGGAGGAGAGAGGTGCTTTCAAGGAAACAAGGCCTTGAAAGGAACCTCCCTTCTGGGGACCTCCTTTCCTTCAAGGGTGCCCCCAACTCCTTTCTCCATTTTGCCCATCTTCAGGTGAGGTTTAGCTTTCCAGGTGGGGAACACCGTGGAAGGTGGCGCAGGGCCAACATCTCAGAGAGTCTTCCAGGTTAGGGAGCATCCTCCATGACTTATTTTAAGTAGATTTTTTAAGAGCGATTTTAGAGTGATTTCCTCAGGAAAATTTAACACAAAGTGGAGAGTTCCTATATCCTCCTGTTCCCCACACAGGTCTAGCCTCCTGACCACTGACACCCCACACCAGAGAAGTACAGACATTACTGCCAATGAACCTACGTGGCACCTCACTATCATCCAGCCCAGTCCACACCAGAGTACACACCAGTGTACACTCTAGGGTTTGTACCAATGCAATGACACATATCCACAGAGAATTAAACAGGCAGTTTCTCTGACCTAAAAATCGCGTCCTCTGCCTGCTCATCCCTCCCTCCGTCTCACACTTGGCTACCATTCATCTTTCTACTGTCTCTGTGGTTTTACCTTTTCCATGGAGTCATACCATCCGGGGCCTTTCAGACTGGATCTTTCACTGACTAATGTGCACTCAAGGGCCCTCAATAACGTTTCATGACCTTATAGCTCATTTCTATACGGTGCTTCATAGTGTCCCACTGTCCAGCTGTGTGACAGCTCATCCAGCCATTCCCCTCCTGATGGATATCCTAGTTGCTTCCAAGTGTGGGCAATTATGAAGAGATCTGCTGTGAATATCCACGTGTGGAAGACTTACGTCCACAACTCCTTTGGGTAAACACCAAGGGGCATGATTTCTGGATCGGATAAATGTTCAGTTTTGGACTGAGCTTCCTTTTTCAATGGCTTTATTGAGTTATAATGTAAATGCAATAAAGTCCCCCATTTTCAGTGTCCAGGTGGTGAGTTTGGGTGAGTACCTGTGGTCACGTTCACGTCATGCTCTATGGGTCTAAAGGTTTCCTGCTGCTGTCAGTCCCCTCTGATTGTCCCCTTGAAGTGGCTGCTCTTTGTCACTACAGCTTTGCTTCTTCCCGAATTCCATATAAATGGGAGCCTACAGTCATGGCTTGGGGTCTGGCTTCTTTCACCCCACATGCTTTTCAGATCCGCTCATGCTGGAGCCACCGGAAGTCTCCCCTTTCCTTGCTGAAGAGCACAGCACCATACATGGAGACTCGGTCTGTCTGCTGACCCACTAAAGGCTGTTCGGGTGGCTTCCTCTGGACAGAGGGAATTGCTGTGGACATTGTGCGTAAGTCTTTGTGGGCGGTTCTCCTGGGAGGAAGGGTGAGGGCTCACTCGGGCCCACAGAGAGCAGGGAGTGGATGGGGAGCTCCACAGAAGGGGCAGCTCCTGCCTTCTCAGCCAGCCGCCTCCCTCCCCGCCTCCCTCCCTGCCTGGCCAGTTGCTCTGAACAAAAGGTCAGGGGCCCTGAGAGGGAGGGCAGTGTGTTTATTTCCGCATCTCCATGGTGCAGGGAAAACTGCAGTGTGGGGTGTACTGGGGGAGCGCCTGCGCCACAGCCCGCTGCTGACTTCCCAGGGACCCGCACCACAATGGCGGCTTCCAGCACGTTCCAGCTGCCTCCTCCCGGCCCTCCAGGGCCCACCCAGATCTGGCCCCTCTTCACTTCCCAGGCCCCCCGGGCTCCAGGCTCCTCATGCTGGGCCTCTTGTGGGTCTCAAATGGTTTTTTGGCATGTGCCATCTCCCATGTCCCCACCCCACCATGAGGCAGCAGAAGCAGGGCCTGTTACCCTCCCTGGCAGATGGACTCAGAGAAACTGAGTGACTGGCAGAAAATGACCTCTCATGGGGGGTGACCCTCCTCTCACCTACATCCGCCCTCCATGGCAACCCCCATTGGTTTCCCTCCCCACCCCAAAGTCCGGCCCTCCCTCCAGAATTTCTCAGGCACCACAGACAATGGAGTGACAAGTAAACATTATTTTAATTATTCACATGTAATGTACACAATGCACCAGGTACTGATCAAAGAACTTTCCAAATATTAGCTTGCCTAATAGGCAAATACAATCATCGTTCCCATTTTACAGGAATACCAAGGCACAGAGAGGTTAAGGAACTGGCCCAGGGTCACACTGCTAGGAGGCCAGAGAGACAAGAGTTGACTCACACTTTTAGCCACTGCATTCTACTGCCCATGAATTTGTTTGGTTGTTTCTTTTCTAGTCACTATTTTTTTTCTAATGGTTTTATTGAGGTATAATTTATATACCGTAAGATTAACTTTTTTAAGTGTACAATTAAATCATGTCAGTAAACTTACAGAATTGTTTAACTCTCACAACTATCCAATTTGAGAACATTTCCATCGCTCCAGGAAAGATCCTCTGTGGCCATCTGCAATCACTGTTGATCCTGACCCTCAGTCTGAGGCATCCACTAATCTATGTTCTGCCTTGAGATTTGCCATGGACATTCGTGGACGTGGAAACAATAAGTGGTCTCCGAGTCCGGCTTATTTATTTAGCATGATGCTTTGCTGCTCATTCATGCTGTAGGAGGTGTCACCTCTTCAGTCCTTTTTAATGGCCAAATGACATTACGCTGTATGGACAGACTGCATGGTGTCCCCATTCCCCAGCTGACGGACCTTTTCCATTATTTCCACTTTGGGGCGTGGTAGGTAATGCTGCCGTGTGAACATCTCTGTACAAGCCTCGTGTGGGCACATACTTCCCTTTCTTTCTGGGCACATGCCTACGAGGGGAGTGGCTGGGTTGTATGATAAATTTATATCCGGCTTTTATGATAAACTGCCCGACTTCTTTCCAAGGTGCTGCAGCGTTTTCTATTCCCACACTCAGGAGCTTTGCAGCCTGGGAGGTCCAGATTCAAATTCAGAGGGGACCTCATGAGAGTCCTAGAACCAGCCTGGGGAGTGTAGCACGGCTGTCATGGGGCGGGGTGGGGCAGTGCATCAAACTCAGACTCTGCTCATGGATGTCTGAGAAACAGGTGGACAAGGAATCTACTGTCTACTTTCTGACCTACAAAACTGACCTCTGGGACCAGAGAATTCAGGGGAAGTCCACAAAGTGCCATTAAGGCAAAAGAAAAACAGAAGTGCACAGTGGAGATGTCAAGGGTCTGCTCTCCAGAGGCAGGAAACCAGCTGAGCATGCGTGGCACAGGAGTTGTCCGAGGCCCTCAGGCTCTGGAAGCTCTGGGTTCCTGCCTCAAGAAACTTCTCTGATCTCCTTGGAGGGCGGTGAGAGATGAGGAGATGCAGAGGGGAAGCCCCAGGAGCCAGCTGCCTGGAACAGCCATCAGGCCACGTGAGACCAAGTCTCTGGGTGGCAGATGCTACCTGCCACCGAAGACCCTCCCTGAGCTGTGCTGCCCTCCAGAAAGGGAGGAACACTGCTGCCCACTGTTAGCATGACAGCCCCAAGTGAGTCACTGATGCCCCAGGGGGCGGGAGGTCTGAAGAACAGGGCCAGGACAAGGGGCTTCCTACAGGGACCAGCATGGAGGCCATGGCTTTGCAGGATAGAAGGGGCAGCTGCCTTCCTTGCCTTAATGCCAAGCACTCAGGGCAGGAGGTGAATGTCCACCACTCAGGGCAGGAGGCGGACATGAATTTGAGGAGACACTCTTCAACCTGAGTGACGGCAACTCAGGCTGAAGATGGTCTCTTCAAATTCATGTCCACCTGGAACCTGTGAAGGTCTTGTACGGAAACAGGTCTCTCAGATGTGAATAAGGTAGTAAGCTCTGGATTAGGACGGGTCCTGATCCAATGAGGGGAATTTGGACACAGAGGCCATGGAGAGCTCTGTGTGAAGACAGAGACACACAGGGAGTCTGTCACACAAAGATGGAGGTAGAGACTGGAGTGATGTAGCTATAAGCCAAGGAATGCAAGGGTTGCCAGCAGCCACCAGAAGCCAGAAAGACACTCTGGAGACCGTGGCCCTGAGAACACCTTGATCTGAGAGGTCTAAACTCCACAACTGTGAAAGAACATTTCTGTTGTTTACAGCCACTCTGTTATGCAGCCCTTGGACACTGGTGCAGGGACCAAAAGCTGGGCTCAGGCTGCTACAACAAACCATACCTGCTGCAGGCAGCAAAGAGGGAAGAACGGGGGCAGAGAGGGTGCATGGAGGACAAGGTGCCTCTTTTACTTGTCTCTGGGCAGGAGGCCTGAAGAACAGGACTGAGACAAGGGCTCTGCATGGCTCCTGGCAGGACCAGCTATAACGGTGGAGCTTCCGTCTCTGTGTCCTCCGCCACGCCAGGAACAGGCACTGCAGACAGCAGCTCCACGGCAGTGCCAGCTGTCTGCACAGGCCTAGTCCCTCTTTGGCCACAGCTGCAGCTGCCAGGCCCCTCACCACCCCCGCCCTGCTTGTGCGGTATGGTTTGTACCCTCATCCTTCTTCTCCCAGCAGCTGATATGCACACCAACTGTGACTGCCACCATGATGAGGCACTTTTTTTGTATCAGGGATTGAACCCAGGGGCATTTACCTACTGAGCCACACCCCTAGCCCTTTTTATGTTTTATTTTAAGACAGAGTCTTGCTAAGTTGCTTGGGACCTCAGGACTTCACTAATTTGCTGAGGCTGGCTTTGAACTTGTGATCCTCCTGCCTTAGCTTCCTGAGTCACTGGGATTACAGATATGCACCACCACACCTGGCAACACGGTGCTTCTTGACCAGGAGGGCTGTCATGCTTTTCTCTGCCTTCCTAGGCCTCTTCCTTCCTGATTCCCTGCTTGAGGGACACAGTTCCTGCACACAGTTGATGCCCACTGAATACGGTTTGAGAATGAGGAACCATAACACAACTGGCCAGCAAGGCTGGAGGGAGTTACCCCAGCTTTATTAACAATCTGTTCACAGGCCATTCTCTTTGCTGAGTCGGCAGAGATGCATCAGGCCTCTAAGTTGCCTTTAGAGTCCGCTTACCAAGCCTCATGCCGAGCCCATAATCCCCAAGCCAGAAGCTGCAGCTTCGTCCTGAGAATGATCTCAGTTCTCACCAGTGGCCAGAGCATGGACAACAGGAGCCAGAGGCCAGCACACTGGGCAGATGGAGGTCTGCACACTCTGTTTTCACCATGTCATAGCACAACATCCAGCATAGAGATCAGGGGCACCCGGCTGGAGGTTGAGCTAAAGCTGACCTGTTTCTGGTCACCCACCCTGCGGCCAGCTTGTCCTGGGCAGAGGGTCCCTCTGTGAGGAGGGACCAGCCACTAAAACATTTTTTAGGCACGGATGGGATTTTACATTCACATAAGTCTGGGTAAAGGTCCTTGCTTGGCACTGGGGAGTGAGGGGACTTCACAGAGCCCAGCTGGGCTGGAACCCAGATAGCTCCATGGTGACTCAGCCTGACCGCTGCTTCACCAGGATGCTGTGGGCTCCAGGAGAACCAACAGCCACTTATGACCACTCACGTGCCCCTTGGGCAGCTTCCCCTAGCCACAACGGCACAAAGCAGAGGATGGTTTGAACCCGGGGAGTTTGCAGTGAGCAGGACCATTTAAAGGGGTCTGTGCCTTAACTGTGCCTGCTCTGGGTGGCCAGCAGTCTACACACACACCCCCACAGCACGGGAAAATGACTGCTGTCCAGCCAAAGCCACTATTCAGGGACATATTGGTAGCTCTGTGGCCCTCTTTCTCAGGATGTGTTCGGCTGGGTAGCTGGTGAGCTAGAGAACTGACCATGACCTTCCATGCCAGTTAAATCCACAAAACTCAGCTGTCAGCTGGGCATGGAGGAACAGGGTCCCCAAGAGTGACGTGGCTATCTTGCCTCACCTGGCATGAGGGCTCCAGCGGTAGGACAGCCCTCGGGGTACAATGGGTGAGCTGAGGTCTGGTCACATCAAATCGACATGGTCATGAGATTGGAGCTTAATGGGTGGGCATCTCCAGCAGAGCCCAGGACACTGGCCTGGCTAGGTCCAGCCTGAAGACTGGGACTTTCCAGAACTGGCCTGAACTCATGGCTTCCTGAGAGAAACAATGCAGGGGAAAGGGAGCAGCAGGCCCAGCCACAGATGGCACATCCTGTACACGGGCTTGCAATGGCCTTCCAAGTAAACAAATGACACTGTCCCCAGTTCAGCCTCTCAGTTTCTCTTCCACGGTGAATTCAGCTGCACGCTCTGGGGCTGAGCAGTCCTCCTCAGAATGGCCTGATGGTCTGTGGGAACCCACACTCCCAACTCAATCTCGGCTGCAAGAGCCAAGCTCAAGGTGTGGGGGAGGGAGGCGGCGATGTCAGCCCACAGACTGTCCTGTGTGTGGAGTCCCTGGCTCCCCGGGAACCTGTTCTCAGGTATCCAGTGGGTGTCACCCTGCAGCATCTGCTGTTGAACCTCTGGGTCTCAGGGATGAAGCAGCAGCCTAGAACCTGAGTTCTAGCAGGAGAGCAGAGGCCAGGACAGGTGTGGGCAGAGGCCAGGAGGGCTGTGTGACATTAGATGGTCCCAGCTTAGAGCTCTGCAGTGTGGGGGTGGGAGGTGAGGCCTGGAGAAGGAAGGGCTCCTCTTTCTACACAGGTCTTGGATGATCAGTTACTGGCCTAATGTCCTCACTGGGCTTGCGCCTCTGGGTCCTTTGCCTCAGTTTACACAATGGGAAAGAACAGAATCTTCCTCTTCCTTTTGCCCTACCTTAGTAAGAGGCAGCTGGGAGGATGAGGCAGAGCAACAGAAGATGTGGGGTCCCACGAGGGAAGCTCGTCTGGTTGTCTCTTGCTATGAGTAACCCCCTACATGCATCTCCTGCACCCTGACACTCCCCGCCACCTCCCATCAGTCCAGGGATGGAAAAGGACATCACTGGCACATTCCAGAATGAGGCACGCACACAGACTTTACTGGATGATGGGTGTCACCCACTGGCTTTAGGTCTTAGATGTATGGTGAGAACAAGCCACAGCTGGAACAGCCATGTCTCAGGGACACAGACCTCTGTAGAAGCATCTAGAAAATTCCAGGCCACCGAGGAGGCAGGGCGTGCAGTGGGCAAACCCACACTAAAGTGTCTGGCCAGATTCTGTCAGAGGCCCAAGCCAGGGGACTGGTCCAATGGCCACTTTGCCAGCTACATCCTCTGCTCCTACATTACCAGTCACCCAGAAAAGGGGGGCGGGGAGGTGGGGAAGGATAAGGAGTTGATAGCCAGGATGCAGAGGAGAGGGCAGGGGTTGCGAAGAGCCCAAAGGAGGGCTGGGGCCAGTACTGACTGGGCAGACTCTCAGAGGAAGACCTGGCTACATGGTCTCAGGTCCTCAGAGGCCTTCCTTCACAGCCAGCAGAGACTGTGGGGTGCAGGGCTGGGCACGAACAGGTGAAGGGTGGAGGGTTTGAATGCCAGATGGAGAAGGGGAAAGATGAGCCAGGGTGGAAGCTGTTCTACAGCCAGCTCCCAGTCCCTGAGGAGAGACGCCCCTCTGACCAGGCAAGGCAGAACTCTGCCCAGTACCACCTACATCTTCTCACTGGGTGTTGACCTGCTCAAGGGCAGGCAGCTGATGAGGGCTGTGGTAAGACAGATGACAGACCAGGCCCAGGGCTCCCAACCCAGCCCTGCGGTTCCTGCACAGGGGAGGAGCTGTGGATACTGGTCACACAGTGGCAAACAACTGGCCCACGTCACCTGGGGCCTCCCCTGGGCTGGCTCTTGGGCCTGATCAGGAAAGGGTCACAGGCCTAGGTCCTGACCCCTTCCAATGCCTCTGCCAGGCAGGACAGCACCAAGAAACAACAGTGGTTGCATTTTGTTAAAAACTATTTTGTTTCATTAAAAACTAGCTCTGAATATGGAGAATATACATCCAAGAAAGACAATCTAATATTATTTGCTCCATGAAGCAACATTCGCTGAGTCTCCTGGGTGCTGCATCTTACCCAGCACTGTGTGCCCCACTGTGGGTTCTGCGGGGCTGGGAGAACTCTGAGGCACTGGCCTGCCCTGGAACAAGGCTCCTCCCTAGGTTGGTGATTCTACTGGTGAAAGGCCACTGAACAAGTCCAGATCCTGAGGATAGGCAAGGCCTTGGAGCAGAAGCCTGAGAGCATCATGTTCCTTGGAGAGCAGGAGACGGCACTGGGAAGAAAGCCAACTCAAGTCCCAAGATCATGCAGAGGTCTAGGGGGTGCTGGCTCTGTGCCCAGAGGCCCAAGGAGGTCACTGCTGGCTAGACCCTTCCTGGGAAAGGAAGTAGAAGGAAAACTTGGGATCCAGCAGTCTTCTATATCCCAGAGAAGCAGGCTGGGCCCAGCTGCTCCCCTTAGGGCTGGTAACTATGAGGCTCATGAGAGACTCATCAGGGCACTCTGGACAGCAGGGCTCTTCTGCTCAGTGTCCCTCTCCAGGCCCTGGCATGCTAAGCAGAGACTCTTGGGTGGCCTGGCATGGGTGCTCCCTCATCTCAGCCTGGGCCCAGTCAGGCCAGGTCTTCCTTTTGAGGCTGGGCTGGCAGAGCCAGTGGGCACAGGTGGGTAGGAGGCTTCCCTGTCCCATGGAACACCTCCCGGGGTCCCCTCACCTCTCACCTTGTCCTTGGTGAGCCAAGCAGCTCCATGTTTAGTCTCCCCTCCACACCCAGCTAGACTGACACTGTGGGCTTCAATTCCCATGGTCACTTCCAGCCTGTATTCTGCAGGGATTCCACATCAAGCCCACAGCCCAGGAGAAAAAAGAATTATGTGGTCCTGGGGCCCAGGCTTGCTGTCCCAAGGGTGTCCTGGCCCCACACACATACGCCTCCACAGAGGGTGTGCAGGGCCAGGCAGCATGGAGTGGGGTCAGAAGAGGCTGGGAGAGGTCTGGGAAGGTGTGTCATGGTCCCGAATGTACTGCAAGATGTCCATCTCATCCATGGCTTGGATCTGCTGCTGCTGCTGCTTCTGCTGCCCCACCATGCTCTCAGTTGCACCTGCTCTGGGGGGCACAGGTGGCTTGCTGGGCAGTGCCGGTTTTGCTGCCACTGGTGGCTTGGGCTTAAGCTGGGGCTTGGGTTTGGGCTCAGCCCCCAGCTTCAGAATCTGGTCCAAGTCCTCTTCAACTCTAGGGAACCAAAGGAGCAGCCCTGAGCATAACGACCCCCTGTGAAGGCGGCAAGACCCCCAGGCAGCACCTCTCCACACAAGGGCACTGGGCAGCTGCCCAGACCAGCCCATGACAGGCCTGGCTCCCCATCCCACCCAACCCCAGGGAGAAGCCAAAGGGCAGTGCTCTTCCCTCCACCCCATAGCACAGGGAGCAGAGCCAGTCCCCCAGACACCTCCTGAGAATGCTCTTCAGGTGACCTCTCTCTAAGCCTGCTGGCCTATTCAGGGGACTTTCCCTCCAATCCTTTAGAAATAACCGTCCACTGGCAAGCCCTGCTCTGGGACCAGCACTTCAGACACATTATCCCTTTTGTCCTCAAAACACCACTCCAGGGAGGTGCACCCATGTGTCCACCTTGTAGAGGGGAAACTGGAACCCAGGGGGCTGAAGGCCCAGCTAAGAGGATGTGTATCCTCGCCCGGATTTGTGTAAGGATCAAACAAGACCTTAGAGACCAGCATGCAGCCAAACCAAGTTCACCCAGAGAAAGAATAACTGAGGGGCCTGAAGTTGTGGTGATGTGGGGTCTGCCTGCCTCTCTGTGGGCCACACAGGTGCTGAACAGGCCCAGTGAGGGCCCACCAAGACTCACTCATGGCTCACACCTCTGACTGTCCACGGTAAAGTGACAGTCATGGAGGACCACCTCTAGGTATGAATGGCAGGGAAAAAGGCCAAAAGCCTGGTGCAGGCTCCTGCTGCTGGCTCTTGGGAAAGGAACTCGATTCCCAGAGGCCAGATATACACTGGAGGACTCACTCGACCTGCCACCCAACCAGCACCATGCTGGGTGCCTGTTATGGCCAGGCAATTCCACATGTATTCAATTGTTTAATAATGTCAAAACAGTGTCTGGTGGCAGATATTGGCCTTATTTTGTAGACATGAAAACGTAGGTGCAGAGAAGTACAGGGCCCTGCCTTGGTCTGCACAGCTATCCTGAGGACAGAGAATACTTGGCCCACATGTGGCTGGCTCTCTTGGGGGCATTCACCTTCCTGGGGCACCTCTACATGGAAGCCCCTTCTCCAGTCCCAGAAAGAAGCTGCTCCTGTGCCCGACAGTTATCTCCACAGGCATCCTCGGCCATGTTGGCTTGGGTGAGGGGGACATAGGCACGGAAGAAAAAGGACCTGGGGAGCAGGTGCAACTGGCCTCTCCAAGCTTTGGTTCTCTATCTATAAAACTGGACTAGCAGCACCGCCCGGCAGGGTTGCCAGCACTATGCACAGAGGTGCTGGCTCTGCAGCGGCTGCTATTCTTTGTCCTGTGGCTCCTTTGGCTGGTAGCCTCAGGCCACTCCACCTTCCTGGTCTTTGGCGGCCCCATCTGTAAAGTAGGAATGCTCTCACTCTGCCAGCCTCGCCAGGATTTGTGTAAGGATCAAACAAAATCCAGATGGAAAGTGCTTTATAAATCTAAAAAATACTGCAGGTGCCAGTCGACATTCACTGGGCACTGAAGAGAGCAAGCACAAAGCACAAAGGAGCAATGCCTAGGTTCCTTCCCCAGGGCACCCTGAAAGCCAGTCCAACAGGATTCACCAATTGCAAACATCCTGATGTCACTGAAGGCTGGGAAGCGCATGGCCAGAGCAGGTGAGGAAAGCTTCCCAGGAAAGGGAGCAGGGCAGGCCCAGCATGAGGGGAGTTAGGGAGGGGAATCCTGGAGAAGGGCGCAGCAGAAAGCAAAGGTCTGGAGGTGGGAACGAACTGGCAGAGGAGCCAAGCAGGCCGACAGCGGAGGTTTCTTGCCCTGAGCAGCATATCCCAACCGCAGAACCAAGAGTATCATCTGCTCAGACACCAGCTGGGTTGGGTAGGGGCAGAGCAGAGCAGAGGTGCCTTGATCAGAACTCTCTGGCACTGCATGGCCTGGCAGAGCCTGTGTGAGGGTGGAGGTGGCTGGCACAGCATCCCCAGAGGGGCTGCCGGCCAGGAACCTGCCATCCACAGAGCTTCTGGGGGAGAACTCCTGCAATGGGCAGAGACCTCTGGGAGGTAATTCTGAGCTTGCTCCAGATGAACAAAAAGTATCCTTCTGGTCCAAACCCAGATGGACCCACTAATGCCTCTCTATAGAGAGCAGCTGCACAGGGTTCAGGGAGATTTTGGGAGGTGTCACGGTCTGGCTGCTTCTGGAAGTTTAGCTCAGTTGTGCCCCAGCTCCCTCCAAGCCAAAGCCCCTCCTCGGCTCCCCAGCATCAGCCACTGGTTCCCTTTACATTCTCCAGTGGAGGTCAAGGGTAACCAGGGAAAGCTGAGAGTGACTGAATTATCTTAAAACAGGGGTCTTTAGGAAAACGAAGCAGCAGTTAAAAGCCCGTGTCACATTTCAGGCCAAGCAGCTGCTATAGAACTAGTCTGAAGCTGGATTTGCTATGCGGTGGGAGGCTGTGGGTGGGAGGCCATACAAAGGTACTGTAGTCATTCTTGGGATACAAGTGGCTGCTTAGGCTCTCTCTTTCCAAGCACCCTATTTCCATGGGGGCTCCCCGAGACACACTTAGGAACAGGTCTCACTAACACGAGGTTCAGTCCCACTCTCTTCGAGACCCAGCTTTGGTGGGGTCTTCTAGTGTGGGGTGAGGAAGTCCTAAAGTCCCTGCAGAGGACAGAACTTGGCTAAAGATCAAAACCAGAGGCCAGCCCTGATGTGTTGCAGAACCGGAGGAACATAGACTCCTCAGTGCCAAACCCTGCTCGTGTCCCACCCTGTGCTGCCTGGGGATGGCTGAAGCTCAGGCTGCTGACGAAATGAATGGAGGGGTGAGAGCATCAAAGAAGGGATGAAGTGGGGAGGGAATGGCTGCTGGAGAGCTTTGTTCTATAAGAAAGTCTAATTACTCCTGAGTAGGAACACAGCAGACACAAGAAGAATGAAATATGGCTCTTGCTCTCAAGAAGCGAATTCTTCATTACCAGATGTTGTTAGAGTGAAGGGAGGATGCAGGGCTCACATGCTGTGAGCAGGGATTCCCAAGGTGCTCTGCAGGCTGCTAAGAGACATGAAGGAAGGGTCCCAGGGACCAATGAGAAACATGACATGTCTGCCCAGATGACAGGCCTGCAGGAGTCCTGCCTAGCATTGACATTTCCCCAAATCACGTGGCCACAGAACCCTCTGAAGGTAGCCTAATAACACTCCACTCTACCATGCTTTGCCAAAATTAGACTGGTAAATATGGATTTATTTATTATTTATTTAGGTACAGGGGATTAAACTCAGGGGCACTCAACCACTGAGCCACATCCCCAGCCCCATTTTGTATTTTATTTAGAGACAGGGTCTTGCTGAGTTGCTTAGCACCTCACTCTTTGCTAAGGTTAGCTTTGAATTCATAATCCTCCTGTCTCAGCCTCCCGAGCTACTGGGATTACAGGTATGTGCCACCATACCCAGCTAATAATGGATTTAGAATAAATACACTGGAGAGGTCCCATAAGAACTGCCCCTCTAGGATATACTCAGCCTGGCCCTGCTGCTCCCTAGGATGATCCAGTATTGGCTTCCCTGCTGCCTCAGTTTCCTCCCTGATGAAATAACAGTTATCCTGGTTCCTTTCACCCTGCTGGAATGTTAGAAGCGAGGACACAGGATGAAAGTGAACAGATGTCAGGGGCCTTGGGGAAATGTAAACACAGAAGCCATCGCAGTGACTCAGGCTTGGCGGGCACTTAGAGGGCTATCTAATAGCCTGGGGCTCCTAACAAGGGGTGCAGATGACAGCCTCCTGGGACTACATGCCTCGGTGCCACATAAACTGTTCCTAGAAAGAGGCATCTCAGCTTCCTGTAAATGGCCAAGCACACCCTATATCCTGGGGTGCAGATGAGGACACTTGCTCAAGTCTGAGCATGCTGAGAACATGGTTGCAGAGGCCCAGGGAGAACCCACAGCTCCTGCAGGGAGGTGAGCACCCAGCCTCCAAGTGCTCAGAGTTCCGGATGGAGTGCAGGCCAGGACAGAGGCAGGCAGAAGCTGCAGCTTCAGACAAGTGACCTCTCCCATGCTTGATTTTGTGTAAAATGCAAAGAACAGTAGCTGCTTTGGGGGCTGTTGTGAAGATTAAATAAGTTGTAGAGTCTCCTACACTGCTGGACACATAACAAGTGCTCAGGAAACAGCAGCCATCATCCCTCTGATGGGACCCTCCCAGGGGATGGGCCATTGTAGGTACATCTGAGCTCTTCTCCCTCTGGGAGAGACACATGCTATGAATTATCAATTTTATTTGTTCCCAAACCCATCTATGCCAGTTACACTTGCTCTTGAGTTATGTAATTTAATTATCATTCTTTACACATAATGGAATGTATGTGAGAAAGGAAACTGACTGGCTGAACACTGAAGTTCCCTCACCAGCTGAGCTGCCCTGGATGCAAATCCCATCCCTGCCTCTTGGTTATTCCCAGCCGAAGGCCTTGAGTAGGCCAGGATCCCTCCCCTTGGAGGCCAAGGCTGGTGAACTTTCCCATCCTGGGAGGGGTCGCTGGCTCAGAGCTGAGAAAACCCCCTGGGACAATGGTACCTGAACAGCTCTTCAGATGCAGATCTGAGGCCCCGGCCTGATGTGGGCCCTCCATTTTCACAGGCGGCTGGCAGCAGTAAGGGGTCACCCAGGGGGACGGCCCCACCAAGGTCAGGGTCATCAAACAGCTTCAGGGCTGTGGGGAAGGCAGCAGCAGAGTGGTCAGAGCAGCTCTGGCTCATCTTTAGCTGCTGGGGACAGAGCAGAGACACTGCTCCAGCCTCCTAGCCACCCAGGTGAGTGACAAAGGAAACTAGAGAAAAGGGAGCAGGTGCATGCAAAAGGGTGAGGACAGCAGCCCCTGTGGGCCTAGGACACCCATCTGTCTCTGCCCCACTCCAGTTTCTAGTCCTGACTGGCTTCCCGCTGCTCTAGGTGAAACTTCCTCTTGACTCACCAGTCACGGTCCCAGGTCCAATACAGCTGGACCCCTCAGCTCACCCCAAAGTCACAGTGTCTTCCAATGAGCTAGGACTGAGTGGCACTGCCAGCCAGGGGCGCTTGCTGCCATGGGGTCCCTGAAAGTCACTGTCCTGCTGAAGTCCCTGTCTACAGGAAGCCTGCCTCCCCGTCTGGGCTGCTCTCAGCTGCCCTTTGGGAGTGTCAACCGTGGCTTCTACTTGGAATGCCTTTCCTTGGCAGTCTGGCTAACTCCAGCCAACATTCAGGACCCAGCCCGGCTACAGGCCAGGCTGGTTACACTGCCACCCAGGAAGTCTTGCCTGCTGTTCCACGGGAACCAGTGTTTCTGCTCAGCCCTGGTACAGGCTCATGCTACTCTGCAATAGTCAGGTAATGTCCTGTCTCCCTGTGGGACCCTGAGAATGCGGGGACCGGTCTTATTCCTCAGTGTGTTTGGGGTTTGGACATCAGTGGGTGCTCACCAAGTACTGTCTGAATCAATGGGTGACATCCACTCCCTCCCCCTGGAGGAGAATTTGGGGAATCAGAAGGAAAGGTCAGACAGGGACAGGCAAAGTCCCTAGGCTGCCAGCTTTGCATTGACCCTTCCAGTGGGGTCTATGCAGGTGACACAAAATGTTAAAATTAAAATCATGGGCTGGGGATGTGGCTCAAGCGGTAGCGCGCTCGCCTGGCATGCGTGCGGCCTGGGTTCGATCCTCAGCACCACATACAAACAAAGATGTTGTGTCCACCGAGAACTAAAAAATAAATATTAAAAAAATTTCTCTCTCTCTCTCTCTTAAAAAAAAAAAAAAAATCATACAGCGTCGCACACACGTCCAAGGTGGGCCAGCAACCACCGTCCATCCTAAGGGTGCCTAGAGGCCCAGTGCCCACATCTGTCTGCAGAGACAATGAAGGCACTTTTTCTCCAAGCAACAAAGAAACCTCTTCCTCTGTAGAATGTTTAGAATAATGTACAGCCCAAGAGTGTTCTGGATTGTAGGGACACCAGGTATGAGGGTGGATTTCTCAAGCAGAAAATCTCCATGAGCTGATCCTGTATTCCGTTGGAACAGGATAAAAGAGAGACTTACATCCCACTCACAAAGGATATTTGGGATAGAGGTCAGCCATCAAGCAGATACCGAGAGCAAAGGGAACTCATGCTAGGGTTTTACTTACAGTCCTGGGGTGTGTTCTTCAAGGGGCTCCGAGGGGACAGTTTCCTGCTTGGGCCAAAGAGTTCCTCATCAGGGTCCACCTCCTCGTCAAAGATGGTGAGCCGGGGTGAGGGCTTGGGCTTCACCGTCACCTGGGGGCCTTTCTTGGACTTCTTGGAGCTGGAGAATTGCAGACAATACACAAGGTAAGGACTAACTTGTGAGAGCCCCAGTGGCCTCCTAGTTGCACCTAGGCACTGGGCCCACAGTCTGAGACACACTGAGACACACCAGGCACTGGGCTTGCTGGAAGCTGAGGCCAGAAAAGACCAGGCCAAAAGGAAACCATGGGAATGCCAAAGCAGCCACGTCGAGCAATCCTGGCAGGCAGAGCAACTGAAGTGGCCCTTAAGTCAACAGACAGGTCCTCCTTCCCCAGGAGGGAGAAGTAGGCAGGCAGAGGGAGCTGGGAGGAGGCAGGTTTGCTTTACCATGATCGGACAACAAGCGGTGAGGCTCCTGCTACTGAAGCAGCCACACTCTGTGTTTGGTGTTGGGGACAGCAGGGAGAAACCAAGTGGCCATCTCAAGTAGATCCTGATGGTCAGATAGCTCCCAACTCTGAAGGCCCACTTGGGCCTCAGGCTGCTGCCTGCTCACAGGCCAGAGAACACACTTTTGTTTCTGAGGTGGAGGCACCACTTGGGGACAGGCCTAGAGAGTCATCCTCTATAGCCACCTGGAGATGGGTAAACATAGTATGAGACAGGGACCTGGGAGAGCAAAAAGCACCCTTAGAAAGCCTTTGTACCCCCCGCCTCCATAAATGGGGTACCAGCCACTATTCTAATGAATGCTGTGGTCCCACTGGACAGTCTTCTTCAGGAAGCATCTGGGACTCAGGGTCCCACGTGGCTCTGCCCCCCTCAGGTCTGATTAAGCCTGGTTACTGACTGGCTGAGAAGGTCCCTCTAGGCCAGCTTGTGGCAGGAGAGGCCCAGGATTTTCTGGGACATGGTAGTGCTTTATTTCTTGGTAAGAGGGATGGGCAGACATTCATGTGCTGCATGCTCACAACTTATGCACGTCACCCACATCACCCTAAGTGACACTAACAGTAAACAAACAAACTTGGTTCCATTTTAATGTTGACCCAAGCCCTTCGGCTGCTGCCCAACATAAGCCATTTTAAGATTTCGCAAACGAGAATGCACTTTTTACTGGAAACTGAAATCGTATGCGGCTATCTGCCTGGCGGGCAGTCCCACTGGACTGAGGTCACCCTCTGAGCTCAGGTTGGCAACACTATGTGGCAAAACTGTGCAGAGAGGCTGGCACTGCCCTAAACAGTGATGCAGACTAAACAGTAGCAGACAAAAATAACAGAACGCTACAGTGGCCAGGCACCGAGGTGACCATTCCCACAGTCAGTTAGATAGTGATGGAGTGCAGGGACTCAGCCCAGGGTCTGTTTCAGAAAACCCCATCCTAGTCCCTGACTTTCTCATCCAGTATACAGGCCACTGGGGCATGCCTCCACTCTGCGCCATCCCGAGGCCCTGTGGGGCTGGCACTGGGGGTGGGGCGAGGGACTCTCCATCCCAACAGCAAATACTTTCCAGAAACTTGTGCTTTGGCTCCTCTTAAAACATGCAGCAGGAGGGCTCAGCTGCCCTTCATTCTCACCCATCAGGCACAGTCAGCGCAGTCTCATGACCCCTCAAAGTGGGTACCAATAGGGGCCAGGGACTCAAGGGAGATGGTCCCATCCCAGCCAAGACTCTGTGGGCAGAAATCCCAGGTGGAATCTGGAAATCGGGTTCAAATTTCCTGTGGAATGAAATGGCTCTGCCCTGTCACCTCTGTCCCTTGATCACTCATTGCAACCATCCTTTGCTTGGTCTCTGTCCCTGGATCTGGTAGGGACTGCAGCAGTGAGACCCCCAGCCCAGCACACCTGCACCTGGTCAGGCAGTTCCAGAAGTGCAGCCTGAGGCTGCGCTGTGGCTGCAGCAGCAGCAGCTTCATGTTCCATGTTCCCCATGGCCCCTTCCCTGCTTCCTGGGATCAAACCTGCATCCTATGCAGCTAATGGCCCCATGGGGCAGGAATAGTAGTTTCCATCAACCAGCAGTGGGAGAAAGCTCAGGGGGGTGTGTGTGTGTGTGCGCGCGCGCGCGCGCCTGTCAGCATGAGACGGACTTTCCTTCTAGGGGGTTTCCCTCTCAAACTGTTCACACCTGCGTCTTTCTCCCTAGAGACGTTTGTGAACTTTTGTTAACTAAGATAAGGCAAACAAACGGCGTGGGGGGCTGCTCAGTCAGGCACTCTGCCCCACCCCACCCATTGGGCTTCCTGTCCCCCAATACTTCAGACCCCACCAAGGGGAGACAAAGGGTATCAGGAAACATGAAGCTTTGGAGCCTAAAAGCCTCATGGTTCTGATTGGCTCTGGGGATGTAGCAGTGGGCCTGGTCCAGAGAGATGCTTAATGAATACTAGATGGAAGGGTGGATAGGTGGAAGGGAAGAAAGAAGGGAGGGAGGAGGAGGCAGCTACTATCTGGGTGGTTGGACAGTTGATGGATGCAAGGAAGGAGGAGAGGAAAACAGGCAGGCAGACAGCACATCTCTAATTCAAACTTGTTTCTGCTTATTCCCCAGGGATGAGGAGAAAGCAAGTGAGGAGAGATGAGTTCCCAGCATCCATCTTAGCACTCATGTTTGGAAGGCGCCCCACTCCATTGCTCCCCTGAAGATCTCTTAGTCAACCAATGGGTCTCCCCGCCAGCCCGTCAGTCACCCTACCCATCAGCAACCTACTCCTCCCCTTGGAGAGCCTCCTATGACTAGCACTCATGCAGCCACCTGTGCTAGGTGATGTGGACAGACATGAATAAGACTTGCCACTGTGCCCAGAAGCACAGGGATGAGCACAGATACCCTGATCACTACCAAACAGGGGATACAGTATGTCACAGCCAGAGCAGAGGGAGGAGGGGTTCTTGGAGGAAGCGGTAGAGAGGTGGGCAGTGACCTCAGAGCCAACTGCAAGAAACCCTGTCTGCAGGAGCCCAACTTGGGCATGACCAGGAACCCAGGTCTCTAAGTGACAAGGAACCCCTCAGGTTTGCAGCACAGCGAGGGGAAGGGCAGCAAGCCTGGTTCTTCATGGAGCCTTTGCTCATGACCCTCAGAGAAAACAACCAGCCCCAGGTTGCAGAGCAGTGCGGGAGGCAGGCGAGGCCAGAGAGCTCCAGAGGCCAAACATGACCACAGAGCGGATGGTGAACGTGAGCCCTGTGCAGAGGGAGCTGTCTGTGCAGTTGCTGGGCCTTGCCCTCACTGGCGGATGGCTGGGTCGGTAATTCCATCAGTGACGTGAGTTGCTCAGTCTCTGAGCCCTTCCTCCTCTCACTCCCTGGTGATCTTCCCCCCTCCTCTTCCTCCTCCTCCTCCACTCCTATATCAGTGTCCACCTAGCTGTTGGCAGACGCACCTCCCAGTGCTGCAACACCACCCGGCAGCCCACCTGGCACTGACGGGCGACAAATCCCTCACTGACATGACAAAGGATGCCCTCTTCTCTTCCTCGACAGATTAGATTCTTGTCACCAGGGATGGGGCCCAGAGGCATCAAACAGAGAGGTCTTCAGAGAATGGGAGGGAAGCTCCTGGCATCCTGGTGAACATTCCCAGGTCACAGGGACCACTGGAAAGACAGTCTGGCTGCGTATAAGGCACACGAGGCAGGCAGGTCTAATGCCTAAGCACCCGCGTGTTGCACGCACAGACGCCAGCTTTCCTGCTGCGTGCCTGACAGCAGACAGATGCACAGCCCAGGCCGCAACCTGCAGGCAGGCGTGCAGTGCAGTACCCAGGAGTGAGGGGCAGCAGCTGCTGTGGCTGACAGCTCCAAAGCTCTGACTGGCCAAGAAGCGTCCTACTCCCTGTGGCTCAGGCACTTCTGTGATAGTGACTGACACATAAGAATGTCCTCCCCTCCGGTTACCCAGGGGGCCAGTGGCGCCATTCCAGATTCAGCCTCCTTACTTTGATGGACCAGTGCTGGGTACCAGCTGCCCAGGCCCCTGTACCAGGGAGTGGTAGAGGATCTTCCAGACAAAGCCAGCACAACTGGGTCCGAACAGAAGGAGGTGAGTCCCTTCCACCGCCAGACCCACCACAGGGCCCTTACCTTCAAAGCCAGGATGATGCCTAACCAAATAGGCAAATCAACCTCCTTTCCAATGATGCAAATTTTCTGCTTTAAAATAAAGAACTTCTCATATTTTCATCTTACACTCTGTTTTTGGCTTCATTGTGCTGGTGAAATGAGCTTCTGAAATTCATTCTAGCCCAGCGCTATCTGCTGTGGCACCAGCACAAGGCCTCCCTGGAGAGCAGTGTCAGGGAGCATCTCCCCGTCCCCCCCCCACACACCTGATGGCCAGGACACCTCCCTGGGCTTTCTCAGGACTGGATGGGAGGGTGAGCAGAGGTGAAAACACTGTGCCTCTGGCAGGGGACAGCTCTGTGCAAATGCCATGGTGGGCAGTGCCTGGCAGGGTGGCAGTACCCAACAGCTGGGCAGCAGGTGCACAGGGAGAGGAGGGGCTGAGGGGAGTCGGCATATCCTGATGGGCCTGGGGGTTTCTGGCCTTTGCTGTGGGAGAAGCAGCCGAAGGGCTTGCAGGAGAACCTGTGTGTGACCCAGACCGGCACATAATGTGCTTTTTCATTTGTTAAAGGGAGCAACTGACACAGAAACACTTTGGAGTTCATGTGCAGGTGAGCAGAGGGCTAGGCCAGAGGCCCCAGATCGCAGTCTCTGCTTGATAATGACCAGGTTCACTTACATTCTCCACCCAGCAGACTATGGCCTGGGCCATAACAGGGAAAAGGATCCACTGTGGGGAGCCACCCTGGACACTATCATTGCTATGGTACCCAGCGTCATCCTTTCAATAACTAAAGTCTGACTTTCCAGATCCCTCCAGGGCTAATCCCAACTCTGGGGTACAGGGCCCCAGCAACAAGTCCCCCTTCTTGGGTTGTGGGTGATACCATTTCACCTTCTCTGCATAAGGACCAGCACTGTCCCTCACCCATCATACACCACCAGAAAACCAGAGTGCTTCTGCTGTGGGGGCTCTGCAACCCTCTGCCCTAAGGCAAGCAGTCAAATCATCCACAGAGATTGAGTTTACAAAGGGACAAAGGCCAAGCCACATGTAAAAGTAGAACTCAGATTCACAGCCTGCAGCAGCCAGCCCAGGATGCCAAACCACGGCTTCTGCAAGAGTCAAGTCTTGACCAATAACCGTCCACGTCCCTAACTGTCACCTCCATTTCTAGTTCAGTAGGACAAGCCAGAGAAAGCGAAACATGCTCCCCTAATTGATCAGGTAGGATGTAGGATGTTCTGCTTCTACTTCCTTATGTCAATAACCCCCAGTGAGGGCACACAAAGCCTTCTTGTGTCCATGGTGAAGCTGGCCACTCCCCTGCCAGCTTAAAGAGTCTTTGGTAAATGTAGGTGATGGTGGCCAACTCCTCCCTGGCTACCATAAGTTGAGCAAATACCCTGTGCTGGCTCTCATTTGGGGGGCTCTTCATTTCTATCCGATGATAACCCTCCCCCAGCACCCCAAATGTGACATGATGTGGGCAGGGAGATGGCTGCCCTGCTGTGCAGGATACCAATCACCCACATCATCAAAGTGCAGAGTGAACAGATGAGGGCTGAGAATTCGGTACCTGGCACAGATGGGGGTCTCAGTAAGGGATGAAGTAAAAAGTCCTGGGCCCACAGTCAGGGGACCCCCATCCTGCTCTCAGCCTGCTCCTGTGTGATCTTGGGAACCTCAGGTTTAACGACTCTGCCATGCTAAGAATGTTTCAACTTGGGTAGAGCCTCAGACAGGAGGATGGCACACATGAATTCCAAGATCCCCTCCCGAAGGAGTAAAACACCATTAATGCCAGCAAGGCCCTTCCTCTCAGGCACAGAGGCTAGGATCCTGGCAAGGCTGCCACCTCCAGGTGTATGATGCACCTGGCAGTGGGCAAAGCCATGGTGAGTCACACAGTGCTGATAGGAAATGAGAAAGCTGCCTCCTGCACTGTACTGTTGTGAACACACACGCAGATCCCTTCAGAGTGAACCTGAGTAGTGATACCATTTTACAAAGAACTTCCCTTCCATCCTTTAACCCCTGGCTTGGACTTCAGCCCAACTTTATAAAGATGAACCTGCAGTTCTGAGAAGGTCAGCCACCTGCCCAGTGCCTCCATCCAGCTGGGATTTGAACTTAGGACTGTCTGCTTCTAACCTGGCTTGGGGTTCACACATCCTGGGTCCCAGTTTTCCCAGTGGCTTACAAACCATGCTCCAAGGAGCCCTGGCTTCTGCGAAGCTGTCTAGGGCCACCTCTGAATGTGGGGCTGAGGCCCAAAGATCCAGCCCCCACTCCTGTCTGAACTGAAGCAATCCTACTTTGGTCTGTTTTATACATCAGGAGATTTCAGTAGGAGGCTTTCCTTGAACCATAGATTTTGCTACTGAAGCAAAAAAGGCAGAAACCACTGTTCCATCTGTGGTCCCCATGAGTCCCTTCATGCAGGCCAGACTGGGAGCAGTACTTGGACGGGAAATACAGTTCTGCAGTGGGGTCAGGCCAAAGAGGGCTGCATCTCCTATCACCATCTATCCTAGCTGGCGACCTAATTCTGGGTTCACAAAATCTGACTATTCCAATAACTTAAGAAAATGGCAAAGAAAGCACACAAACACACAGAAGTATCTTTTCGAAATACGGGGACTACTCTGTGACCTTAGGGGTCTGTGGAAATAGAGAGAGCCACTGGAATTCTTTATTCTTATATAGGGACACACAAGAGAAGGTTCCATGGAACATTCTATCCCCAAAAGGGCAAAGGGGTAGGATTACAAAGAAACAGGTGAGTGTAATCAACCCACCAGGTAACACCTACTCCTGGAGCCACGCCTCATTATCTGAGGGGAGGTAAAGCCCAAGTTATTTCGGGGAACAATAATTGTTCAGTATCTCTTGCTCAGGACTTAAGGGCGTGTATTTCCAGAGCGGCTCCCGACAATCTCTTGCCTCCTGCATTCCTCACCTGCATGGGGTCTGGCCAGGGTACTTCCAGGTGCCATGGGGGCACAGTGCAAGCTAAGGCCCCACCAGCCCTGGCTCATGCCTCCCCTGCCCTGATAATCAAGGAAGAGCACAGGCAGAAGGGAAAATCCAAGAGGAGCACAAGGAGGTGAGAAGCAGAGTCAAGGAGGGGCTGCCCTGAACGTGGAACCCCTCCTAGGTACCCTGGGGGCTGCAGGCACTCAATGGGGTTGATTTCTGGGCTTCCGTAACATGAGCTCACAGAGGACTCATCTCAAGGGCTGTTCTGCCCAGATCCCAGGGGGCTGAGAATCTGCATCTCTAAGCAGCTCTAGGTTGGACATAGTCCCCAGCTGGCTATCTCTAGAAGACCTGGATACCTGGGCTCAAGGCCCTAGTCCAGGAGAGATGGTAGCTATTTAGAAAGAGGCCCTCAAGGGAGACAGGTCCAGGGCCCCTCAGGGGGTAGGCTAAGGCCATGTTGTCCTTAAAGTGGGGACACGGGAATCATGGCTCACTTTGGGGGTCCGCTTAAGTTCTGAATACAGGGTCAGGAAATCTGTGACACTTACAGTATGCCGGGGGCATTCTAAACCAAATAGTCTTCCCAGAGCAGTGATTTCATCCTAATACAAGAAGTAAAATATTATTTTTATATTGAAACACCTGTAGTTATTTTATGAAAAATAAAACAAAATCTCTATAAAAATTATGATGGAAAAGCACTCCAAAGAAACACGCAGCTTCACCACTGGAGGCCTTAGCACGGGACCCCCACCTTGAGAGTCTTGGATGGACTGGGGTAAGCTTGGTGGTATAGTGCTTGCCTAGCTAGCAAGCTCAAGCACCTGGGTTCCAGCCTTGCACCATAAAAAAAAAAAAAGTCTGAGAGGATATTTGCCTCTCAGGGTGTACAGAGGCAGCCTGACCCAAGAGCACCTGAATCCTCAGGGACCTAGGACCTGTAGCACGCTCCCTGTGACTGGGCACTGGGCTAGGAGAGATGGGAGGAAGCAGTCTTGCAGTGGGAGGGGTTTGTAAAAGCAGAGCCCCCCCACCAACCACAGAGGGAACTTAACTGTCAAAGAGCCCTTTGCTGGAGCCTCTTTGCTACAGCTTTGGGGACCTTGCGCCAGACTCTGGACCTAGGGGAAATGCTTGAGCAGACATAGCTCTGTACATGCAAAACTTCCTCAAGCTACTACCTATCACAGCAAAAGCCCAGGAAGAGACCACACCTTCTACCTGCAGGGTCTGGCAGTGTTCTACAGCACACGGCCTGAGGGACAAGCAGTGCACAACTGGAAATGTGGATTCACTGACCTGGAAAGATCTACACACTCTGAAAAACCAAACTATGGAACAGCACAGGTACCACCCCCCTGCTGGGTAACAAGATGTGAATGCTCAGAAGTGTATACCTCCACAGGGAAGGACTTCTTCCTGTGTTCTCCATTTTTCTCTACTAGTTGCATCTTATTTGAGTCACAGTGAAAAATGTCCCTAGCAAGTTTTTCTAGTAGAATGCAGACCATAATGGCATAACTTCATTTTTCCTAGAACCATGAAGAAGCTAAACAGAGTGTTAAATATGAAAACTATGTTCGACATGGAGAGGCAATCAAAACAGACACCGAGTGCAAAAACAGAGTATAAAACGGCACGTGCTCCCTGTCTGTGGTTATGTGGATGCACAGGGTCAGGGATAGAAAACTGTCCCAGCAAGAAAGGGCAGTGGTAGCGTCAGATGGGCCAGGGTGAGGGCTTTTTCTGTCCTACTGTCTCTCTAAAGGCACAATAACGCCCTTCTTCCTAATCAGAGGCAGGCTGAAAAGACAAAGAAAAGCGTCAGACCCCAGCTTTGTGCTGGCAACTCCCACCCTCCCAGGCGGCTCTAGGTGGAGCCACAGCGCCCCACCGCGGCCTTGGCAGGGAAGGACCGAGGCCGGTGCATGGAAATGTGGCTGCTTCAGGAAGGCAGAGCCAGGACCAGATGGGAGCTTGGTTTGGGGTGTGGGCACAGCCCGGAGGCCAGGGCTGCTATGTGTGCAAAGGAACTGAGGGCACAGCATAGAGAAAGATGCTGTAGAACATAAGTTGCCTGCAAAGGACAGATTGTTCTCCACCAAAGGTGAGACAGGTAGCCCTCTAAGACCACCCACAGGAACCCCTGGGTGTCCACAAGAGGCACATTGGGAAACCTGATCTTAAGGCTCAGTTCTGCCACATACCAGGCTCTTGTCAAATCCCTGATTAGCTCTGACCTCAATTTCCCTATTTGTGAAAGGGGACAATCCTAGGGCCCTACCTTCTAAGCATACCAACTAAAGACAAGACTATAGGTGGCCTCTTGTCCTGGCTCTACCATTTGCAGGCCTTATGAGTGTGGATGAGCAACTTGACTTTGAATTTCAGTTTCCTAATATGCAAAATGAAGTCAATGCCAGTATCAGCCTCCCAGAGCTCCACTTCCTGCACTGTGCCCAAGGCAGATCCTGACAGCAGTTTGATGCATCATGACCTTTTCAAAAACTGAAACAGAATAGGAACCATCAGAGCACAATACCCTTAGTAAGATTTCATATGAATTCTTCAAACTTTTGTTTCCATTTTATAAGAAATATGTATGTCCTGAGTTATGACATACAACATCATTTTTTACTGGGGGCAAAAAGATTCAGAAAAGCTGACTCTAAGATAGGATGAGCTAATGCAAGCAAATGCTAACTAGCTCAGCTCTCAGCATTTAATAAGCTCCAAAAAATGTTACTTATTCTTGACAGAGGTGATAACACCAATTAGTGTCACATGGTTCTTAAAGGAAAAACTGGCAGGAGAGGGGATTCCTCTTAGGTGCTAAGCTTTCCTAGGGTTTGAGAGCCAGGACCCTGGAATGCAGAGCTGGGGACAGGGGATTCTAGGCCTGCTGACCCATCCCCCTAGTGAGCTGTTAATGGAGCAAGTAGGAAGTTCAAGGCAGCATTTACTAATCCCAAAGAGCATTTTCCTACCCAAAAAAGGAGCCTCTTTGCTAAGTGTGTCCTCCAGCCAAAGGCTGGCACAAACCACAGAAGTCTATCTCAGTTTGGCACTACATGTAGTTACTCAGAACAACAGAGAGTGAGTTCAAACAACGCTTTATCCATACCAAAATAGAGCCTAAGAAGGGCTTCTGGCTGGGCCAGGCTGATAAGCAGTGGCTATTATAGACTTCTGGCATCATCCACACTGCCCTGAACTTCCAGGACAAGGCTGGCTGGAGGGTCACTAAGGAGAGAGACCCCTGCTTCTGCTGTGGCTTCCTGAGCACAGGGCGCTTTTCTAAGTGTGCATCCTCATGCTCCAGCAGCCCACTGCTCACACATCCCACTGGGGCAGAGGGGCAGAGCTATTAGGGCCTCATTCTCCATGCTGAGGTTGGATTTGCCTCTGTCTGATTTCTCCCTGGCTCTAGTTCCTTTCTGGAGCAGGTCCTAGAAGACAGGGCTCCCTCCTCTCCAGACTGAGGTCTTAGTAAATCCCTAAGACATGCTCATCATGGAAGGCAGAAGGGCACCCTGGTCTTGGATCTGATTCCACAGAAAGCGGGCGATGATGACAGCGAAGGCTAACGTCTACATGACTCATTTAATCTTCTTGAGAGCCCTGAGAGGTAGGGACTAACATGAGCCCATTTTCACTGGAGAGAACTGAAGAGAAGAGGTAAATGGTCAGGGGCACATGTCTGGTAAGTGGCAAAGGCAGGATTTCAAGCCCTCCAGAGACCAGGACTTCAAACTCGGCTCCAACTCTGGTACCAGTCTTTGCCAGCTGCCCGACCTTAGGCAGGGCACTTGGCCAATGCAGGCTCAGTTTCTTTAATCTCTATAATAGGATACTTCCAGCTGCTCGCAAGGCAGGGAGACAATGAGACAAAGTACGTGAAGTACAAAGTACAATGTCCAGCACATAGTAGGTCCTCAGAAAATGTGAATTTCACTTTGCTTGGACCAAAGAGAAAAAGCAAGAGCCATGGGGTAGCTGAGTGTCCTAGCTCCCAAGCCTCAGGAAGCCACTGCCCTCTGGTTGGGATGACCTGTGTCACCAGACAGGCCCTGGGAGCAGATGTCTGAACAGTGTTCCCTGCCCCCACTCCCAGCATAGGATGATACATGTACTAGGGGCTCAGGAGCAGCTCGCTGATTGGCTGAAGGTAGTCAGAGGGCCAGGAAAGAAAAAGGGTCGCCTGGCTGGCCTGCCTCTTCATCTCCAGCCAGAGTGTGTGTACATGTGTGCGTGTGTATGCTGGGGAAAAGGACACTGTCCACTGGCTGAGGCACCCATGTGCGCTCTACCTCCCGCATCACATATAGCATTTGTGGTCACAAGTCCCCTCCAACCACACGATTCATAGAAACCTCCAACTAACCACGGGAGCAGAGCCAAGGGCAATCCTCTGACTTCACAGATGGTGAGGAAGGCCCAGGGAGGTACAGTCACAGCACCAGGCACTTGGCTAGAAGGAGAGCCCAGGCCCTGGTGGCAGGAGGCTGGGTCCAGCAGCCTGGGCTACCAAGCTGTCCTGGGGGCAGCTTGCCAGGCCTTGGTATAAAGGCAGGGGTAGGGGGCACCCAGTGACAAGTGGGGTAGGCAAGGGTACCTGAGCCTAGCCCCAAAGATGTGGGTGCATGAAGAGTGAGCAGAGAGTTCAGTGAACTAAACAAAGGGGAATGAAAGGAATGGAAGGGGACAGGAACAGCAAACAGTGGAATGAACCTAACATGATTTCCCTGTGTTCATATATGAATCCACCACAGTGAATGACCATCATGTACACCCACAAGACTGGGGCCCTAATTAGAATAAGATATACTCCATGTTTGTATAAATATGTCAAAGTTGACTCAACTGCCATGTATAAATAAAAAGAAAGAAAAAAGGTGAACAGAGAGCCAGATCCCTTGAACATATTGGGCTAAGGCCCTGTGGCTCCCCATGCCTGTGAGTGAGTGACCTGGGAAGCTCAGGGTCTTCTCAGACTCCAGAAAAGAGGGAGGGAAGGGCTGTCTCCACCAAGCCTAGAACGAGCCAAGGGGGTCCCTCTGACAAAAGGAGACTTACCGCATAATGCCCAATGGATCCAATGCCTCCTCCTCTTCCTCCTCCTCTTCCAAGGACTTTTCTGCATCCTTATGGGCCAGGATGGGTGGGCCCTCACCTGCCACTAGGTCCTGCTGCTTGAAGAAATCAAAAGCTTCCTCATCGTCCCCTGGCTGACTGGCTGTGTCATCTAGAACAGAGGAATCTCTGCTGGTGAGACCTCCAGTCCCTGGGGATCTGGTGCCTGTGGGAGAAAGCAGAACAGGAGCTTGAAGCCCACCCCAGAGCTAGAGATCACTGCACTCCCTCATGCCAGGATCTGAGGCCTGGGGCATCCCACAGCTCCCTGGGACCAAGTTCCTTCTGAACAGAATGACAGGTCTATGTGGATGGGAGGCAGCAATCATCCGGGGGGCAATCAGGGGCCTACTGCAGCTCTCCAGGGATGCCTGGCATGGTACAGTCACAGGGGGAGCTTCAGAGCAAGACCAAGGTGGTGGTTCCTGAATAGCCCAAAGCCTGTCGGCAGGGCAGGACTGGCTGAGTCCACATCCCCTGGGCTGGGGTGCGTTCCACCAACCAGTGTACAGCATAGTTCTAGAACCATCTTGCAGTGTGGGACATGGCAAGGGACTCTGCCAATCCAACCAGAGAGGCTTCACAGAGCTGGAGCAATCAGACTATGACCTCGATGAGCACAAAGAGTGAGCATGTAGAAGATTCCAGAACAAACAATATCACTCCATTACAATCTGATTTAGATCTCAAAGTGTGGCCCACAGACAGGTGTCCAGGATGACGGACATTCAGAAAGGGAGAGCAAACATCCTGAAACATCCACAGCAGCTTGGCACCCCGCAGCATCTGTGGGTGGCATTTGTGAAAGTACACGTCTGCGAAGGCTGGGAATAAAAAAGCTAGTCCTCCCCTGCGGAGAGTCTGAGAAGCGTGGGTCCGACTACTTGTTTGTCTCTATCTAAATAGTGACTGAGTAGTTTATCTTTCAGAGCCTTCACTTTTTAAAATATCTCCCTGTAGGTTAAAAAAAAACAAAACTTAAGAGTATTTTTTAATGCCTATACAGGATGTACTTAGCAAGTGGTGATGATCATATTGTATATTCTGCTCTTTTCTCTTAGACATCCAAAAGCCCATGTCCCTTCAATTTCATGTAACAAGCATCTGACATGTGAATACACAAACCCCGTGAGACATTATTTTACAGAAGAGGAACCAGGCATGGCAGCAAGGGAAGTTGGACCACCTATCTCTCCATAAGAGAGGGGTGGGGACACCTGAACCTCTCCTCCAGCTGCAGTCACCCCTCATCACAGGCCAGGCGAGAAGAAAGGATTTTGGCTTTGGAGCAAATGGAGCAGGCAAAACCCCAGACCCTTGCACAGGGCACAGAAATAGAGTAGAAACCTGGGTTCTGCGACCCTGTCTTATCTGAGTCCTTCTGTGCACTTGCTGGTTTTGCTTCTGTCCCTGACCCTTATTTTTTTTAAATTGGTTTATCTGCTGTCAACCTTTTTTTTGAAAAATTCCCTTGTGTCCTATGGAATTAAGAGATGCACAGTGGTTAAGTCACTGACCTGAAGAGGGATAGTCAGGTAAGAGGCCAGCCCTCCCAGTGGGCCTGCCCTGTCCTCAGGGCTCAGGGAACAATTCCTGCCTTCAGGCCATGGGGCGGGAGCTGACAAGAGTGTGCTGGGGTGGGATATCATCTTAGCTACCACTTCCTGTGTGGTAGGTAGGCTCTGTTCTAAGTGCTTAACACATGACCACTTGTCAGCTGGTCACCTCCCCACCTTACAGATGAGAAAACTAAAGGGAGAGCGAAGGGCTGGGGCGCAGACTGACAGTGCTCAAGGTCTCCTTGCTGAAGGCAGGGGTGCTGGGTCACAAGCCTCTCTGTGGGGGCAGAGGCAGAGAGGTAGTGTCCCAAGGGTCCTGCTCACCAGCCTAGCTGTGGAAGCACAGTTTACCCTCTATGTCACAGTCCCTAGGCCTGGCTGGCAGGAGGTGGAGGGTGTATGTATAGGGGTGTTCAGGGAGGAGCTGGCCAGGAAGCCTTGGGGGGCGCACTAGGGAGAACACACAGTGTGAGCCCATCCGGCACCCTGGCGGTCAGTCCTTCAAGAGCTCACCATTCAGCTCAAGATGTCAGTGAGGTCTACCCGCCTCAACAGCCTGGTCAAAGCTTCCAGGCTGGGGAGGGCAGCTGGGGACTGGTTCCTGCTCCGCCCTGGCAGCAAGGCCAGGTTCTGGGCCAGGGGGACTTCAGGAATGTTGGACAGAGCCTTAGGTACCTAAGAACTCTAGCAGCTCTGGGCTGCCTGCCAGCTGGGCATCCTTCGAGATGCAGCGCAGAATGTCATTGAACATGGCTGTCCTTTCCCGGATGTCAGATTCCCCAACAAAGAGCACCTTTCTGGGCAGTGGTGGCAGGTTAGCCGCTGGATAACAACTGCTCAGTTTCTGGTAAAACTCCTCGATCTCGCTGTACTTTTTGGAGACCTGGAATGAGAAGAGCACGAGGTTTCGTGAGTGAAGAGCAGGAGGGGAGAGGTCTTCTTGCCCCCAAACCAGAATCCCAACAGGAGTGCGCCTGGAGCAGGCCTGCCTATTGCTCTTCCACAGCTTCCCCACCTCAGGCTCTGGTCCCTTAGGAAAATCCTAGAGGCCCAAAGGAAAGCTGATGTGCAGCCATGGTGGGATTCCGGGTACTGCTGCAGGTCCAGGTAAAGACAATTGATACAGGGACCCTTCCCCGGCCTGCAAGAGACCACTGCCTCCGCCTCATCCTGGGCTTTCTGTTGCATCAGCTGGTGATCTCAGTAGCTGGAAGACTGTCCGGTAATCTTCCAGCAACGCCATGAGTCACCTTTTCTCAGCACAGAAATCTTGTTGGCTGTCTCATGTACGTCAGCAGCAGCCTTCCCTTCCAGCAGGGCCAATCCTAAGCCACAGTGGAATCAGGCACTGCTGAAACAGGTTCTCGGCACTGCCATCAGGACCTCTCAGCTTGCCAGGACCTGAGTGAAACTCCTGCTGAAGGTGGTCCCAAGTGCCATCTGAGTCCCTGAGGGTGGTGTTCAGCGTCCTGCAGGGCTCCAGGTTGACCACCTCTTCTTCCTCCTCAGCCTCTCCCTATTACTCCCAGGCAGCTTAATCATCTACTCATTCAATTATCAAGCTCTTGCTGTGTGTTTGCTCCACATGGAATATTCCAGCTGGCTCAGGTCTCATACGGGTGAGCGGGTGAAGCACAGAGGATGTGGTGCCATTGTTGTAGTCTGTACAATCAGGTGTGGGCTACGAGAAAAGTCACCTGTCCTATGCCACAGCCTCTACCAACAGCCCCCACATTGCTGGATTCCTCAGTGCTTCCCCAGAGGCTGGGGCTGTCTCCCTGATGAGCCTGTAGCAGTGTGGAGGGGAAAGGCACGGGTGACTAACACGTGCACCCTTAGCCTTGGCCTGTCCCCTTAGCACTCTCTAGAACACGCTGGCAAGCAGGAGACAGGGACAATCCCATTCACTTGGGCTCAGGAGGTCTGGTGGTCCCCTGTACTGGATATGTCTGAGTCACTCAGCACCCCAGTTTTAAGGTTCTAAATACCAGAGATGGCTGGGGGTTTCAGAACCTCCCAAGTGGGGAGTCACCTGGGATAGGTGTCAGCAGCTGTCAGTACAAAAATCTGGTTCTCGAGCTTTCCTAAGAATATCCCTTCAGGAAAGGCAGGGGGATCCTCTCAAAGAGTGACTGGTAACACTGGCCCTGACCCACATTGTTTGGAGGACTGGTGACTCCAGCCAAGAAGGCAGAGCAGGCAGCAGTGGGGGCCGAGCGCCCCCTGCTGGCCTGAGTCCTCCATGTGGGCTGGGCCCACAGACCCACCAATCTAGAGAGCATGAGAGGACCGGAGTTCTAAGGCTGAGCTCCCAGACCATCAAAGGCCCATAGCCATCAGTGACCTGCCCCAACCACAAAAGGAGAACAAGGGAGAGGAACTGAGAGCAGAGGGAGCTGAGACGAGAACTCATGTACGTGATGCACCCCGTGCACAGGCCATCACTGGGCAGACGGTAATAGAGCCCACCGCCCCCGAACCTGTGCACATGCCTGCACCATGCTTACACACAGGGGTTTGCCAAGCCTTGAACATACTACCAGTCCTGAAGGCTAGTTTTACTTCATGGTTAGCAATTAAACATATCTATACTTTTTTAAAAAATGTGTCTTTTTAGGGAGTAGATGCTGAATGCTCATTAATTCTTTTATCTAAATCATGTAGCTCCAGAGAGATTTCAGGTTTGGGGCAGGCTACACCCCACCCCAGATCATCCCACAGGGAGGAAAGGAGTTCTGCTTTGCTTCTGCAGGTACTTCAAAATGTCTGAGAAGTACCTTCCAGTGTGCTCTGGGACCACACAGGGTATGAGCATCACTGGTGAGGATAAAGTAGCACTGGTGTGGCATGTGGAATTGTTACAGACATCTTCACATACGCCCTGCATGTGAGGTGGGCCCGCAGCACAGGACAGAGCACAATGACCTGGTGCCTCTCAAGGGTTCCCACAGTGCAGCTGCTCCCTCCTGTCCAGCAACACAATCTCAAAATGTTCTCTCTTTCTGCTTTTGTCCCTGAAGAAATGGGTGTGTTGAACCCCATCTTGAATAAAGCGTGATTACCAGGAGCTGAAAACAGCCCTGCAGAGCAGAGTCACTCTTGGAACAATGCAGAAATAACCAGCAGTTCACATTCTACCTGGGTTCTCACCAAGAGTGGGTCTAAGCAGCAGTCACACGAAAAACAGCACTGCTATTTTAGGCTCTTCTCATGATGTTACTGAATGTCCCTTGAAGAAAGATTGTGCCATATATTTCTCTTAGAATTTGGTCTTTATAAACAGGTCTTCAAAGCTATAAAATTCATTGTTTCCCTTTTTTCCTTGGCTGCCAGAAGATTCAGAACCAACTTGTGAGCAAGTCTGCAGCAGGTTGCTTCCCTCTGGACTGCAGGGCTCTAGCTCATTTTACCCTGTCCTAAAATCCTGTAGCCTATCTTTCCTGGTTGCCAGGTCCAGACCCTTTTTATAAGAGACCAAAGGGTAAAGAATAAATAAATGAACATGTGAATTCACCCCTTCTTGAAACTTTCTTCCCTTAGCTCTGATGACCCCACCAGAGTCTTTCAGTTTTGACTGCAGACGTTTCCCTCTCCTTGACTCTCTCTCCCTGACCTGTGGGGGTCCCCAGGATCCCTTCCTCAGCCTTTCTCTGCACCTTCCACTTCTCCTGTTCTCCATGCAACTTCATCTACTCCCAGACTTTTAACCTCACCTCCAAGTGGATGAATCTAAAACCTGCATCTTAGGCCCAACGATGGCCCAAGCTTGCGCTTCCTGTACCATTTAGGGAAGGAGCCTGGGTCTGTGCAGACAAAGCAGGACTGAAACCCTCCCCACCCCACTCCCCACTCTCACAGCCCCCCATGTCTCCCACCACTCTGTCCTCACAGTGATGCCCACACACGTGCAAGTTTGTCTCCCTAGACTGTGCACTTTTGATTCACCCTTGTGCCCACCTGTGACATAGCTTGGCACTCCAGCCCCTGAGCAAGAACTGGATGGAGAAGTGCCCACACCCTGGTGTTTCTGCCCATCTTGACTCTAGGTACCCTTGGAACATTCTGGCTATGGTCCCCTGCTTACCAAGAACTGGACAACATCCTCAGGCCTGTGCTTGGCTGATTTGAATGCAGCCAGCCGAGTCACCACCAAGATCTGGTACTCCACATGGCCGGACATCATCTTGCCCCGCACCTCCTGGTGCTGGGGCACGGTCAGGTCAAGGCCCGTGTGGACATTCTGAACTTGCCTACCAAAGGAAAAGAAGGCAAGCCAAGTTCAGTTTAAGTTAGCCACTTCTTCACCAGTGAAATGCAGGCAGACCTGGCAATGCCCCGGGGGCCTGGGGGCCCAGCTGCTCCGCTGGCCACCCTCTGCAGTCACTGCTCCAGGCCACCTGCCATGCCACATACCAACTCCTCACAAAGCCTGCTTCCCAGGACCAGGCCTGGTCCTGCCTCTGGTATAGACGTCTGTTCCTAGCAGGAAACGGGGAAGGATTAGGCCCACATAAAATCATGAAGAGTTAAGCATCTGAACCTGAACAGACGGCATCCTGGAGCTCTGTGCAGGCCAGGGAAGGAGCCTGGGTCTGTGAACCCGGACAGACTCACACCTCTTCCATCAGTGAGAAGGCAGGGGGGGTGGCTATCGTGCCTGCCCAGCTGGGGAATGAGAGTGATGCTGAAGGTGGCCAGTGAGGCACTGACCAGGCCAACTTCCACAGCTGGACAGCCAGGATCTCCCACTGGAGGCTGAGAAGGTACTAGCTAAACTATAGCTCTTGGAGAGTTTTTAATGGTATTGAGACACCAGGGTCTGTTTGGGAGCAAAGAAACCACGAGGGGTTCTCTCAAAGGGAGAACAGACATGAGGACATTCCTCATCCTGCAGACCTGTGTCACAGACCTGTGTAGACAAACACACCCCACATGAACACCTCTGGCAGGTACACTCTTGCTGTGCACCAGGCAGGCCCTTCAGAATGCAGGCTGTGGCTCCAGGCCTGGACGGGCTTCTGGAGCTTAAACTGCTTGGTCTTGCCCTTCACTTCTGGAATTACTCCCCAGTCCATCAAACATCCATCCCCTAGGACTTGTTCCAAATGGATTCCTTGCGTCCCCACAGGGTAAACATGTTGGCCCTGTCACCAACACCAGGCAGCCGTCAAAAACTGGGAGACCAACTGTGATATGCTGCTCATGGTGTGTGCATACCCAGTGACCATACCGATGGGCACACATGAAGAACACGCTCGTGTGCTGTGCACACGGATAAGCACAAGTCCCTCCTGAAGGCCCAGCTGACCTGACTCCTGGGAGGTGTCAAAGTGCAGTGAAGGCAGAGGGATGCTCTGAGAAAAACTGGCCACCGATCAGCCCTCTCCTTCTTTTGCCAGTGGTCAAATCACAGTGTCCTCTGCCTGACTCTGAGCAGACTATGTGTGCTCGGCATCTCTCTGCTGTCACAGGACAGGAGGGAAAGGAGACTGGCGGCTAAGGTGAGTGGGACAACAACAGCGAGACCCCCAGCAGGTGGTCTGTGCTAAGTCACTTCCACCTCCCATGGCCCCACAGTAGTGTGACTGCTCAAATACACCTTCAAGACAGGGAAACGGGCACCAACCAAGGGAGGGGCGTGTGAACTCTCGGTGGGTCCAGGCAGGGCCAGGGTTCAATCCTGAGAGTCGTACTAGAGCCTCCGTGGCCCCTTGGGGCATGATGAAGAAATGAGGCACCGTTTCTTTAGGATCATGATGAACAGGAAGCACAGATGGATGGGAGGACAAAGGGGAGGGTCTCACGGCTAGAAAGAAGACTGGAGGGGACCTCAGGACAAATCTCATCTCCCCTCCCGGCCCTCTAGTCCCTCAAATGCCAGAATCTCCAGTGGACTGGGCACCCTGGAAGTGTCCCAGGTCTGAGAGCACCAGGATGCCTGTGCCTCACTGGCTGAGCTTCCCACTCCACTGCTGGAATCCCTTCGCCCCAGGCTTCGGCTCCCCTGCCTTCTCACCTAGGGCTGACCTGGCCTAGAAAAAGACCATGTTTCCAGTTTTCTAGTTGTCTGACTCCTCTGCCCCTGTGCCCTGGAAGCTCAACATACATAGGCACAAACATACTGCCTAGTCCTGCCTGAAACTCATGGCCACTAACTTCAAGCTGCAGCAGTGGCTCTGGTAATCCTACCTCTCCTTATATGTAAGTTCTCAAAGTGTGGTTCCTGGACCAGCATCGGCATCATCTGAGAACTCGCGACATAGGCATGTGCAGGTTGCTGACTCAGGAGCCTGGGATGGGCTGGAGATCTTCTCTTGTTGAGAGCCTGATGCACGTGGGCCTAATTCACTCACTCTCCATTGCTATGCCCCAAGGAAAACTTTCTTTATATAGACCAGGCAGGAAATATTTCAGGCTTTTTAGGCCCCTTGATCTCAGCTGTAGTTGTTCAACTCTGCCTTTGGAGCATGAAAGTAGCTATAGACCACACCTTCACAAAGAGGATGTGTTCTCATAGAACCCTAAGTCATAAAAGCAAGTGGTGGGCAGGACATGGCCCACAGACATAATGTACTCCCCTGCGTCCTAGACCAAGCTGCTCAAATTGGAATGTGCCTACAAGGCCTCTGGTGATGATCTTAACATGCCAATTCTGCGTCCAAGCCCCGAGGGTGAACTCCAGCTGATGCTAACGCTGCTCTGTGCGCTGCTCCAGGGACCAGCCCTTGAATAGCAAGACATTACAACTAAATCCACCCACTATCCCCTGATAATGCTGTTTCCTACTACATTGAGAAAATGAAGCAATCAGAAGACCCACCACTGGGCTTGCTCCCTCTTGGGGCAGTGGCCAAACTGGCAGCTCCTCCTATGACAGGCCTCTCCACGGGCCGTGGACCTGGCATACATTCTCAGGAATGCAGCTTCTGCACTTAGCCCTCTTTTCTGCACCACAATGCTCTCTCCTTATGGGATCATCTGCTTGGCAGGCAGCCATCCTCTTGCTTCCCCTATAACAAAAGTTGTCCTTTGACCCCGCTTTATTCTCCCTCCAGCTCTCTCTCCCTTTTCCAGCCAAACTCAAGAGAGTGACCTATATTCCCTCTCCTGTTTACCTTGAACCAATTCCAACAGAAAAGTTGTCCTCATGATGTCCACCTGAACTGCCCTTGCCCACATCACTTGTGACCTCTGTGCTGTTATATTTGAAGGTGAATTCTCACTTCAACTGGATGGTCCACAGTGCCCTCCTTAGACCTCCTTCTTTCCGAAGTACCCTCCCAAGGCGATCTGACTAGGTTCAAGGCTTTAAATACCATTCAGAACCAATGACACCCAATTCCTTTCTGCAATCCAAACTCTCCTTTCAAGGCCATCCTCCTTCCTACCACCTTCCTGACATCTTCACTTGACTGTCAACAAGCTCCTCAAAATTAACCTGCCAGGCAAGTGCTGATTCCCTCTACCCCTAAACCTGCCCCTGAGGTCTTCCCATCCAGTAAACAGCAACCTCATTCTCTTGGCATCTGAGGACAAAAGGTTTGCAGCTGGTCTTGCCTCCTCATTCTTGTCCTCACACCCCACACTGAACCATCAGCAAACCTGAAACAATCTCCTCAACACATCCAGAATCTACACGTCTCCACCCCAACATGCTGGACCAACCCAGTACCTGCTCTCCATTGCATTCTTGGGGAAACTGCAGCGGATGCTAATGGCTGTTCTGCAGCTGCCCACTGAAGGCTCTGCTCAGATGCAGACCACATCAGCACAGCAGCCATGGGATCCCTGTGAACCAGGTCAGCTCACACTGGCATCCTATCAAGCTCAGAGTGAAGTCCCTGGCCTTTCCACCCACCTCTTCATCACATCACCTGACATTTTCCCCTGCTCCCTGCACTCCAGCCACACTGGCCTCACAAGACTGGCTCCTCCGTCCTCTCTGCCTGAGTACCCACTTTGTCAAGATTTCTTTCCCATAGCTCTTTCCCTCAGAGAGCCTAGCTGAGACCTACCCAGCTGTCAGTCTATCAGAAAGATGGCATTTGACCACACCAAATAAAACAGCATTCATTCCTATCGCTGTCTACCCCATCATTTAATTTCCCTTCCCAGGCACGTCTCATCGCTGCCATATTCTGTATCTGCCTGTGGTTCACCTGCCCCCACTAAAGAACCATGGGCAAGACCTTGTTCTGTTCACCACTGTATCCTAGAATCTGGACAGATCCCTGGCACAGGACAGGCCCTCAGCACCTACTGGCTGAATTAATGCAGCCAGTGGAGGCTGGGTGGTGAAGGGAAGCTGGGTGGTGGAGGGAAGCTGGGCTGGGAACATGAGCTGCCCCCAAGGGAAAGGCCACCTTCACTGCTGGACTAAGGCATTTGAACATATTCTGCAGGCAAGTTCTTTGGGTCTGCCAGTACCTGCTGGAAGGAGGGAATGAGCAGGATTCTCCATCAGCAGCACCTCATGCCTGTTAACACACCATGTGTGTGGGGAGTGGGGGGTAGGCAGTGACGAAAGCTCCCTTCCCAAGTACCCAGCCCCAAAGTCACACTCTATAAGTCTACACAGTGCAACTCCAGGAATCTGCTGATGTGCTCTTACCTGTTTCTCCAATTTGCAGAAAAGGAAACTGAGACTCAGAAAGAGGAGACTTTCTAGGCAATAGGGTAACCTCTTCTGCCAACCTAGATGCAACCTGCAGCCTCACTACCAAGCAGAGACCAACAGGTTCCAACCCCAAGGCTCACAGAAAGAATTCTATTCTTTTTAGACTTGAAGTCACAGGTAGCTTAGGTTACAGCTGGAATGTTAACGTTTGGATTGGGCCACACATTCATGTACATGACAAACTGCTCTCCTAGCCCAAGATTTTGTGTTACAGCACAGGTGTGGCATATGTGAAAATACCCCAAGTGCATCACTGCAGCCGTTTAAAAGGGGGAAAGAGTAAAACC
This sequence comes from Marmota flaviventris, assembly GCF_047511675.1. Lineage (NCBI taxonomy): Eukaryota > Metazoa > Chordata > Mammalia > Rodentia > Sciuridae > Marmota > Marmota flaviventris. Next base: position 15,022,191 of record NC_092511.1, read on the forward strand.
ACGTTCCTCCCAGTCTTTCCAGGATCTATCCTGGCGGGTCCTCTAGGTCTGACCCAGGGTGGACTCATCAGGGGCCTCTGCTGCAGCTTCACCCTGAGCTCCCTCCTTGGCAGCTGCCCCTAGTCTCTTCCACCGGGTTAGAGCGTTCCATGGCAACCGGCACGCACAGCTGTCCCAGCACCTGCCACCTGGTGCGGGTCTGTCCAGTAGGGCCCGGTGTCCACGCCCAACCTGGCCCACAGTGAGCGCCGGAAAGGTGGGGAACTCGATCTTCAGGCCCCAAAGAAAAGAACCCAAGTGGGAAGAAAAGGGGAGCAGTGGCTCCTCTGGGGCGCCTGCACGGACCGGCCGGGCGCCGGCCTTCCTCTGGGTCTTGGGTGAATTCTTTACCCTCTGGGTGCCTCAGTTTCCTCATCTGCAAAAAGGAGACACTCGATGGCACGCCACCTCTCACGCGGGGCGGCTGGGCCTGCAGGAACCGCCCGGGGCGCCGCGGTGGCGGCCTGCGCCTGCCCCTCCGCCCCGCGCACCCGGCTCGGCTCTGCGGGAGGCGCGGGACGGAGTCTGGCTCACCTGGAGGTGACGAGCACCGCCGGGGACTGCATGACTGCGGCGGCTGCGGGCGGGCGGGCGGGCGCGCGATCACGCGATCCGGCGGCGCCGACGTCGCTGCGTCCCCGCTCCGCGCTCCTGGCGCCGCGCCGCCTCTCCGCTGCCCCCTGGCGGCCGTAGCCGAGTTCAGTGGAGCCTCCGTGGCCCGGGGCCCGCAGCGACCTACGCTGCGACTCCCGGGTCCTGCAACCAGCTAGAAAACACTTATCCCAGGGCCTGGCGTGGTGACATTTGATCGGTGCATTGTGTGGCGCTAATGCTTAGCCCCTGAAGAGACAGGACTGCTGTTTCTACTGCTGGTCCCTCTCTTTCCCTCCTGGTGTTAGGTAGCATTGAACCTGTCAGTCAACAGAAGTCTACTGGGCTGGGACGTCCCGCTGTGGAGACTGGGGACTGCAGAGCCAACACCACGGTGTGTCACAGGCCTGCTGCCTCTTCCCTTTCCCGCCCTGTCCTGGAGGCGCTCTTCCTCCTACTGCCGGCTCACACTCGGTACCCGCAGGCACTCTGTCGCACTGAGGAGCTTCAGAGAGCCACTGGCTGGGGGTTAGCAGAGCGGGGGAACCCCTGGCCTGCCTTTAGGTCCCCAGCTGGGGGCCAGGGCAATGGGGTCCCAGGAACAGTTTTCCTCAGAAGGTGGCTTTGGTGGCCTGCAGAAGGGAACAGACATGCTCGGGGTAGATTCACCTCTCCTGAGAAGCAGAAGTCTGTTACCTGCCAAAGTGGCCCAGGAAGAGAATGGCTAATTCTGGAAGCAGGGTCAGGGGACGGGTGCAAACTGTGGCCCTTATCCTGTTGTAGGTACAAAAGCCACAGAAGCTGGGGTTTAGCCATCCCAGAAGGCAACATTGGGTGTCCTTGACTTCGCTGACAAACCACTGCCATCATCCTCAACATCATTGTTACCTTGTACTTTAGTGAAGAAATCCCACAGTAAAAAAATTTGAAAAAAATGACTTTTCCCGCTGTGTCTTTTGAATAAGGTTTCACATGCCTTACTGTTTTTTTTTTTTTCTTTTTTCCAGATTTGTTAACAGACAAGATAGCAATAATGGAGAGAAGGGTGGCCAAGTAAATGAGAGTTCTGAGGGGGACCCATGAGGCTGCAGGGGAGAGGCTAGAGGCTGGGGAGCCACAGCCTGCTGTCTGCTCATTGGCCTGTCTGTAAGGTAGGCTTGTGGCAGCAAATTGTCTCCGTGTCTTATTTAAAATGACACACCCTTTTTTAGAGGAAGGGAGCTTGGGGCTTGGTAGAAAACAGCCTGGGCTTAGCATTCTGGGAATCTGGGTGTGGTGCCCACAGTGCAGCAATCACCACTGCATGTTTACCCAAGACACATGATGTGCTGGGGACTGAGAATCTGCAGTGAATAAGACACATTTTCTGGCTTCACAGGGCTTCTTTGCCTTCTTTCCTTGGGAAGGAAAAAGATCAGAAAAGGCTTTCTAAAGGAGCAAAATCCAAGGTAAACCCTGAAGAAATAAAAATGGCAGGGCTTGTGTAGGGTTATCTACAAAGCCCTAGAGATAAGAAAGAATGTGTTAGGGAATAAGCAGAGGCAGCAAGAAGAGGCTGGGGCCTGGAGAGCCTGGTGCATCAGGTTTGAAGCTCTGCATGGATCCCGAGGCCAACACAAGGCCATCTGAGGGTTGCAGACATAGGAGTAGTCTGGCCAGCTAAGCTAAGGGCGGTGACTTGGAGCATGTTATGCTCAAGGTGAGAAGATAAGAAGAGTTGTGGAACAATTCAGACTGAAGATAGTGATGGCATGAGCTAGGGTGAGGGCTATCCAGGAGGAGAAGAGGGGACAGGTTCTGGAGAAACCTAGAAGATGGAGTTGGTCAAGGCCGGAAAATTAAATGGACAGGAGCCAGAGGAGCAGAGATGCACTATGGTTTGCTTCCTGGGAATGGCTGGACAGTGGTGTTATTCTCTGGGCAGGGCACTTGCCCAAGGAACATAATTATGGTAGATGATGAGTCTGTTTTGGACAAGTGGTGCTTGAGGGTCTGGCGATGTGGAAGTGATTGAGTTTATGGGTATAGGCTTCAGGAGGCCGAGCAGGGCTGGAGGTACTGATGTGGGGGTCCTGGGTAGAAAGGAGGCTGGGGTTGGGATGAGCCCACCTGGTGAGAATCCATAAAGAGACAGTTCAGAAGGGTCTAGGAAAGCAGAGGTAGAGGCTACAAAGGAGGGGACTCCCCATGGATGTGCAGCTGGTAGCATGTCTATCATCAATGCCTTGTGAATAAAGGAGGAGACTCACCCCTGGTCTGGTCTGGGTTTGCCAAGTGTGCAGGACGGGGGCCTACGCACTCCTGGTGCCTGCTAAGAATGCAAGTCTTCCCATGAAAGTGACCCCATCCCTGATAGCAATCCCATTTTCTGCCTCCGTGGGTCCTGTCTGTCCCTGAGTGGCTCCAGTCCATAATTGTCTACAATGCATGGAATGTGGGCTCTAAATCTGATATTTTCTGCTTCCTGCTTGACTCGAGGAGGCCCTTCCATGGCTGCAGTTGTGATAACACAAACCACATTGCAAAAGATTTCCTCTTCCTCTCTTTCCCACTGCCCTGGGAGGAATGCTCCCCGCTTGTCTCCACCAGGGGAAGTCCCTGGCCTCAGGGGCAGTGTGGTCAGAGGAGATATCCGCGGTAGTAGTGATCTGAACTCTGGCCATGCCAAGCACTGAGATTGTCCTGTTTCTCGTGTGGTGGGTCTTCTTGGAATCTGCTGATTTATTTCTGTCCCCTAATGTGATGCTTGAGAGGTTCTAGGGGTCTGAGCACCTCCACATGGAGCAGGGCCACCACCTTGCCTGTCACTCAGCCATTACTCATGCCAGGCCTGGGGGCTGCAGAAACAGTTAGAGGCTTGTCTAGGGGCGCTCTTAGATGACTCAGGGACAGTTGGAGATTTCAACAGGGAAGCTGACCCAGGGGACTGTGGGTGCCCTATGGAGATGGAGGGCACATAGTAGCCTAGGTTTGGAGTACACGTGGAATTCTTCCAGCAGGAGGTAGTGTTAAATGCCAGTCATGAAAAGTGGGTGTTCTCTCTTTGAACCTTGGTTTTCTCCTTAAAGATACGGGTACAACAGAAACTTTTAATTCATATCATTGCTGCAAATTAAGTGAGATCCAGTGTGATTGAAATGAGGTGAAGTACGTGGCAGGCAGTGTTGATCAGATATGCAAAAGCTACCTATACCTATAGTTGGCCTCCTTCCTCTTGCTTTTATAGCCATACAGGCTGGAAAGATAAAACACTCACTACGTTCCCTTTGTGATTAGAAAAGGCCATCTGATACATCTCCGGTATGTACGTAGAAGTCCCTGTGGAAGGTTTATCTTGCTAGGAGAAAACTCTTTGTCCCTTCCCTCTCTTCTCCCTGGAAAGAGGATTAATGCTGGATACAAAGCAGCCATCTTGGGAGCATGAGGCACAAACATGAGTTTGGAGTTTACACATTGAGGATAGAAGAGCCTAGGACCTGATGGCATATGAACTAGCATATCAGACCTGGACTCTTTCTCTAGACTTCTTACATGAGTATCTAAACACTCTAAGCGGGATTTCCTGTAGTGGATTCCTTGTTGATACAGTTGTGAAGTACTTATATAACACCTGGCATAAAAACTGCCTCCTGTGGGGTAGGGATGATTGAGGAGGAGGAAGAGAAGAGATAAAGTGTGTTCTAGGCAGTGGTACAAAACCAGGTGTCTTGAGAGAGACAGAACATTTTGGGGAGCCGGGGAGGAGGGCTACAGGGGGTCACTGGGAGAACAAGTGGCAGAGGCCATCAGAAGCCTGTGATGGAAGGACCTTCTGTGCTATGCAAAAATTTAATGGGCTCACAAAACAAAGGGAAAAGCATGTTTCAGGAGGAGGACCGGGGTGTGATTAGCAACGGCAAATGCTCAGTCCATCAAGGAAGGTAAGAAGGTACCAAAGGAAATGCAGTTGGGTCGCAGTTAGAGTGGTCAGACAGACTTTATTCTGGACTATTGCATGAGAGACGGGGACCATAATACAGAACTGAACTCAACTCCTCATACAGTATGGGGGAGGAGTTATAGCCAAGTAACAGGGTGGGAGCAGTGGATGGAAAATACCAAGAAACATCAGAAGTTCAGTGGATCCTGATTAAACCAAATTGACAGGATTCTTGCTGAAGACCAGCTGGGTGACGAGGCATGACTTGGCAGAAACCTGGTCAGATGTGGAAAGTGGAGGTTCTTGCTAAACTCTCTTAACAGGGATCTTGCTAAAACTGGGTGTTATGGTTTGGACGGGAGGTGCTCCCCCCGCCTCCCACCAATCTCCTGTGCTAATGCAGGAATGTTCAGGGTGAAATGACTAAATCATGAGAGCTGTGACCTAATCAGTGGACTATCCATTGGTGGATTAATAATTTGCAAAGACTGCTGTAGAGGAGGGCAAGGGTCGGCAGATGGGCTGTGCCTAGAGGATGTGGGTCACTGGAGCCATGTCCCCTCCCTTCCCCTCTACTTCCTGGCCATCTTGAGCACAGCAGCTTCCCTCTGCCAGGGCCTTCCACCATGATATCTGCCTCAGATCGGCTCCAGAGCCATGGAGTCAGCAGACCATGGAACAAAACTCTGAAATTGTGAGCCCAAATAAACTCTCCTCGACGTTGTTCTTGTCAGGTATTTTGGTCAAAGTGACAAAAACCTAACACGCACATTAGGTTTTACAAAGGAGTAAACAGATGGGCATAGGAGGTGGTTCTGGGTGCTAACTAAAGGCTGGTTAAGCTAAGAACCTTTATCAGAGAGAAGAGTCTTCTCTGGCCTGGAGGAGGTTGGAGTCCCTGTGGGTCAGGAGGAGACTGGAAAGGAGAGGGGAACACGGGAGCGAGGCACCCACTTCCACAAGCTGCACTTGGAGCCTAGGAGATAAACAGAGGCTTTAAAATGATAGAGGAAGAATCCATGCTCATGGTCGAAAAACTAGAAACTAGTTAGAGAGATAGATCACCTCTCAATGGCCGTTAACATTCTGTCGTTACTTCCATCCTGACAGTTTTTCCTCTGCCTGTACGTATGATATATCTCTTCTTATAAAGAATAATGAATCTTAGTGGATATGCTATTTTATAACTTCTTTTTAAATTTATTAACCTGTGAATGTCTTTCCATGTTCAATTACCTCCCAGACCATAATTTTATGGGTACGGATACCATGATGGATTTACGTAGTCCTTAAACAACAAGTACATGAGGAGAAGGCTGCACGTGTGTTCAGGGAGGAGCAGGGTGACCTCTGAAATGCTGGGAGGAAGGCTTGGGATACAAGTGCCGTTTGGAAGCCCGTTTTGTCAATCTTTGCACATCGTTAATGTTGAGTAGCACAGGGTCTGGGGAGAGGGAGACAAGAGACACGGGACACAGAGCTCCATTTCTTTGCATAGTAAAGTCCTAAATTTGGGGAGAGTTGACTGCTGCTAACTGCAGAGCTCAGGAAGAGGGGTGTGGCGGGAAGACAGACACTGGGGGCCGGAAGACTAAGGATCTCAATTCTGCCACCCTGAGTCCTATTCTGCTCTGTAGTGCTCTCTCCCCCAGGGTGCTGGCTGGCCCCTCAGGCCTGCAATGACGTGCTGTGCAGCAACCTCAAGGGAACGAGGGAACAGCCTTTGACACAAAGAAGGAAATGGTGACCAGTGTGGGGTGCAGCATGCCCAGAGCCCCACAGTCCCCGGAAGTGACAAAGTCAGCAGGGATCAGCACAGGCTCAGGGACTTCTCAGGAATCATGTGTGGGCAGAGCCCTCAGCCCCGTAGTTTGGCGGCTGTGGAAGCTGCTCGGCTGTGTTCCACATACTTCCCCCCATGCTTCAGCATCCCGGGTTCATTTCTAGAATCCTGTGAAAGGTGGTCAGTGAAAAATGATCTGTTATTTTACAAGTACATTTATACCTTCACAAATGAGGCTGAACAGATTTCCACCTGTTTGGTGGTCTTGTATTCTTTCTTTGTGATTCTCCTGATTTCCTTTGTATAGTAAAAAAAAAAAAAAAATCACCCATTTGCCTTTTTCTTGTTGATTTGTAAGAATGCTTTATCTATGAAAGGTACTAACCTTTTGGGATAGATGCTATTTCATTTGTCTTTTCCCTCCCTTCAGTTTTTATCTTGAAAAGGTTCCAAACTCACAGAAAGCCTAAAGAGTTATCAGGAGACATCATTTTATCTCACAGGTGGGGTCTCTGCTGAGAGTGGTCACAGGAAGTAGGTTAGGCAGCCCCTGGGGGTTGGGGACAAAGCAGCACTGGGCAGAACAATCACAGCAGAGGCAGCAGCCCACCACAGGGGGGAGCTCTTGGGCTGGGGTGACCCTTCTAGCTGGGTCTGAATTGGAACAAGGGTCAGCCTCTCAGCCCCCACATCACCAGTCACCACATGGGCTACTCTCGGAGGGCCTGCCTGGGGTTAGACAGCTAACCTCTGCTTTCGGAGGACTGAGTAGAACTGCAGGCCATAAGTCCCTGGAGGTGGGGGCATCAGCACTTTGGTCCTGGAGCATCTCTTCCCTGGAGCCAGGAGCTGGGTTGCATACCACACACACCCTGCATAGTCCTGCCCTGTCTGCTTTACCCCCACCCATCCAGTTTCTGCATTTTTTTTCCCCTGAAACATTGAAGAGTTAGTTGTAGACATGACACTTTGTTCTGAACACTTCAGCATGTACCTCCTTGGGAAAAGAGCATCTGCCTGCATACTCAACAAAAATGCCCATACTCTGAAAGGTGACATGGATACACTCTAATGCTCACTAATACTGCACTTTCCCCAGCCGTCCCAACAATGTCTTTTATTTGTAACTCCATCCCCTCCCTTTTCACCCCTAATCAAAAATTTAATTGAAAGTTCTGCTTTTTACTTAATTATCATGTCCCTTTAGTCCTCTTTATTTTAATACTGTTCCCCAGGCATTTTCATCTTTGATCACACTGACATCTCTGAAGAGTCCAAGTGTGGACATTACCCTTGGTAGTTTTGATAATGAAATTATACTTAGAAAAGTATTCCTTACCCAGTCTCAATAAATATTCACATATTTCCTTCAAATCTGCTCATCATAGTTTCATTTTCTGGGGTCATTTGATTCACTAGAAATTAAGTTTTGCTTAAAGTCATAAGGGTAAATGTTTTCCCTAAATATTTAATCAAGTCCACAGCATCATTCACCACTAACTTTTATTGAACAATTTGTTCTTTTCCTTCATGATGCTGTCACCAGTATTTTATTCTAAATACTTTCAACCATTTTTATGTGCTTCTGGATTTTCTATTCTTTTCTAGAATCTGTCATTTCTATTTCATTTGTGTTGGGAAGAATGAGTTTATTCTTAATTTTATCCTGAAAAGGAAGACCTCTAAGAAGCATTTATTGTCTTACCATGTAAAACATGAGTCAAAGAACAAGGAAGAGAGGGATTTCTGAGGACATTTACGCACAACAGACACAGTGACCGGTGGACAGACAAGCGCCTTAGAGTGGCTTACCTTTGGTGCGGATGACTGAGAATCTGTCTCTTCCCCACCTTCTATTCTGCCCGGGCTGTGTTGGGCATCCTGCATCAGGGTATCTTTCCTCACCAGGCATGAAAATTTAAATCAATCTTACAGCAGGAAACGGTCATCCACTATGAGGTTGTATCATAGTTTATTTTGTCCTTAGTGTATTAAATGCCATTTTGGTCATTTTCCATTTTTACTATTACCCCCCGTTTTTGAAAATCCTTATATATTTAAAATTCTTGACTTACTCAAGTAGATCTATAAATTGAATTAAACTTCTATAAGTGAAATGTCCATGGCCATCAAGAGAGACATTTGGATTAGAGGACTATAGCTCTTTATCCTAGACAGTAATGGAGTCTGGGAGGTCAGAACCCTTAGGGTTGGGTCTGCTGACTAGGAAATTGCCAGAATTGTCATGTCCTGGGGTGAAGTCACAAGTCAGCGCCCCCATCCTCTGCAAGGCAGCCTCAGAGACCACCTTCTATAGGCAAACTGTATGGATGACTTTGCCATGTGGGCCCAAAGACTTGAGACCGCCCGCCCAACTCGACTAGATCCAATAAGCCCTGTGATGCTCCTCTTCATACTCTGTTGCAGAACCCAAGAGACCTTTTGGTCCCAGTTGGTTGTGAGGTCTCATCCTGGATCTTCTGGTCCCTCCAACCATGCTCCTAGCCTTGGCCTGTCAGACCCTATTTCCCCAGGCTGAAGATAGGTTGTCCCCTTAATCATTGTGCATCTAGAATAGAAACCCTGATATCTTTCCCTGACCAAGGTCAATGGACTGGACATTCCAAATTATTGCATACTCTGCTTTTATTCTTAAATTTTAAAAAAATCACGTGTGTCCATAAAGGTCTCCAAGAGACTCTAATGAAAACACAACTCCAGACTATTGAAAATATTGGTATTCATGATGGGCAAGTCCACAGAGGGGAGATGCCATAAAGACAGTGGCCATCAGAGGAGACCAGATGAGCAGATTATTAACTAGTCTTCTAATTGTTAAACCAGGATATACCCAGATAACAATAAAAGTCACCATTAAATGAGCTATTACATGGTTAGAGACTGAATTTCCTGTATTCTTTGGCACACTCAATAAGCAGACATTCCTGTTCTCACTCACAGATGTGAAGATGGGAGACACAGGTTAATTAGCTCCATCAAGATCACAAGCTAGTGCACAGCAAGGTGGTGCAGAAGCCCAGACTTCACCATGACCCCATGCAGTAGTCTTTTTCCTGACTTCGACACAGACATGTGGTTACCTCACTTCCCAGGATGCCTTGCAGCACCAGGTAGGCTTGATCACTGCAGAGTCCAGAGTGGGAGGCACTTGTAGAAACCAATCCAAGATCAGGGTTAGTAATCTCAGAGGCAGGGGGTTCGGCCACACAGTGATGCTGTTATGATCTGTGACCAGCAGGTGGCAATGTCTGCCAGCCTGCTGCCATTTGTCCCTAAACCAAAGGCTCTGAGACGTCCAGTGAAAGGCTCATGGGAAAGAATCTACCCTTCTCTTTTCTCTGTTGCCCTCTGTCCCCTTTACCCCCTTCCCATACCCAGTGGCCTGGGGGACAGGGCAGGCCACGCCCAGTGGCCTGGGGCCAGGGCTACACTGACCCCGGTGTGGATGCCAGAGCTGTTGCTGGGGGTAACCTGAGCAGTAGTAGCTATGAGTTGAGCATGAGAAATTCTTGGATCTTTCGGAAGCCCGGCCCTAGGGGCTGAGGCCCAGGCTGCTGGAATCTCATCTCTATTGCCACAGGTCTTTCTGGGGGAGATGTTTACAGCTCATCTCAGGACTGAGGACACTCTCATCTCAGCACTAAGGGGAGGCCAGCATCTCCAGATGCAGAGAAGGCAGGAAGATGCCTCTGTGGGTGATTGTTACCATTTTCCCTCTCTTACCCTCCCAGGAGACCTAACCCAGGGCCCTGGGTCCTCCCCTGCAACCCTCTCTCCAGCTCTGAGTCAGAAAGTTCAGAGGCCATGATGGGTCCAGACAGAGGACACAATCCTGGTCCCATCCTCACACTCTCTCCATCTTTCACTGGCAGGTTCTCAGTGAACATCTGATTGTTAGCCTCACTGTCCACATGGGGTCTAAAGCCAGGAAGGGTGAGGGACATGCCTTTAGACAGAGTTTGAATTCAGATCTCTTGACTTTCCAGAGCATCAATTTTTATGTTCCAAGTTAGTGCATGGCTACAAGGACACAAGCACCCCCAAGAGTGGACAGGGTAGAGGCTTCATCTGTTGGAAATCCTGCACAGAGACTCTCTGGGGAGCAAGAAAGCCAAGGCCCAGCTCACAGCAGGGACCCTGATCCTAGATGATTGTGATGCCAGATGACAGGTTGTTGGTCACTTTTCTTCATCAGGAACTAAGCATCTTCATGTGGACAATGTGCTGCAGAGTAGGTCAACTCTGAGGGACCCCTGCCTTTCTTGTCATCATACATAAGTGCCAGGTGAATGGGTGAGGCAGGACACCCTGTGTAAGGCAGAGTAGGTTGCAGCTTGGGCTGCTCCCATACCCAAAGGTCACAGCGGATGGGGCTCTAACCGGCAGGATCCAAGACTAATCTCCCAAGTGGCATCAACTGTCGAGACATATGACTAAACTAGTCAGGGTCACACTAGGTGAACTGGGTTGGCACGAAATAATGACACACACGCACAGAGAAATACCTTTTTTTGGAGGGGTTCTGTGATGGCCCTTCTGACCCAGCTCCCACAAAGGAGGCAAGGCAGATAAGAAAGATAGGGAGCATGCCTCGAACCCGGGTTTTATTAACAGAGGAGCTAATCCAGGGGACATTCTATCCAAAAAGGGCAAAAGGGTAGGATTACAACAAACAAGTGGGTGTAATTCAACCCCATGGGGTGACGCCCACTCCCAGAGCTGCACCTTTCTGTTCCCAGTGGAGGTAGAGTCCACTTGCGTTGCAGCATGCAATAGCAGTCCTGGACCTCTTTACTCAGGACTTAAAGGTGTGTGCATAGCCCTTGTTCAGGGCGCCTCCGACAATCAATCCAGATGCTGTGTAACTCTCCAGAGCAAAGATGCCTCTGAGAGATGTGACTCTCGAAGGTGCAGCCTAAGAATGGCCTCACACTCAGTGCTGGTCTTTCAATAAGCAAAACAGCCTGCGTGGATATTTGTTATGATTCAGACACTTTGTGGAAAGTTGATCTAAACAACCCAAAAGATTCTTTCCCATCCTGGGATTCACACTGAACCAGGGACTTGGTGTTCAAAGAAAACCAACAGCTCCTACAGGGAAAGGATGAGCAGTGAAGTGCTCCGAGGGAAGGACATGGGGACCAGAGTGTAGGACCCGCTCTCTGCACCTCAGTTAAGAAACCACATGCCAATCAGGCTGCTTTCCCTGCTCTGTTCTAAAGCCAATCTCACCTCTCCTCTCTGAGGGAGACCACTGGAGGCTGAGGTCTGTGGTTGGGACTGGCTAAGGCAGATGAAGATCAACAGAACTTTCAGTCCCCGTTGGCTCCCCATCTTCTATGAACTCTGCCCCTGCCATCTGCCTTTGGGCCACATTAACTCCTCTCCAGCAACTGCTGGGACAACCCAGAAAATGAGGATTTTCCCTTCCTAGAGTGTTTAGCATCAAGGAAACAACAAAAATACAACCAGACTGTTTTCCATGGCAGGTGTCATGAGCTCCCAGCTGATAGCAGTGGCAGAAAGGAGTCCCTTGGGGATACTTTCATAATCTTACCTGAACCAGAGAGTTCCTTTCTCTGCTAAGAATCTTCCAGAGAGCCAGACATGGAAGGCAGGAACACTCGGTCCACGGAGCTTGAGGGAAATGGTCAGCAGACCAAAGCTCTTCACAATCCTTTCCCATCAAAACAAAGAAAGTCCAGGGTTGGGCAGACTCCAGGCTCTGCCACTCACCAGATGACTATGGACAAGGTGTTGAGCTTCTTGGTGACTCTTTTTCTATAAGATGGAAATGAGAATGCCTACCACACAGGATAGAGCAGCTGTGACAATGAAATAACAGGAGGTATATAAAACAATGGGCAGATAACAAAGGGCTAGTATCATTACTTAAGCAGGAGAAAAGGAAGCCAGGTATGGCCCAAATCTATGTCTCCCTCCTCTCGGGGCGCAGCTCTGTTGATCAAAACCTCCCGGCCCTGGTTTCCCATCAAGTTACTTGGAACCACTTGACAGGATCTTCTACAATGGTGTGCTGCTCTCAGTCTCCTTGTCACCCTAAACTCCCATGAATTTGTCCTGTGCATTGATGAATTCACAACACATGGAGTACCTGGTAATAAGAAGGAATGAATGGAGGGAGGGATGGATGAATGAATGGTTGATTTCCCTCAAGGTATGGCTCAAGAAACACAGGTGGGAGAGATTAAGTCTTGCTCCACACACAGCTGGTGGACTGGTTCCAGCAGCATCCACCGCCCATCTGTAGTCTGCTCCAAAGGTTTCCAGTGCATGGAACATGCTTCTTTCTCAGCCAGTCTCCCCTGGCTCTCAGAACAGCCTGGGGGTGGGGAACAAGGCTACTGAGCCTCTTCTGTGGCAGCCTGTTATCCCTAACCACACAAACTTCAAATTTTGCAGATAAGGAAATTCAGCCTGAAAGAAGCTAAGTGGCCTGCTTCTACAGAGTACAGAAAGAGATGCCAACCCACCCCTATTTCCTCAGTACCAAAGTGAGCTCAGGGTAGGGTATCTAGTAATCAACAAGCATTTGTCACCCACTATGCCAAGATTGTGCCAGGACCCCCCAATTTTCTCCTTTCTACAGCTGAGGAAATTGAAGCCAAGAACAAGACGAGGGTCTTGCTGTTTAGAGAACAAAGCCAGATTTGGAACCAGGATTCACTGACCCCAGCTCAGAGCTTTGAGGATGTTTGCTCAAATAATAGTGGGGTTGATTTGTATGACACTCAAAACCTCAATAGTAGCAGAAAGCAAGTGGAGAAAGACAACAGGACCCAGCATTGGCCTTAGCAGCAAGACCCCCTGCAGGTGTGTGTGTGTGTGTGTGTGTGTGTGTGTGTGTGAGAGAGAGAGAGAGAGAGAGAGAGAGAGAGAGAGAGAGAGACAAAGACAAAGAATGGATTCTGCCAAAGAGTCTATGTGGGTTCCTGCACTGCTTACATTCTACTTGCACTAAGAAAGGGACACCCATAAACACCTGTTGCCTACTCTCCAAGCTCAGTCCCAAGGGCATGGTGGACCTGGTGATCCCCACACCCACACCCGTATCCTTAGATATTTGCATTTCAGCAGCAGGAAAACCTTCAAGTCCATTATGCTGATCTTGGCCGGAGGTCCTCCCTTCCCTGGGACCCTTTCACGCTAATATCAGGCATTTCTCTTCCTCCCATCAGATCAGCCTTGGGGTCTGCAACTATTGACTCTCCAAGTCCCCAAACGTCACTGAGTGCTGAGTAGTTCAGAGGCCCAGGTTGAGCGGGTGGTACTGCGTCTCTGGCATGGTCTGAATGGCAGTGCCTGAAGAATTCCCTATAGATGCAAAGGAACTCTGGAGTCTGGACAGCAGTTGGCCCAGGAGATCCCCTGGCTGGGCCTCTTCCATGGGGCAGAGTGGGTAGCAGCCAGGCAAGCGTGGGATCCACGCTGCTTTTGCTGAGAAAGAGTCTTGATTACCCAGAGTGATTATGACGCACCACCCTGATCTAATTTCAAGTTCAGTAGCAATAACAATTTTTTATTTTATTTATTTATTTTTATGTGGTGCTGAGGATCGAACCCAGTGCCTTGCACGTGCTAGGCCAGCGCTCTACCACTGTAGCAATAGTAATTTTAAAGGAAAAGGACCTTTTTTGGGGGGATCTGTTCCGCCCAGGCCCTCTAGTCCACAATTCATCCAGCTGGACATCCCTGAACTGAGTATACACCGCCGGTGATCTCCCTTCTCTGCGCCTCCCCTCTTCAGGATCCAAGTGTCCTGCCACTCACACGAGTGAGCACTGGGTTTGGCCGACACTAGGCACCCTCTCCACCCACCCCGGCTGCATGCCATAGCAGCAGCAGCAGGGAAATGAAGGTTCGGAGCACCACCCCAGTCCTCTGCACTGCCTGCCCTCCCGGCTTCTGGCCGCGAGAGAACATACCCTTATAGAGTCTCCATTCCGGTCAGACCCTGAAGAAATGTGGCCGCCGGCTCCCCAGAAGGCGGGAGGAAGGTTGCCACTTGCAAGACTCCTTGCATAAGTCCCCGCATCACCGCCCCCCGCCCCGATGCCCCCGTAATTCCCGAAATCCTGTAAGAGCTTGGCTCCTGCGTTATCGCAAATTCAGTTCCCAAGATTTTCCTTTCCGACGGTGCATGCCCATCTCATCTGTCTTTCTGGACTGTCCTAGTCACTCGCCTTCTCTTCCTCTCCTATAGGTCCCTTCCCTTGCCCTGGCCTCCGGCTCCGATTGTTGGGGCTATGGCAGGATAGGGGGAGCTGAACCGGGGATCCAAAAGGAGTCTTTGCGGCTGCCCTGGGCGCCCTTGTGGCCTTTTTGTGAGCCTTGGCCACAGGGTTCGGCGCAAACTGGACCGGAGGGGCCGAACCCTTCCGCGGCCCCACCTCTGGCGTCCCGGGCACTCTCGGCTCACGGAATAGGAGTGGGGAGGGGGCGGGTGTTTCTCCGCAGAGAAGTGGGGAAGAATCTAGGACAGTTCGCACCACGTCGGTAGCCTGGAACCTAGGAGCGCGCGTTTGTCCCGGGCGCAGCACCCGCCGGGCAGAGTGGGGTCGTCTTGCAGTGGGGAGGAGAGGCGGGGCCCTGGGTAGTGGCGGGAGCCTCGGGCCGGTAACACTCATTTGGCGAGGGTGGTAGAGAAGCGCTGCGGTTGCGGGAGGAGGCTCCTGCCCTGGATCCACAATAGGCCCGAGTTGGGGGCGCAGCGCTGCCAGTAGAGTGTTCAGCAGGGGGCGCTGCTCCGGGCTTTGGGCGGGGGTGGGGTGGGAGAGGAGGGGGGCCGCGGCTCGCCGCGCACACTTCCCCCATTATTAAACACTATGTTCAAAAGGCGCCGGGGGACTTCCCGGAGCCACGGAACCCGCGCCGCCCTCCCGACCGGCCCACGGAGTCCATGGACCTGAGCGCCGCCGCCGCACTGTGCCTCTGGCTGCTGAGTGCCTGCCGCCCCCGCGAAGGGCTGGAAGCGGCGGCTGTGCAGCGAGTGGCGGGGGCAGGGCAGACCTGGAGCCCGGGGGGCGGCGGGGCGGACGGACGGACCCTCGCTCCGGCCACGGGCGCCTCGGCTGTCCAGGCCGCGGTGGTTCCGGGGACCCGAGCGGCGCGGCGCGGCGCGGGCTCCAGCTTCAGGAACGGCTCAGTGGTGCCGCACCACTTCATGATGTCGCTTTACAGGAGTCTGGCCGGGAGGGCTCCCGCTGGGGCAGCCTCCACCTGGGGCCACGACCATGCGGACACAATCACCGGCTTCGTAGACCAGGCGACCCAAGGTACTTACGCCTCTTCTGCGTCAGCCCATCCCGTGCGATCCTGGGCTGAGATCAACCCCGGAGCCATACTCCTGCTCCATTCCATTTGGGGCTGAGGTCCCGCAAGTCCCAGCTTCAGGTGTTAGAGAAAAACTTCGCTGCTGTGGTCAACGCACCCAAACCCGCTGCGTCTGGACTGTGGCGCGAGTCGCTGCAGCTGGTCAGGCCGGCCCCAGAGGGCTGAGCGGGTCCTTCTACTGAGCTGCTCTGGCCTTGCCGGCTGGTAGGTCCCCTCGAAGAAAGCAGGCAGAGTCCAAGATCTGCTTCTTGGGGAAGGGTCTAGAGTGGCCTTGGCCAGGACACTTCGGAGAAGAAAGGGAAGGATTGGGACTTTGAGGCTACTGCCAAGAGGGACTGTGCAGCGATGACAGGGGTGGCTGCTTCCCTGGAGCAATCTGCAGCTCCCAATATCATTGGGGGTGCACAAATTCGAGGGTTCCATGGGCAGAGGCAGGTATCAAACTGGAGAGACTGGTGGCATATCCAGGTATGAGGAGGGCCTTTCAGCAGGCTGCATCTGGTGGTAGTGGTTCCAGTGTGGGAAGTGAGTATCTATAGGTGCCTGTGTTCTGTGCTGGGTCCTTGTGAGAGCCAGAGGTCCAGGACTCTGGTTGTGTTGGGAGGGAAGTCGTGCAGGAATGCAGGCCTCCCTGTCCAAGTGCCCCACCTTACCCTCTGCTGGGCCCTCCAAAGGTAAGTGGGTGAGATCGTGTGGTGGTTGCTGTTTGTCATCTGGATTTTATTAATCTCCATTGAAGTCATTAAAGTAGACAGATAGGGAAAATTTAACTAATTTCAGGCGGAAATGCAAGTAATTTTGGCTTTAATTCTGTCCAGTCAGAGACTTAGCAAGGAAGGCAGGAGGGAAAGGCAGGCAAATAGGACTGGATAAGGGCTGCTGTTCTGAGACTTGGGAGCCACTGACAGTCTGCACACATTAGGTACAGATTGCTTTATTTTGGGTACCTGGAAATCCTGGGACAGAATGACCCTATAGGACCATTTGAACTGAAAAGCATTGGCTGAGAGCCTGACATAGCCTCTGCACTGGGTACTAGGATTGTAGGATAGAAAACCCCAGTCCTGGGGTACCAGGCGAAGAAGGCAATCACTCCCTCCTGAGGGAGTGCCCAGGCTGCTGAAGAGGAGGCATTTTTAGGCCCTGAATGAGCAGAAGCACCAGACTTTCTGAAGTCAGGCTAGGTCTACTCTGAAGTAGAGGGAGACAAATCCTTTCCTGGGGAGCTCTGCTTGGCTAGCAAGACCTGAGACCACCTCTTCTCTGCTTCAGGGGGAAATGCAGTGGCAGGGCTGGAAAAGTAGGGTGAGGCCAAGGGCTGCAGAGGAAACTCAGATCAATTATTCCGAAAGCCCTAGGGAGGAAGCAGGGGCTGGAGCTCCTGCCAGTGCCTTTTCTGCCCCTCTTTTTGTCTCCTGAACCTTAACTTGGAGCAAACTGCTTGAGGTCCCCAGAGGCCAGGGACAACACACCAGAGTTTGGATTTAAGGCATCAGAGCCTGGTGGTGCCCATGTTGATGGGCAAATCCCCAATAGTGGAGGGAGTCTGCAGTCTCTCCTAGTTTGGGGCAAAATGAAACCATATGATCCCCTTCAAAGAGAGCTCCTTATCCACTGCTTGGTGGAATTTAACCCCCACCCGAACCCAAAAAGAAAAAAAGTGCCCATGACCAGAAATAAAATACCAAGCCTAAGTCACAACACAGATTAAACCTACCAAGGGTGCTCTTTGTGAAGATGGAACTCACGGGGGCCACTGCCCTAACTAAGCAAGGCTGTTCAGCTGCCCCCCAAATTTTGGAGAAGTTCCCTCTGCTTATTCCTTTGCTGCCTTTTGCCCTCCTTCAGAAGCTGCAGGAGCACTAGGAGGAACCAAGCCTAGGGTCCAGATGGTGATCAGCCGTGCGAGACCCTGGGAGAGCCTTTCTCTGGGCTTCGGTTAGTTCCCCTTCGACCCAGTGAGGAATTTGGATTAGAGGGTCTCTACCGCGGAGCTGCGTGTTCCCCTGTTGGACCACTCGCAGAGCCTAGCCTGCGTGGGAGACCGTGGTCGGCCGAGGTGTCCAGGCAGGGTTAGGGGAGGGAAGTAGCAGAAGAGGAAAGTGTTTTCAGGGGACATGGAACTTTCTGTTTTCGCAGAGCCGGGATTTGCGGCTGTCCTGCGAGCTCAGCAGGGCTGTAAGGAGCAATTACCACACAGCGCAGGACCTCAGTAAGGAAAGCATGACTTCTAAGGAGCCCACCTTGCCTCCCGTTCCCTACTGCCCAGAAGTCTGGCCTCCAACCCTATTACTGCAAATCTATGACTTCAAGGCATGCCGCGTAGCTGCTGTGGCCTTAAATCTTGGTTCCGGGTGCGGTGGCACGCTTCTGCCCACAAGGCTCAGTGATTATAAGGGTGTCCGTGGTTGTCCCAGCGGCCCTATGAACCAAAGCCTCAGGACCAAGGCTCGAAGCTCTGGGCCAGGCTGGCCGCATTCCCGCTGGGGCCCCAGTGCGGGGGCGGGCTCCGACTCCAAAGGGCCTTAATCCTGCTTCAAGGGCGGCGGCGCCAGGTGCAGTTTGGAGCCCCTGGGGCGGGGAGTAGGCTTCCTTCTCAATTCCGCTCTGTTTCTGTCGGTACCCCTGCAGACGATTCGGCAGCCGAGACTGGTCAGAGCTTCCTGTTCGATGTGTCCAGCCTTCCAGATGCCGACGAGGTGGTGCGAGCCGAGCTCCGCGTGCTGCGCCGGGAATCTTCAGAGCCAGGCCTTGGCAGCGGGACTTTGCCGCCGCTGCTGCTTTTATCCACGTGTCCGGGAGCATC
This sequence comes from Marmota flaviventris, assembly GCF_047511675.1. NCBI lineage: Eukaryota > Metazoa > Chordata > Mammalia > Rodentia > Sciuridae > Marmota > Marmota flaviventris. The sequence goes on from NC_092511.1 coordinate 15,040,704, forward strand.
CCGCTCACCACGCCAGCTGCACTCCCGTGCAGCTGAGCCCCTGGACGGCCGGCGGTGGGAGGTGTTCGACGTGGCTGACGCCGTGCGGCACCACCGCCAGGAGCCCCGAGCCACCCGCGCGCTCTGCCTCTTGCTCCACGCAGTGGTCGGTCCCGCCCGGAGTCCAATGGCACTGCGGCTGCTGGGCTTCGGCTGGCGGGGCGGAGGCGGCGCTGCGGCTGAGGAGCGCGCGCTGCTAGTCGTCTCCTCCCGCACGCACAGGAAGGAGAGCCTGTTCCGAGAGATACGCGCCCAGGCCCGCGCACTCGGGGCCGCTCTGGTCGCAGAGTCGCCGCCCGACCCGGGACCCGGCAATGGGCCATCGAGGATAGTCATGGGCGGCCGCAGGCGGCGGCGGACAGCGCTGGCTGGGGCGCGGGCCGCACAGGGCAGCGGCGGGGGCCTGGGCCGGGGCCACGGGCGAAGGGGCCGGAGCCGTTGTAGCCGCAAACCGCTCCACGTGGATTTCAAGGAGCTAGGCTGGGATGACTGGATCATCGCGCCGCTGGACTACGAGGCTTACCATTGCGAGGGCGTTTGCGACTTCCCGCTGCGCTCGCACCTCGAGCCCACCAACCACGCCATCATTCAGACGCTGCTCAACTCCATGGCGCCAGACGCGGCGCCGGCTTCCTGCTGCGTGCCCGCACGCCTCAGCCCCATCAGCATCCTTTACATCGACGCCGCCAACAACGTGGTCTACAAGCAGTACGAGGACATGGTGGTGGAGGCCTGCGGCTGCAGGTAGCATGCGGCCCGGGGAAGGGGCAGCCGCGCCGCCAAGGACTTCTGCTGAAGGGCAGCTTCGGGCCGGGTCTGTCACCGAGCCTGGGTGCGCGCCGGACTGTGGCGCCGCGTCTACCTGAAGGAGCGCACAAGTTCACACTCACACCCACACACTCCTTCACTCACGAACACATCTGCAGTGCACAGCAGCATCCGAAAGCCTTGGGGAGAGGGAGACTGCCGCTACTGAATGTCACAGCCATGTGTAGTTTGTAAGCAGATCGCTGTAGCGCCCGTTGTCCCCTTTTGGGAGAGGAGGGAGTTTGTGTTTGTTTCGGTAATCCCCACTAAAACCCGGGTAGAAACGGGTTAAGACTGGGGGTTCCAGAATGGACGGCCTGAAGGGGCACTCGAGTGTATTTGTCTTCTTTTTGTTTCTGGCCCGCTGGGTGGCTGTGTACCTGGTGTTGCACCCTGGGGCCCCCTGAAGGGTTGCGATGCCCTTTCTAGAGGTTTGTGTTGCTTGAGGCCATTTACTCTCAGAAAGAACCGCTGCAAAAGGTATCCTCTCCCTTTAACTTTTAAAACTTAATGTGGCGGTGCCTCAGTTTTGAAAGGGCAGTTTTGTCTGAAAGAATGTGTGGTGGGAGCGGCCCAGATCCCTGCAAAGGTCAGCACCGCCCTTTTTTATCAATTCCAATTGAGAGTGATTTAGAAAGTGGAAAGACTTTTTCTCTTTGGGGGAAAATGAAACAGGGGAGAGGTTCTAAACTGCGAAGTCGAAGCCCATGTGACATTGGGAGGGGTGAGGTGGGATGTGTCAGGTTTGGAGACTCTGCACCTACTCAGAAGGAGGCAGTAGCAGTGTCTTAGGGCCATTGAGAAAGGGGGGACAGCTGCTGCTCTTCCAAGAGACGTTCCAGGAGGGTTTCCTAAGAAGTTGGGGAAGATGTTGTCAGGGCTTGAGTTTCCTGGGGCCTGCTCCAGCGGAGGACGATGGTTTGTCTGCCAAGTAGGCGCAGCTCCCTTCAAATAGCATAACCAGAGTGGGCCAGGGTGTCCTGGCGCTTAATGATCCAGCCTGTGTGGACTTACACATGCTTTCCCGGTGTTGCTGAAGTTTTTGGCAGGGTGATAGTAACGGGAAGTGAAGCCACACAAAAGTGCTTTTGTCATATTTAAACTCACAGCCCAGACCTTCAGAGCAGGAGGAAGGTCGCCTCCTCTGCTCCTTGCTTGGTTCCCCTGTGGTTCCTTCTGGAAGGCAGGGCCTTGGTGTGGGCGGAGCAGAGGCAGGAGATTGTCTCCTGGTTCCCGAATTTTGCCTAGAAGAGTTATTGATGGTAGGATGTTTGTTATGTAAAAGTGAGTTCCAACATGCCAGCCTTCATTGTGTCTGTAATTTGTTCATGCCCAGAAGTTCTTTGTGCCTTTTTGTCAATGGTCAGGAGAGAAAGAAGCTGGCTTCCACTTGCCAGGGGCTCCCAGGGCTGCTTTGGAACACCCTGGAGCCCTCCTGGTACTGTTGTTTAAGGTTGTGCTGGCTTTCCTTTTTAGGGGCCTTGGTTAGGCGTTAATTCTGCTCTTGTCTTGGATGCTTTTGTCCAGGAAAGTTTATATACATTTTAATTCTTAGTGGTTCTACTTTACACTCTTGATGAAGAGGAAAGACTAACAAATGAGATATCACTGATTTAGTTAAAGGTCCCACCTGCATCCTTTTTATTCTGTAAAATTCCCCCAAAGGGGGAAAACCCACATATAACTTATTCTTAAAATTAAGATTGTTCCCCTCTTGCAATGTGAATTTACATGCTGCAACAGTGTGCATAGCCATAAATAACCAGAAAATACAAAGTTTCTTCAGATTAAAAAAAAAGAAACACGTCAGAAGTAGCCACTGTGGTACAATTGCATTTTATCTTTTTGACTAGCAAATATGGTGCCCAGATTTATGGATTTTTTCCAGGGAAACTTTCTTCTTTTGTTTTAAATGATAATTTTAATAGTGATTGCTCTGATACCTTTCATTATGAAGATTAAAAAATTGCACAAAAGTTTTACAGGTTATAGTATTAGAAGATTTAGAAAGGAAGGTAATAAAAAATCACATTTCAATATTATTTTGAGGAAATTTTAGGGTGTTTAATATCTTTGGACAAAAGAAAACATTTTGATACTTTTTTTAGTGACTAGGAAAAAAAATCTTTGGGGTAAGAAATGTCTTAATGTAACCTGTGCTTTTTATGGTAGGGAAAAAGGTGTCCATCTCCCCTGTTTTCTTGCTCCTGATCTCCTTCTAACAGCATGTGTCTGGGGTGATGTAGGAAGTCAGCGTCTCCTTGGGTCTTTCCAGATTGCACCATAGGGAGAGGTGTTGTCCTTAGACAGCACAGTTCTTTCCATGGCCTCTGAGGCCCCAGGGTGCTCCTTGGTTTACTGAATAGAGGGAATGTCTGCTGGGTCTCCCCTTCCTCTGTGGAACTACCATGGTTCAGGGTGCCCACCAGTCTTCAGCTCTGCCCAGCCTTCTGTCTCCTCAGAGTCCATTCTCTAGAGGTTGTGTTTCCCTGTGTACAAATGACAGTACAAGGGCCACCATATGTGGGGTGGCCAGTTTTCTGCTGCAAAGATGTGGTTAAATTAGCTTTGCCAAGATGTGGAGAAAAGCATTCTGTTAGTGCATTTGGGAACACCTTGTGCCATCTGTCCTGTAGGTGGTGGGGAATAGGCTGGGTGACCAGCATAAAACCCAGTTGCTCTGCTTGAGTCCCCAGCTGGAATCTCCAGACACCACTGTGGGGAACTGGGATCAAGTGTGTCAGAACCATGAATGAAAGTGCTCCCCTCCATCTGAAGTCACCAAAGTGTCCTTACTAAAGTAAACAGAATTTTCCACTTTGTTGGGGAAAATTGTGCACTGCTAGTTGAGATCATTTGCGCAACTATTTCTTGTGGATGAACAGGGTCTGACATCCTTGCTCAGGGAGCCAGGGGTGCTGCTGCTGGGTCTGCCAAACACCAAGACAAGCCTGGTTTTTAAAACCAGAATTTTTGTATTAAGGGAGACCCCTATACTGGCAGGTGAACACTTCCACCTCTGGTTTTATGGAATTCAGGCTTTCCAAGGGAGCTGGACTGGGTCTTGTGGAGGTGGCGGGCTTTGTGGTCTTAGCCTGGGGAAGCCAGGATAGAGCTGTGCTCATTTGTTACACAGGATAATTTCCTGGCATTTGAGTGCTTCAGAGGAAGAGAAAGAGAAGAGGTATAGATTGCATGAGGGTAAAAACCCCTGGAAGGCTTGTGAGGAGATTCTCCCCTGACAGAGCACATGGTGTACACAAGGGCAGAAGCTTGGCCTTGTGTCCTGAGGAGGGTTCTGTAACCCTGTGAAAGGAGCAGGGAGCAATCCAAGTCCTACAAGTTCTTATCCTGTCAGCGGTCTCACTCTACTCATAGCAGAAAATAACTGGGACCAATTTTCTTCTTAAAGCAGAGCAAAACTTGGAGCAAAACTGAACTCTTTCCAAGAGCAGCTTGTGCACAGAGCTCTCCCCTTGCTTGAGTCTGGTCTCCTGAAAACCTGAGTGTGAGAAAGAAAAAGCTTTGCAGCTGTCCCAGGGCTTTGCTGGTTCTCCTGAGAACCCACCCCCTCAGGATACAGACCTCCCCCAATGGCTTAGGGCCAGATGGCCTAGGCAGGTGGACTGAGGGAACCAGGCTTTGAAAGCAGCAGTCTGTCCAGGGAGTGGTGGACCTGCTTTTGCCCCTCAGGAAGTGTCTGGATTGGGAAGGGAAGAGAGGACGTGGAGCAGTGAATCCAGCAGTTATAGAACTTTGGGAGTGAGTAGGAAGTCACCAGACCCCTGTGGGGGCCGGCATGTCCAAGTGGTGCTAGAGTCAGGGCCCACTGTGGGCTTCTGCACCCCAGAACTCAACTATCTCCCCAGTGTGGCCTGTGTCTGCCTGATAGGAAGACACTCCAACACTAGGGATCTATAGGGTATCTCCTGAGAGGCCTGAGGCAAGTCATGGGCAGTCACCTTCTGCTTGAGCTTCAACTTCTGCCCCTTAAAATGAGGACCTCTGGGCTGGAGATGTGGCCCAGTGGTAGAGTGCTTGCTTAGCACGTGTCAGAACCTGGGAGGGTGGAGGAAGGACCTCTCCAGCCCAGAGAGCCTAGATTGTACTGTCCCAAAATCCTATTCAGATGATTCCAAGGTATAGCAAATGCTAATACTCCTGGAAAAGGTTTCCTCCTGACCCCAATCATAGAGCCACATCTCACAAGTTTCACAGCTCTTCCTTGTGCCTGTGAGTGTATGCCCTCTTTCCCGACTCCTAGCCTCTGTGGGTACTTCACAGATGTTGCTTCAATTTCTACCTGGGGCAAAGCAGGTGCAGGGGAGGCCAGGACCTTAGGGTAGGGCCCAGCTTCCCCCAGTCTGATAGCTTTCTTGTGCCCCCTGGTTGAGGGGCACTGCTAACCCACTTGAATAGCACCTGTGCCACATAAGGTGGGTTGGATCACAGACAGAGAACTGGAAAAATGCTCCAACTAGCTATAGGTGCCTCTGTTGGGGGAGTAGAGGGAAGGGTTGGGAAGCGGGTAGAGGATGTGGACCAGTGAAACCAGTAGTGAAAAAACTTCAGGAGTGAGTGGAAAGTCACCATATCTATGTGTGGACTGGAATGTCCAAGTGCCAGAGTCAGTGACCATGGTGGGTGTGACAGCCCAGACAGATGCCTGGGACTGTCCTAGAGTCCCTGGGCAAGGCAATAGTCTTGTCTTGGGGTGGGCTGTTCCCTACCTGGCCCTACCCCATCTTCACACACCTCACTGTCATGCTGTGTCTGCCTCTGAGGTCCCTCTTCATCTTTCTAGGGGAGTGACTCTGGGGGCAGGTGGCAGAAGACCTTTTCATGACCTGGAAGGTGGTGGTGGAGTTGAACTTGAGGAGCACTAGGAGGAAGGGAGGTGTCAGAAAGATTTTTTTTTTTTTTTTGGTCTTTCCACAATGTCAAAATTTATTGAATAACAATTCACAAGGTACACTAATCAATTTCATCATCTTTAATTCACTGAATACTCATGGTTCACTTGGTGCCATGACCATGGAAATCATGGGTAAATGGTTCATTTTGAATTTTTCAGACACTCAGCCTTTTGCACTTGGAGTCACCTAACCATTTATGTTGGAGCTAAGGTTTCTTATGTTGCTGTTTGGGTCTTTGATCTGTGCCCAGAGCACAGAGCTGCATGAACAGCTCTCACATACAGTGAGAACTGGAGTGAGGTTCTGGTGAAGGAAGGCCATCTTCTTTCTCATGAGGGCCATCATCCCAACCTGAGGAATCACCTGCATGGACATAGACTTCAGAGAGAGAGAGTCTGGAAATTGGTCTTTTAAATCAGTGAGGGTGACTAAGGGCTGTGAACCCTGAGTGTCAGTCAGGGATGTGCTCTGCTCAAGATGCGCACGGGCCCAGCTTTACCAGTGCTTGACTGCTGCCGTGCTATGCTGAGACTTGGCAACCAGGCTTTCAGCCAGACAGAATTTGGGTTGGTGCATCATGGCAGCCACAGCAATTCTATCAGAGCAAGACACCATGGGCAGTCGAGGGGTGTGAGGTCATTGAAAACGTTAGTCTATTTTCAATACTTGCTTACCATTGCTGAAAAAGTTCAAATTCATGCTCAGAGTAGCAAACTCAGCCAGTGATCTGCTTCCTCCTGCCCTTGCAGACTTCGTTCAGCATCTGTGCATGGTATGCTTGCCTCTGTATGACAAAGAAAGGACTAGTTTCTCTCACATGCATCCCCTTCATTGGCAAGAGGGTTGCAGCATTCACAGAAACTTCTGAGAGATGAGTTTCTGCACAGGCAGGTGAGTTTGTAGGTTGAAGGTGTAAGAAGCATATTTTGCTCTTGACAGGTGGACTTCCTTCTCTGATAGGAATTCTGGGTTCAGAGAGAGCTGCCTGAGAGAAGTTGAGGTGCAGAAACTTTTTTTTTTTTTCAAGGGATGCTGAAATAAGTTGTCTAGAAAAACAAGGAAAGGCTGGTGGTCAGGGGTGGTGCAGACCTTTGGGACGAGGCTGACAGTTTTGCTTTTATCTTTGTTTCACCACCTTTGGAGTTGGCAGACAGGAGTGGGGCAGTGGTGGCAGGAGAAGTGGCCAGGCAGGTCATGGGCATGCAGCTGTCTTGGCAGTTTTGTCCATATTGCACCATTGGACCAGCAGTGGCAATAGTCACACCTAGTTCCTGGGTCTAGAGTTGGGTGAATGGCTTGTTCTTTCTGTAGGTCCCTGGACATTTGCCATAATCTAGAACCACCGCTGGCCATTTTGGGGGCTAAGATGTGCACATGGCTGACCCAGAGAGGACTTCTGGTAAGGCTTGTTTCTAAAAGTCCTGCTGAATTAGAAGTAAACATAAGTGGATCAGATGCGCCGAGGCAAAATTCCCTTGAGGACACTCCCTGGGACACTGGATGGGGAGGGGCAGCCTAGACCAGTGAACTGCTTGATGGTAGTTGGTAGTAACAGGTTTGGGGGAGCCTGACAGCTCTTGGGTGCTCAAGCTGGCTATGGGCTGTCCTCACTGGGTTTCTCAGTGGGCCAAGTCTGAGAGGCAGTGACAAGTGTGTTGAGGACCTTTCCTTATGGCATTCTTTTTTTTTTTTTTTTAATCCCTCAGTGTTTGAAGGCTGCCAAGGCCAGAAAATGGTGCACTGTCCTGGGTTCCCCTTTGGCTCTAGGTGAGCAGGCTGTTTCGGGAAAGGGGTGCCCTGTAAACAGGGCTTATTTTCTAGCAACTTATGTTTCTGGACCAGGGCCTGTCAGCATCAGAGAAGGCCAGCCATTCAGCATTCTGTTTAGAAAATGATGATCCAGTTGGGGGAGAAAGCAAGCTCAGGATGAAACGTGTTTCCTGGCTGGGAATTGGGCAAGTGTTCTAAGCCAGGAGCAGTGACTCTGGAGATGAGAACTGTTCTGGTCTTCTCCACCTAAGCACCCTTAGAGTGATTTTATTTTTTATATTTCACTGTATATTGTAGTGCAAATAGTTTCTATGTTTTCTTTGACAGAGAATTATAATTGAGTCACTTTAGGTCTTTTAGCTGGAAGGTTTTTTTTTCCTCCCCAAATGAGAAGGTAATTTTTTTAAAAGGATTAACACGTCATCTGCCCTTTCAGTAGATGACAATTGTAGATTCTGATAAGTTTGGATTTTTTGTTTTGTTTTGTTTTGTGCATAAAGAAGCAGATCCTTTCACTGTGAAGGTGGCTGCTCAAACTCTAGCACCTGTTTCCAGAGCAAAGCTGTCTAAGTAGGCTCTGGGTGGGCAGCAAAATTCTGCGCATGGTGAGTGGCCTACAGCTTCAAAAGCAAATTTAATCAGATTCCAATACTGTGATTTGAAGGAAATGGCGAAACTTGAAGTGACGGTAATGCCATCAAGGCTCAACTACACTTCATTCCCTCCACAGCTAAAGACAAAATTAATTATTTTTAGGGCAAGTCCCTTTCATTCTGCAGTGATACCTACTGTTTTTCAGCTTGGCTTGGGAGATGGGGGAGAGGGGTTTAAAAACCCATTTGATGCAAACTGAAATCTTCTTTGTTGGCAATCTTCCAGCTCTGGTTTGGCTAGAGCAGGACTCTGAGGCTTGCAGGCTGCAGCCTGGTGTCTCCCTGCTGCCCAGCCTGGCTATGTGGGCAGCACTCACTGGCATCATGAAATGCTGTCTGTGACTAGGCCAGCTACAGGGAATCCTTCAAGGGCAGGTATAAACCATGTGTATATGTATTCTCAAATTTAAATAGATTGTACATATCAGAATGTAAATGACCTGTAAAACAGCACTCTATTTTTCTTGGTTATTACATAGCAGTATATATTTGTTAAACATGCTTGTATACTTGTTATTAACCATTTGATATTTTGTACAGATAAGTTGATTAAATATTTTATTCATAAAACTGCTCATGACTGGTCTTTAGGGAACAGTGTTTTGTCTTATGTTATTCAGCCTCTCTGTGTTAGTCTAGTTCTCCTCTGCATCTGAGGACAGCAGCCAAGCATCTGGGCAATAGGAATAACTGCTTTGAAACAGGAGCAGTTACAAGGTAAGCCCGATGCTGCTAGTCTTTATGCTGATCACTGCCCCTTGAAACACCAGGGTCTCAGATTTGAATGGGGAGTGGGGAGCCTCAGACATGCAGCTGCTGCCCCCTGTGAAACTGCATAGGATACTGAGTGCAGCCTCACACTGTATGATGTCACTGCACAGGAGGGTAAAAAAAATCAAGCTTGGTGCAGGCAGAAGAGGCCAAAATGCAGTGGAAGTTTTTCTCTTTCGGAAATGAGCATTGTAATTTGCATACTGAGTATTCATTCCAAACCCAGTTGGAATGGGAAGCCTTTGGGTTTGCATACACTTCAGGCTGCTGTAGGAGTGATCTTACTCCAGAAAGTGTGCCTCTGCAGGTTGCACGGTCATCTTCCAAAGTCCTATGGCATTAGGTCCAATGAGAGCAGCTTTCTCTGCAAGGCCAATGACATATTTCAGAGAAACCAATAAAGACTTATAGCAAAATTGATAGGCCTCTTTGTGACAAGGACAGAGATGCTGTGTGTTCAGTGACACCATCTTGCATCCCTAAGTATCTCTCCTAGCAGGGCAGGGTAGGACCACCTTGCAGCCTTCCCTGGTTATTCTGGTGCCACCCAGGATTTTTCCTACAGATGCAGGAGAAAGCTATTTCACCTGTTTCTTAAATGTTCCTGGGAGAGGATTAGTGACAGAGCTGCAGATATGGAAAGCTGCTAGGGACTTGCCCTCATTAAGGACTTGTTACCAGCATTACCTCTTGGGGGAGACAGGGAGTCTGTCAGTGTGACCCACCTTTCCCTCAGAGTATGACAGTACCTGTCCTCTCAGAATCCAGTGTTCCCACGGTCATGTTAATGTAAGTGTCTTGGTCATGAGAGTCTCTTCTTCTGCTGAGATGGATCGTGAAAACTGCTCTCTTCCTGCTCCCTAATTTCATTACTACTAAATGAAGGAGAATTTTTCTTTGGAAGAAAAATTGTATTCTCTTTTTAACTAAGTCATTTGGCAGGCACAATAAATATGTAAGCTCTGGACTCTGCCAAGGGTAAAGTCTCATCATGCTTTTTTTTTTTTTTTTTTAAATAACAGTCCTTGGTCAATTTTTCATTTTCTTACCTTTTAGTCTCCACTTGACTTACCTCAGCATTCTGTGTAGAGGCTTCCACATTCAGTAGAGAAGGGGAAGTTACTGGGAAAGAGGAAAGACACAGTGGCATCTAAACATTTATTTGACTTCCCAAACACGGATGAGAGTAAGTCTGAAAGGCTCTGTAATGACTGATGGCTAAGAGACAGCCTAAGACCGACTGCTCCCTTCCTGGCCCTGTTCCAGCTCTGCCCCTGATGCTTCATTATTTCCAAGCAGGTCAAGGTGAAGATGCCTCCAACAGCTGCTCCACTGAGGGTGGTGCCTGATGTGGTTATGGATGCAAGGCTCTCCTGTGGCCTCTCAGAAGGAACAGTGATCTGGGCAGAAACGTGTCTACTGGGATGTGTCACCAGTGCTCAGCAATCAACTTTGGGGCTGTGGGCGTCTGCCGAGTCCTAATCACATGCAGGTGTGCAGCCCTTCAGCAGTGGCCAGTAGGAGGAAACCCAGATGTTCTGCAGAGCCTGAGCAGGGTGGATTTGTAGAGGCGGGATTCTAGTCCCTCTGTGAGGGAGGGGGACCCTGCAGGTGCACCCACACCCCCTGGCTGTAATGGACGCCCAGTCACAGGGTCACATTCCCATCCCAGGGAAGAGAAATGTTCCCATAGACTTACCAGCAAGGAAACCTGTCCCAATGTGGAGAGGTCAGCACAGGCCCTTTTGCCAGAATGTTTGAGGAATGCAACACAAAATGAGAATGCTCTACTATCCTCAAGCACGGTCTCGTGTATTGTTGCTATAATTCCCACTTGGGGTGCTACATGGGGCCAGCGCTCAACAAATAATAAGCCACATATTTGGTAGTTGCTAATACCCAAACCCCAGAGATTTTCTAATCATAGAACAATGAAAGTAATAATTGCAGTCATACTGCACAAGATGAATCCACCATGAGGTGTAGAAGCCGTGCTTTCTTGTAGCTCCTTGGTGCCAGGAAACAAGCAGTTGATGTGCTTGGATCTGTTTTACCCAGTTGTGCATTGCTCTGCCAGGGAAATGCTTACAGGATAAAAGAGCAAGTGCATATGTCCAACACTTGCACTGACATACCCAGTTGGAGGATGAGGAGGCCCTGAAATGGGCTTTCCTGATAGTCTGACCGACTGTGAGAATGCACATTTCTTCAAAGTTTGCCTATTAGGCATGGCTGAAACTTTAAGAAATTTAGATATCCAAATTATACAGTATTCCACGTGGCAAGCTCTATTCTCTAAGGTATGCCAGTGCAGAGGTAGTTAAGACAGAGTCCATCTTCTAGAACTCTCATTAGAAGGATAGAAAGGAATACAGGTGGTGGGGGCAACAAGCAGACCAATAACGACATCATTTCTGCAACAATGAGGAGTGTTTCCGTGGAGCCAGGGCCAGAGCATCCTGGAGGCTCAGAGGGAAGGATGGACTGCTCGAGGAGGCTGGAGCAGTTGGTATTTTGGGCCAAGTCTTACGGGTGAGGTAAAAGTGGGCAAAATTGCAGTCAAGGCAGTGATTCCCAAGGTTTAAGAGCACAGATGTGTAGAGGGGCCAACTAGTGACTGTATCTGGTGAGGAGCATCAGGTGCCAAGGATGCGTGGCAGAGGTGCTGAGCCTGTGACCAGCCTCCTCTTTTTTTTTTTTTAAACATTTTTTTCATTGTAGATAGACACAATACCTGTTAGAGTCTGTAAACAAGTCAAGATGGCGCCTAGCATATTGCCAGAGGGAGTGGTTTGTGAAGTAACGCCAGTGAGCCATTAAGTGTGGAGATTCCTTATTGGTTGACTGCTGTATCTAGTTTATGTTAATTAATATAAGCTGTGTGGAATGTATATATACCGCTCCTGTCCTACAATAAAAGGCTCCCACTCCTGCTGTATCAATCTACACAAGTTGCTCCTCACCCCCCTCGGTTATTTTGCTGCAGCCGGACTGTGGCAAATACCTTTATTTTATTTGTTTATTTATCTGTGATTCTGAGGCTTGAACCCAGGGCCTCTCACATGGGAGGCAAGTGCTTTACCACTGAGCCACAACCCCAGTCCCCAGTCTCCTCCTCTTAACCCATTACTGGATGCAGTTTTTGCCTTGGAGACCCTTTGTTGCAGCTTTTATTCTTTTAAAATGGCTTAGTTGTTACCAACTACCTGCTTTTTACTTCCTCTGCCAACCAGGCTTTCACTTGCCCTTCACATGACTCCCTTTCCCATCCCTCCACTTTCTCGAGCTTCCCCTGTGGCCTCCAGGAGGCAGCCCAATGCAGAGGAAAGAAGGGCATGAAGCGAAGGCTCTGGAGTAGAGGCCTGAATTGGAATCCCAGAGCTCACCCACCAGCTGCCAGATCCTGAGCAAGGCACTTAACTTTGCACCTCAGGAGTGATCCGGAAACTGAGCATGGTCAGAGCATCCCACTGCAACAGTACAGGGATTCTTGATCTGGATTCGCTTTCCTCTATTCCAAACCCATCCAAGTTCTACCTTTTCTTCTGGGAGTAGGGACAGCCTCTTCCCTCTCTCCCTAGGAGCTTTCTCTTTATAAAACTGTGGCAACTGGGGGACTCTTGGGCCCTTGCCATGCTCTGAGACATCACCAGTAGTCTCACCAGGCATCATACTCAGGGACACCAAGCTTGCTCTGGAGATGTCTTTGTTATGGTTGGAGAGGCCAAACCCATGTCCACAGCCACTCTCCACCTAGCCAATGCGATCACTTACCTACATTTGCTTGGGGCACTGTCAGGAATCTCAGTCCTCTTGGGAAGCAATCAGAAGGACACCTAGACACTTCTGTCCTTGCCCCTCCTTCAGGAAAGCTTTGTTCAAAGCCTCAGAGATAAATCTGTCAGACAGTATGCTTAGTCCCTGCCTCTGACCTCTCCTTCAGCCCTACCTCTAAGGGAAGGAGCAGCCCACGTATGTCCTTACCTCTTTTCTCCTGCAAGAGAAGACAGCAAAAAAGAGAATGTCTCATGCTATCTAAGAAATGCTTTGCACCTTTTCTAAGTCAACTGTGAGAGCATCCTGGGCTATGTGGGGAGGCTGAGTGGCCTGAGGCCAGAAAGCAGAGCCAGGTGAGCAAGTGTCACCCCACTGGATGAGCCAAAAATGCTAAGACTACAAGAATCAACTTACAGACTGGGAAAAACAGCCGAGACTGAGCTAGCATGGGGTCTTCCACTGCATTGAAGACAGGTTAGAGGAAAACAAGTTTATCATCCTTTCCCATTAGGTACAATTTCATAGAGTATCCACCATAAGCTGGCAAGGGGCCAAATGCCACATGCATGACCTCATTGTGTCCCCATTAAAAACAAAACAAAAATCTTCTCCCAAATGAAAACCTCAGATAAATACTCATATTATCCCAGTTTCAGATGAGGAACTGGGGTTGGGGGGTGTTGGGGAGGTGTGGAGTCTTATGTAGCATCTAAGACCTAATAAACGACAGATCTGAGCCTAGGTCCCCATTTACTGTCATGAAGAAATTTGCTTTCTGGAAAATAAACAATGAGAGACAGATGCAGGAGAGAACATGTTGGTTTTTTTTTTTTTTTTTTTTAAACTTTTTATAAATTCAAAAACCACCTCAAAATTCCAAAATGAATTTCTAAGTAGAGAGAAAACATTATTTTCCCTTGAACCATTTGAGAGCTAACGGACATGGTACTCCATGGCCCCCAGATACTTCACTGAGTCCTCATTCTCTGACTTCTGCACAATATAATCATGAAATTGGAAAAAAATTAATCATTATTTTACTTCCAGCTAATAATCTTCAGACCATGTTCAAGTTGTACAAATTGTCCCAGTATTTTATAATAAAAACATCCAATACAGACTCAGGTGTCCTGTCAGGTTATGTCTCTTTTAGTCTTATAGTCTGAGATTGCTTTTGTTTTAATATAATGTATGATGAAGAAAAATCAAGGCTTTTGAGGTCACTGGCTCTTCAGGCATTGAGTACAGAAGCGATGGCCAGTGGCTCTGGCAGTCTTGGACATAGGCCATTGGAGCTGCAGGGGACTGCCTCTGGAGCTTCTCTCATGACACTGTGAGTCAAGGCTCCAGCTGACACTTTTCATTCAGTATTTAGACAGCTTAGCTTTCTAAGAAGTTTTTTGTTTTATTATTATTATTTTTTGGTCCCACTTTACAACTGAGCTACATCCCCAGCCCCTTATTATTTTTTATTTTGAGACAGGGTCTCATTAAATTGCTTAGGGACTTGCTAAGTTGCTGAGGCTGGCCTCAAACCTACAATCCTCCTGCTTTAGCCTCTCAAGTTGCTGGAGTTACAGATTTGCACCAACACACCTGGCAGATGGTAAATCTTTGACAAAGACCATCCTTGTGGCTGCCTGAAACATATAGGCAGAACTTCTAAAAAGTGGATTACATCCACTGTTCATTGATTTTTGTCTTCTATGTAATTCCTAATGAAAGAAAGTGGACTTTATAATCCCCTGGAATCCGATTCTTCCTTCTTTAAAAGAAGTAACAAGAAAGTGGTTTTTTACTTTAATAGTGAGACTTCAATCCCAATGTAACTTGGGCAAACTTCTTAAACTGTATACTCTCCCCCCAACACAGAAATCAGGCCAGACAAGATCACAAAAACATTTATTTTGCAAATTCACTGGTGTTTAGATGATAAGCAGGAATTAAGAGCCCATATCTCTCTAAGCTCTAAAAATTAAAAATTATACAATTTTGTATGAGCAGACGTCTGAAATACAGAGTATTTTTTAAAAAAGGTGTGGATGTTACTTTTTAATACAGTAGGTCTGATTTACCAGTTCTTGTTTATGTGAGTGATTTAGTGCTATTAGGGACCTACTGTATATAGGACTCAGAGCCACAAGTCCAAGCTTCTAATGTCAGCTTTCCAGAAGGCCCCATGCAGATGCTGATGAGGACTTGTGTGGAGCCCTGTGCCCACAGCAGGTGTATCTAAGGGCTCTTCTTCTTGAAGTAATAACACTCCTTGTGTGGAGCTTGGCTTTCCCCCTCTGCATCATTTGCTCCATTTGCTCTGATGCAGAAGCCAGGCCAAAGGACAGTAACTCATTCAACACACACCACAGGGCTGGCAGCACACTGGAGCTGGATCTTTTATTAGGGGGCCTTAGGTATTGAGAGGAAGGAGAGTTATCTCATTGTCCTTAAAGCATAATAATGCCCAGAGGGCTTTCCTTTAGAAGAAAACTGGAATGTTTCTGATTGGTCATCAACTGTCACTGCAACTGTGGGACTTCTTGGCTCCTAAGGTCTCAGGATACAGTTCTCAGCCAGAGAACCTGCTTCTCTCTACTAGACCTCCATGTGTCCAGAAAAGTTGAAATCACATAATTTAATGGCTTACTTTGGTTTGTTAGCAAAATAACCTATTCCCAACAAATAATGTTAATGCAAATGGAGAACCAATTTATGCTAATACTGTACTCAGAATTTTTTTTCTTTTTTAATATTTATTTATTTATTTATTAGTTTTCGGCGGACACAACATCTTTGTATGTGGTGCTGAGGATCAAACCCGGGCCGCACGCATGCCAGGCGAGCGCGCTACCACTTGAGCCACATCCCCAGCCCTGTACTCAGAATTTTAAAATGCCTTCCCCCAAATTATTTACTAGGAGATTTTCACAAGAATGCACAGTAGTTAAGACCCTTATTCTCACCAAGGGCTAGCGAAGTACTTGGCTCACTGTTGGTCTTCAACATAGAAGGAGCAACTGCACATGGGCCCATACAGATCTGACTGGGACTGTCCAGAGCCTCCCCTTGCTGGCTTAGGAGGTGAGGGGACTGCAGGGGGACCATCACCTGGAAAGTTAAGGCTCCATACACGGCTTGCTGGCTGCCCTGTGACAAGAGGCAGAGTTGGGATTCTTCAACGACTTTTCATCTGTTTAGTTGACCAGAATACTGTGGTGAACTTTATTCTTGGTCTAATGCAGGCAGATCACGATGTCACCCTAATGATCTCAGGTGAGACTTGTGCTAAGGTAGACTGGACTCACTCTCACCTTCCATCCATGTTCACTGCCAATATCCACTGCTCATCACTTCCTGCATCCTTGTTGTGAACTCGTACACTTCACATAACTGACCACACTCTTCATATTCACTGGTCTCTTCTATATTCTCACAATTACTTATTTATTTTCATTTCAGTATATCTCTTACATTTTCATTTAAGTATTTCATAATTTCCTCCAGAAAAACCTGTTCTACAAGGTAACTTAATTAAAGTCACCTAAATTTAGATTTTTCTTTTGTCTGCAAGAATCCCGTTGACTAAAATACATCACATGGTGCCACTGGACTCTTAAGCAAAGGGGAGTCCTTGTGTGGATCACGGTGTTCCAGAGTCTTGGAAAGTGTGCCATTGATGCTATGGAATGATTCACCACGTGTTCACTTCAGCTTTTAGACAGGGAGCTGGGAGTTTTTAAGCCAAGAAGTTCTCACTTTTTTCTTTCTAACATTAAAGATCAAAAGTAATATTTAATCTTTTAAGCATAGTTAATCTACTGCCTCCATGATCTGGCTGTAGGTGCTTGTTTCCTGCATAGTGTTTATATTTTGAACAGATTATCTTTCAGCCAGTTAGCAACCATGTCAGCTATTTCCTGGCTAAAATGGAGGATAAAAGCATGAGGTATTTTTTTCTCACAGAGTCGAATATCTCCTTCTGGAAAATCTTTCTTGATGTCTTCATAGTACTTTTTTGGACACCAGCGATCTGTGGCACCATAGTAAAATGTAAGCTGAAAGACAAGATAGCATCCAGTGTTAGAAAAACTTTTCTACCCAACACAGATGTGACACAGGACAGTTTTACTCTATCAACCCTAATCTGAATATGGGACATGTGAGGCTGCTTTTATGGAAGTGCTGGTCTTCACTCATTTTGTAGTATTCCAGAGGGTAAATTATTAGCAACCAAGTCTTAAGGAGCAGACTTACTTTGAATCCCTTCACAGAGATTTTTCTGGTTGTCACTTGGGCTCCAGTTTTGAATGCTGCAGAGGACCTGTGGCTTATACATTTACCACTTAATTTACTATTCCCACTCTCACTTTAACCAGTTCTGTGCAATCCAAAAACCCCTAAAAAGAAAACTTGTTTTCCCCTGTCAATTGGCAGGATATGAATTTCTTTTGCTTCCTGGAGAATAGGAGAGCCGAGCAGTTGCCTGGTGCTTCCTCCTGGCTTCCAATAGCTCTAAGAGCTCATTCTTATTGTTCTAGAGTTGCCACTACTGTGGCTAGTCATGGAAGCATACATTTCCCAGGATCTCTCAGCAATCACTCTGTTATAGCTTCATCTTGAAAAACTGCTAAAAGTACAAGCTGTCCACCTACCAACATGGCTAAAAACTTCAGGTTCTCTCTAGATCACCTTCTACATTTACTACCAGGAAGTCTTGAAAACTATATTCAGGAAACAGCATACATGGTAGTCACATGCAGGATTGTTCAGCGTATCCCCAGAGCATGACACTGTGAAGTCTAAAAGTCCAGACGTGGGTTGGTGCCGAGCAGGTGTGCTCTGGTGCATGCCTTTGAATGAAGATGCCGAGTATGGAAAAAGCCACACTGGGACCCTCCCACTAGTACATGCTTTGCGGGAGAGTCCTATAAAAACTGTAAGATGGAAGAGGAAGCCAGAGGAAAGCAAGGTAGAAAAGACCTCTCTTCACAAAGTTCCCTTGACAAGAACATCACTCTACACCTCCTGTTGCTTTCTAATTGGCATTTTGGGGACAATTTCCATGAAGAAGCTAATATTTTCAGTGAGACAATTAAAACTTGAACTATTCCCAACAAGATACAGCTTGATGAGCCATCAGCCCTTCTCTCTTGCATAGGGTGCTATGTAGTTGAGTGGGGTTATCAGCATGGATTATAGGGACCCTACACCCACACCTCAGGGTATCAAGAAACAAACTACATCCATGGGGCCCATAGTGTCCATGGCAGGTTACGAAAAGTGTTGTCAGTGTTTAATACAGGTAATAGTGAAGATTCTAGACTCCCCTATGTTCACCTGAATTCCCTTCTCAATTCTCCACGGCTGGTAACTGTTTAGAGTGGGCTCTGTTTAGTTAAATCCCTAATTGATGGAGGGGTTAAGGTTTTTAAAAATTTGTTTTGTTTCAAAAGTTCTTCAGGCTAAATTCACTGAAGGGCTCTCTATGAAAATCTTGGCTTACAAGTAAAACACGTGGTTATCTAATGCCTTTAAAAACACTGGCTCGAGATACTTCCTGTTCCTTATAGATTATAAATCATGAGCCATAGATCTGCCCAGCAACTCTGCACTGTAACCCTAAACAGGAAAATGAAAAAGTATGGAGTGTGTGGAGGCAGTGGTGGGGGATGGGGAAGGACAGGTGAAGCAGAAGGGAAGGGAACGAACTGGATACCAGGACACAGTGGCTAAGAGTGCACACGGTTACCCTACAGGCATTTAAACATGAACAGCTGTGGAAACTGAGGCTGATACACAGACCCTGCGCTGCGTGCTTTCCTTATATTACCTCTTTGCACCCTTTCAACAGTGCTCTGAGGGTGGTATCTTATCCCTATTTTACAGAAAAGGAAACTGAGGCTTAGTGGGATTAACTTGCTCAAGTTCAAGCAATGAATGAGCTATAAAGTTGGGTTATAAAACACAAAGCCTGAAGACTGGGAGGTCCTGAACTGGCTATGAAAACTAATGAGGGTAATAATTGCTGACAGGAGCAAACCCATCTACCTGTCCTTTAAGTCTTCTCAACACCTGTGTAGCTCCTTTCCGTGGGCACTGAGTGTCATGGTGCCACAAGTCACAGGGTAATAACTGCTATAAAAATACGGCAATTGTTAACTAAGAATCTTAGACTATTAGCAGGATATTTATATTCAAAGGTTTAGAACATTAATTATTTCCTATGGTTTATTTCTCCTTAGCATTTGTTTCAATACTCATGAGAGTTGATAAAATACATATTATTGAAATAGAGATTTGTTCCCAAGTTGTTGTCATGTTAAGTAATTTTTTTCTACTAACACAAAATTTAATTTTCTCAGTTCTTCTAGATTTTGGTTTCCCAGGACTGTACTTTTGCTGTTCTTCTTGTGTTTTCTACAGGAAAGTGAAATTATGGTTACTACAGTCTCTGAGCTCTTAGATGTATTTTCCTTTAACGCCTCCTTCTCCTCCTGTAAGTTGCTAACCTCTTGCCATGTAGAAGCAACATTTTTTCCCTCTCAGGTTTTGTTTTTGTTTGTTTATTTTGGTCTATGAACTTTTGGTCAGTGAATTGCTAAAGATGACAGATCAAAAGTTTCACAAAAATGACTCATTCCACATTTGGTACTGGGCTAAGTGGCTGAAATTTAGAAGTGAGGGACACAGAAGCTCAAAGACCAGGAGAGAGAACAGGTCTGTACCAATGGGCCCTCCAACACAGCAGGCAGACAACAGGCAGGGACAAAGCAGGAAAAAGGAATTCTGCCCCAAGGAAGTCAGCAAAACCTTGAATACGTACTTGGAGTTACTGACTTTCATGCGTTACTAATAGAGAATTTAATACTAATAGAACAAAGAAATATTAGAAACCATAGTATGATTTGGCTAGTAACTAATGAAATCCATTCAATGACATATTAACATCTTAACATATTAACAATGAAAAAAGTCACACCAAAATCTCTCTCTGTTCAACAGGCTAATGGGGCTATAGTTCTTATAGGAATGGCAAGTCCAATAAAAGGATAGTTTTTCAAAGTTTAATAAGTGTGTGTGTGTGAACACATTTTTTTTTCTTTTTTTAACCTTGTGGATAAACTGAATTTTAGAAGCTTTGTAGATCATAATTCACCATGTAGCCAAATTTGGCATAAACTGAGCTTCACTCCTTCAGTCTTTGGCAGTTTGTTCCATGATTCAGCATAGATTGGAGCAGAGTGGGAAGTGGCATTTCTGGAGTGAAAGGACTGCTCATAATGCTCTTATATCACAGTACAGTGAGATAATTTTATTTACACTAGGGTAGAGTGATTTGTGAAACTAGTCAGTCATTATGTGGGACAGGGAGAGGGCATGGTGGGCCGGTGCAGTGTTAAGACCTGGGCTGGGGCCATACCCACCCAGACTGGAACCTTGGTTCTGCATTAATTAGCACTGTGAACTTGAACTAGTTGCTCAGCCTACCTGTCCTTTTGTTCATCTGTAAAGTGGGGATTAAAACAGCTACCTTGTGGGCTAGTGGTGAGATCAGGAGACTAAACACAGGAAGAAGTTTACACACAGTAGGCACTATTAAAGAGTGGCTGCATGACAGATGAGGACAAAGGGAACTTCCAGACACAGACTGTGTGCTGGTGGGGTGGGGCAGGGAATCTGTTTACATTCTGCTCCACAGTGGGAACTGTATCATGATTTTCAATTAGTCTTTGAGAAAATATGTTTTCTTCTGATAAGCTACTTTTGACATAAGGCAGGCTCAGAAAAACAGATATTAAATATTTTCTAAACCTAAAGCAAAAGTGTGTGTGTGTGTGTGTGTGTGTGTATTTCCAGAAATTATGAAGAAAGAGATTGAATGGAAGATAAGTCATCAACTTAATAAACAGAGAGTACATTCCGTGTCCTCATACTGTCACTAAGACTCGGCTCATGGAGTAGATTCTTTAAATCTATTTAAAAAATAAAACCTACATTTCCTTGTAAGTAAGATCTTGCACCCAGGTACAGTGTCAATTGGGTATCTTTGGTTGCAAATCTTCCAAAGTGTAGGAAGGCACCTGCACCTAGGGTGTGTTACTTCTCACTCTGGTGGCAGCTGGGGCAACTGCTTGCCTGGGCTGCATAAGACACCCTTTCTGGCACACTACAGGGATCTGTAGCTCCCAGGGTGCTGAGTTAGCAGGCTGCTGCTAGGGTCATGTGTTGATTTCTTTAGAGTGTCTTGAGCTATCATGTGTAGGGTGGGACAAACAGCTGGTTGGCTCTGGCAAAAGTGATCAGAGGATGTTGCAGATGCTCAGTGAGAAGCGTGGTCTCCTTTCTCTGACTTTGAGAGGTCAAGAAAAAGGATTTTATTCTACCTTCTCCGCTTTTACTTTCCTTCTCTGGAATAGCTCCCACAAGACCAAGCTTTTTGTTTGTTTTTTAAAGAAGCAAAAGGTCAAATACAAAGCAGCCAGTTGCTTACCAAGGCATGGACACATATCAGGAGGCCTATGTTAGTCAGCTTCCTATCACTGTAACAAAACCCAAGATAACCAACTTATAAAGAGAAAAGGTTTATTGTGGCTGACAGTTTCTAGTCCACCATCAATTGGTCTTGTTGCTTTGGGCCTGTGATATGCAGCATATCATGGCAGGGATCATGTGGTAAAGGAAGCTGACCACCTCATGGCAGCTGGGAAGTGAAGAGATAGGAAGGGGCTAGATTCTCACGATTCTCTGGGAGGGCATACCACCCCATGATCTAAGACCTCCTGGTAGGCCCCATCTTTTATTTAAAGTTCTGTCACCTCCTAATAGCACCAAGCCTTTAACACATGGGGTTTGGAGGAACTTCTAGGCCCAAACTAAGGCAGACCCCTATTTCCAAGCTAGATCTCTGTCCTGCCTTCACTCCCTGTTTTCATCCCTTCCAGCTTTCCAGGCTGGAAGGTACTGACTCTAGGTTTTCCAGTGTAGAGAGAATAGGCTGGATGATGGCAGCAGGCTTCTGCTTCCACTTCCCACCAGAGCACAAGACAATCAGGCCTTGACCTTGTGACATTAAATGAAACCTATTCTATAGCACAAGCATCTCCTTTATTTCTTCTTACTTCTTCAGGGACACAAGTAGCTATAATGCTTTACAATTTCACTGTGGTCTTTCTGAACAAGAAAGGAAAATTATTAAGGACATTTAATTTTCAATTTAACTAATTTTCTTTCTTCCTTTTTATCCCTACCTGATTCAGTTACCATTTTTGAGAAAATAAGAATTAAAATCTCAAAGAAGAGAGAGGGGAAAACATAACCCTTCCCAGTCATGGAAGCCTGCTTCCCTCTGCAGGCACTAGGGAACAGGGGAACAGAGGTGTCAAAGGAGCAGGACCCTGGTCCCATTAGGGTCCTGCCTGGACCACCTTGTGGTGGCTCTGGTGGCCAGAGGATGACACAGATGCTCAGTGAGGAGCTCTGTCTCCTCTGCTTGACTTTGAGAGGTCGAGGGAAATGATGCCATTCCCACCTTCTCCACATTTCCAAAGGCATGCAGTGTGAGGCTCTTTCCTTCTTGTTTGGCTACTGTGTATAGAAATCACTTCCCCTTGTCAAGGAAGTCATGAAGCCACTTAGTGATATTAGCTTTACCATATCCTTACCTGAGACTAAAGCTGATCCAAGGTGTCTACTCACCTCTGCTGAGGCAAATGAGTACAAAGTATTGGGAGTCAAAAATGAATCCTCCTGTATTTCTGTTCCTCACTGGTTATATGCCTCAGGAAAGTGGTAGATGTGCTGGAATGTTCTACTTAACTA
The DNA here is from genome assembly GCF_047511675.1 of Marmota flaviventris. NCBI lineage: Eukaryota > Metazoa > Chordata > Mammalia > Rodentia > Sciuridae > Marmota > Marmota flaviventris. The sequence continues at coordinate 15,063,253 of NC_092511.1, forward strand.
ACTGAGAAATCACTCAGTTCAGCTCATCAAGTTCTCTGCATTGGGGTACTGGGCTGAGTGCTACTGTGTTTCTTCTTGTCAAGGTTCCTGTAGACAGCTCCCTTAGGTATTGAAGTGGGAGCAGTGGCTACGAAACAGAATGGGACTGGGCATTCCAGGGTCTCTTGGCCAATTCTTAACATCACTCACATCTTTCATTACACAATGAAAATATCTGGGAAGGGAGTATGTATGGGAAGGAAAAGTTCAGCAACTAGTCTTTTTCTAAAGTACTCATAGGTATACACAGGCTATATCTTAATAGAAAATAACAAACATTCATTAAGTACTTATTATGTGCCAGATACTAAGTCTGAATTACAGTATTAAATGATTTTATTGATGGAAAAATGAGGGACAGTGAGGTTCAGTAACTTAAGCAAGCTCTCATTACTAAGTGGCAGAGCTGGAGTTTGAGTCTAGGTTGTGGCACTGAGGACTCTCATGGACTCTGCTCTCCAACACACTTACCTCCTTTCAAGCAGGCTCCCCGGAGTGCTCAAGGGTATGTCTCAAATGAAGCTCTCAAGGTCAAAATGATCAAGATAAAAACAAACCTATCTGCTTCCAGGATGATTATAACATTCTGGACAGGCTTCAAATTAAACAGGCAGAACTAACACAATCTGTTTCAGACTAAGGCTTGGCGGAAAGGCAGTCCTGGTTAGCGGGTCCACGGAACACTTCCTATGCTCCACCAAGCAGGACACGTGCATGTCAGAAGGATTTGCATGGCCATTCTGTAAGCAATGGCATGCTAGTTCTTCCCAAAGGCAGCATGCACCTCTGGGTAAGGAGGATGGGGAGAGAACCACTATAGAGGGCTCCTGTTTCTGAGGACACTTTACCCTTTCCCAGGCTACACTGTGGCTCTGGTTTGGCACTCTGGGGTAGGGGCCGCACTTCCTTGAAGGTAGCCCCTCCACCTCTTCTCACCTTCATGTAAAAGCTACACCCCATGTGTCCTCTTGAAGAAAAATTTCAGACTCCTATGCAGTGATAGTGATGCTCAGATTCAGTCTGGAAGTAGCACACACCAGCTGTTTCCATAAGCCTGGGCCAAAGATGGTCACGGCAGTTCAGAATTTCCCTCCTAAGTGAGTTCTAAATGAAAACTTTAAGTTTATGACTAAATACTAATAATGCACTTTTCTAGGAAGGAGACATGTATCCCTTTTGGTTTAAAACAATGACAGAACAAGGGAATGCTGACCTCCTAGTTGTCTTGGACACACTGGGTGCCTTATAAAGCAGAGTAGGCCCCAGAGGCTCTCAGACACATGGGGATTAGAGTGGTGAAAATGTACAGTTGATTCTCTTCCCTTGGTTTATTCCATCTTGGTTCTCATCTATGTTCCTTCCCCCTCCATTCCCATCTTATTCGTTGGCTCCTCTTACCCCCAATCCATATGTTGGGTTCCCCAAGGATCAGTCTTTTGATCTTGTCTCTCCCTGCAATGCACATTTCCATAGGTTGCCACTCTCCATGCTCATGGCTTCATCTAAAGGCCTAACATGTCCAAATCTAAATCCAGCCCAGGCTCCTCTTTTAAGCTTCATTCCATATATCCAGCTATCTGCAGACATGTATTCACTTGGCTGGACCATGATCTCAAACCCAAGCACCAAGTTAATTACTCTCAACCACCTCCCACAACTTGGGGCTGCTTCTTCTGTGTTCCTTCGTTATTGCCCAATCCAGACACAGAGAAATAATCTTAGATTCCTCTGTCACATTCTGTTTTAATTAAGTGACATTGATTCTACCTCCTAAATCTTTATATCCCTAAACTCACTGCCTTCATTCTTGTAAAAGCCTTGTAAATAGTCTTCCCACCTCCAATTTCATTATTTCCCAATATTCTGCCACACGTTTTCCCCCAAATACTCTTTCTCATTTGTTCATCTCACCACATCCTGAGGGCTAACTAATATGCACTGGCTGTTCATAGCTGATACATTTCTGATTGGTAAGAGGCTATGTCATGTAGTTGTCAAATATTCAGAATATTACCCTGTTGTTACCTCCTTGCTTGGACCCTCCAATGGCTCCCCAACAACTTGATCTCTTTAGTGCAGTACATCATGCCTTATTCTCAGACCAGTGCCAAGTCACCATGTCATGCCACCTAACCAATGCAGGGCTTCTTCACCTGGGGTCTACAGACCTATGTATGTCCATGACTTGTGGGTCAGGATCATGTAAACTTGAGGAAAAATTATATCTTAATTTTAATTAAACTTTACCATTTGGCATTTCCCTTAGTTACAAATAGAAGCAACAAACTGGTATTAGTAATGCCTATATTTAGTAACCTATAAAAATTTTGGATACTTTAAAATCACAGTAAACTTGTAGATAACTAAGAATTTAATTAAACTTTTCAGTACAAATTTGCCACAGCAATTCTATTATATTTTGTTATTCAATGTGTTAATAAATATGCACACATTACTATATCACAGATCCGTTTTTAAAATATTTTGATAATTATATTTTGGTATAATTGTCTTCTTTTGTAATCTCCTGTATTTATTTTATGTCCTTAAAAACATTATTCTTAGAAGAGGTTCACATATTTTATGTGAGAGAGCCAAAGAGATCATTGTTACAAAAAATTTTAGAATCTATACTCCAAAGGATTCCCAATCGATGTCTCACACCATCCATCTATGTAGCATATATTTATTGATTTTTTTAAAATCAAGTACTATGAATTGTGCTGGGTCCCAGGGGAATCCCCAAATCAGGATAATACAGTTCCTAACCTCAAGGTGAAAGACAGAGGACCATTTAAATACTGTCTGACAAATGCAATATTATCAATTTATATATGCAGCCAAGAGAGTCAAAGGGAAGACCATCTTACCAAAACCAGGGCTGGGGAAGGCCTCTTGGAGATGACAATGTAGCCAAGTTATTTATTATGATTATTATTTGTTCTTTTTAGATATACATGACAGTAGAGTGTACTTTGGCATACTGTACATACATGGAATATAACTTATTCTAGTTAGAATCCTATTCTTGTGGTTATACGTGATGTGGAGTTACTCTAGTCGTCTATCATATACAAGAAGAGGAAGGTTATGTTCAATTAATTCTACTGGCTTTTCTAATCCCCCTCTTCCTCCCTCCCCTTTGTTTCCCTTTGTCTAATTTAATGGACTTCTATTTTTCCCCTCCCCATGTGGAACCAAGTTTTAAAGTACAAGCAGGATTTAGTCAGGTGAATACATAACAATCCATGACGCCATAAATCATGGTATACTCTTCTGGAAACAACTATAAGTATGATATATTGGCTTCAGGAAAGGAAAGTAAGTATTGAGCACTGAAGCACTGCAAATAAACAAAACTGTCCAATAATGGGTATAAAGTATGTAGACCTTAGAAGGAAGAAAATCGGCTCAGTAGATTTTTTTGGAATTAAAAAGGCCAGTTTTTCTCAAGAATATAAAAATCCCTCTTCATGAGGACAATAAAAATCCAGTGTTGCAAAATTTGAATTTATAACCAATGCCCGCTGATTATGTCATGCCAGTTTTCTATTGAAGGAGGAGAAAGAATCAGAAAGCCACCTGCATGATACAGTAGAGACACTGTACCTTTCTAACTTTCCTGTGGCTTTCTGGCTATGTGGCACAAAGTTACATATTTCCAAACTATTTTTAGTTGAATAACTGAGATATATGGAATGATTTTTGCAACAATGTGTGGCTCAAAACCTCTTCCCATTGGATAGCCCTGGATACGTATGAAGTTCCTAAATGCCTTTGTTTGGGTGGAAATGGGATAGCATATCTTTTCACCAGAATACCTAAAATTGGGATATTTCAAATCTCAGGAGGTGGTTTTTAAGTTTGACTAATTATCAGGGTGTTTGGAAGGCAGGAGGCAATGCCTACTCTCTTCCTGGAACTATGCATCCTGTTAACTTTCCTTATTTCTCAAGCATACCGGGACATGTTATGTTGATTTGACTTTTATCAATATTAAATTACAGCATGCTTCCTCTTTTTCATTACAGAAACAAAAAAAAAATCGCAATAAACTTCCTGTGTCTTTGTACCAAGTTTCACTCAGAAATTGGAATTATATTATTTGAGTGGAGAGCTCAAATTTAGCTCGCAGAAAGCATAATTAATGAATTGCAAGGTAGTTGTGAATCATTAAACTAAACAATGCCGTTTCCCCAAATTCTACAAATACATTTAACACCGCCTTAGAAACAAAAGTATTCTCTGGAGTTGGAAAAGTGTATTTCTGTATTGTGTGTTAGCACTAACCTTGAAATGTCTGCCATCTACCATTATACCCCCGTATTTCTCCCATAACAGTTTCAGTAAACTTACATCCCTGACACAGTTACCATGAACAGACCTCTATCTGGGAATGATTACACATGCATATGGATTTAACTTAACACAGGAATAAGTTAGCACCTTTCTTTGACCTCTTTCTGAGCACAACATACAAACAGAATCCAGAACTGATGAATATCTTATAGCAGCTGGCTTCCACAGGTGGTAAGACAAGCTCTGACACAGGATGGGTCTAGTCATTTGGCAAGTGTGAGGTTTGGAAGTGAGCATTTGCCAGTCTTGTTATTAAATGGGAGTTGAATTGTTTTTATGAACTTCCAACAAGGAGAACTTAAATGTATTTTTGAAGCAGGCTCACTTACAATTTAGCTGAAAAATAAAATACTGTTTTCTTATACTTTTGCATTCCTCAATGACTAGAAGTAGTTATATAGGGTTCTCCTGAGGGCCCCAACTTCTCCATTTGATTAGTGAAGGCTTGCTTCTGGTTCAAACTTTCTCTCTCTAGACAACTGCTACTTAAGAAATACAATGACCACTATGTCCATAAGACAAACCCAGATTGTCTTCTCTATGAGTGAATATTTTCACTATTCTGAAAATATTTTTTAAAGAATATCTTCATTCTAGCTCTAGGAAATTACATTAGGAGGTTAAAGAAATATGGGTTAAGACTGTAGGCAAGTGTAGGCCAAATATCTCTGTTTATGAAGAGACTCTAAACTCAGCAGAGTATCTAAAATTTGACTTGCAGGGTCTGGACCAAATAAGAGACGGCCATTCAGCAGAGAGTATTTTAGTGCTCCCAGCAGATGCCATTATTTGGCACCAACTGTAAAGCTCTAGATTAGTGCTGACAACAAAAGATAAAGCAAGGCACATATGCAATTTAAAAGATTTCTAATAACTGTGTTAAAAAAGTATAAAGGAATGGATAGAATTTTATTTTAATCTAGTATATCTAAAATATTATCATTTCAACATGTAATCCATATAAAATATTAATGAAATATTTTCTTTTTTCAAGTAATAAGTATTGAAATTCAATGTGTTTGTTACTCTTACAGCACATCTCAACTCTGACTAGTCACAAAAAACCACATGTGGTATATAGCTATCATAAACAGCATACCTCTGGGCTACAGGGCTACAGGTGTTACTTACTTGCTAAGCCTGCACGAAGCCCTGGGTTTGATCCTCAGCACTGTGGACAATACAAAAATAAAGTGCAGCTGTATTCTATTCAGGATGGACAGACAGACAAATGTTGCCATAGTAGTGATACAGCCACACACATTCAAGGATATTGAGACATATTCTAAACCAGGGTGATCTTCTAGTTTTAGAGACTAGTGTTTCAAAATGTGTGCAAGAGTCTAGTATTTTCAGGAATAATTTGCAAATGGTGAATATTTTAGAAAACTATTCTTTGTGCCAGAATGAGACCATCTACTGCAATGTGCTGAAGAATCTGAAAGACAGGCTTACTGGTCATTGGATGATATGTCACATTAGTTTTTTTTTCCAGTTTTATTATGCTTCAACATAACTCACTTATTCCATAAATATTATTGAAACTTCTCAGTTCATTGTTAAAACAGAAAAATATTGATTATAAAAGTAGATTCAACAAAAGCAGGTAGCAAAATATATTTAAATAACTATGCAATCAGCTTTACTTACTCTGTGCAACTCTCAAGGATAACATCAACTTGAACTAGAAGTAGGACTCTGTCTGAATCTACAAACTCTCAAGGTTTTGCAGATTCTTCCCAATTCTAACCTTTCATGATCAGCCATAAAGTAATTACCTTAGATAAATGTTCCTTTATGATTTCATCATCTCTCTTCACCACCTGCATCATTTCTTGGCCTCCAAGGTAGGCAGCATTAGCTACATTTATAAAATAAAAAAGTCAAACACTTAGAATATGGAGAGCAACACAAATATCAAATTAATTTTAATCAATTCATCTACCTCCCTTTTTTATAAACCAAATGTGCTATCTGATGTGACATACTTATGAGTCTAAGAGAGGCACATGAGACAAGTAACATGCAGAGTCTCTGGAAACAAGAGCACATGCTTCCAAAGAACCTTCTCTTAACCCTGCTTGGATTCTTAAAAGTAAAGTTTAGTTGTCAAACAGTTTAATATTAGATATCACAATAGACACATGTAATTGTACCTGACAATTTGCACTATTGTGATTTAAGGACCAGAAGCACAAATTGTTACAGATAAATCATGTACACCAGGGAAACTGCATATGATAACTAACATGAAATGGTGATTTTTTTTAAAAGGAAAAAAACTAAAAAAGAATGCTCATTTTAAAAGATAGACTTACAGGATCTCTAAGAGTATTCAATGAGGATACATTCCATTATACTGGTTGAAAAATAAGCAAAGTAACCCTCACTTTCAAGATGTCTTTGATATCTGTTCTCCTGTCTTTAAATATCTGCAATTACTGATGAGAAGTTCAGTGTCAGTTTGATTCGCTTTCCTTTGAAGGTATTTGCGTGTGTGTGTGCAAGAGAGCGTGCAACTCTGAAGTGTTTAAGACCTTCTGCATATCAGTCATGAAAGATTCTCAATCTTTATGATGATGTATCATGACGTGGGTCATTTTCAATTCACTGCAAACTTCAGTTCTGGGAAATTTCTTGTATTATTGATAAGTGTTTCCTCTTGGTTTTCATTTTTCTCACTTACTTGCTCTTCTCTTTCCTGTTTTAATACATAACTTTTGTTGCGGTTCTATAATTGGTTCTTCACCTCACTTTTATCTTTTGTCCTTTCTAATGAAGTTTTAATTTGGACAATGTGTGTGCTGTGCAAGACAGCAGGGTTGGGGTGACTGGTGATGAATCTGTTTGTAGAGGCCTTCTCAGGCTCATCTTCCTTCTCGCACTTGAACTTCTGAGTCTCAACTTGGGGGAGGACAGGCTCTTTTGTAACTGGGTAGACCATCTTCTCAGCCAGTGCTATACCAGTGTATTTCACATGATGAATGATAGAGATGTTCTGTACCTGCTGTTTATTACATGTGGCTGCTGCACTTGAAATGTGGCTAGTGGGACAAAGAACTAAATTTCTAACGTAATTATAATTAATTTAACCTTCAACAGCTGCATTTGACAGTGTCTTCTGTACTAGACAGCAGGGCTGTGAGTGCTTGTTCCCTATACTTTGCTTCATCAGCCTTCCCTACTCTTGCTCACTCACTCTCATAAATTCACTGAAATTTCTTATTAGCTAAGGACTTCCCTGTCATTCTCTTATCATTCTCAAGAATTCCTTTGATATAATTTTTATCAAATGAAGGCAAGTATTTGTGATTAATTGGCTTTTTTTCAAAGAGAAGTCTTTGCTTTTTCTAAAGTAATAAATTACTTTTTTAAGAAATAATTTATTAACTTCTTTAATTCCCTCAGTGACCCTAAAAACATCTACATGATATTAATTATTGGGTTAGCCAGTTTCTTTGTTCACAATGGGGCACTTACTATGTCTTAGGTACAGGAGACGCAAAGAGATAATCCCTATCCTAGAGAATTTACACTTAAGTAGTTTTTATTTATTTTATCCCATGTGTATAATAGCAAGCTGCTTCCTCCATTTAAACATCTTAAATATAGCCATTATATAATTCCTAAAGTGAGATTTTAATCATTCTTGTCCATCTGTGATATTAGCATAAATACACATAGGGGTAAATAGTCTGCATTTCCTTGGCCTAATCTAAATCAAGACAGGCTGTTTAGTCACAGATTTACAGTAAGGATGTGTAATGCAAGACTCTAAAGTCCTACTTCCAAAGTCGGTACTCCACATTACTGTAATATAATCCAAGGAATTGATAATAACCAAATAAAACAATAGGTTAATAAATTATGGTCCATCCCCCTCAATTAATTCAACACATAACTTACTAAAAATTACGCTAAAGAATATATAATGTCAAATACATATTTAAGCATAACAGTAGTTGGAAAAAAGCAGATTACAAACTGATACAGTATGATCCTATTGTAAATAAAAGACAGATATGTGGTACAGATATATGAAATGATGAACAATAAAATAATAATAGTGGTTCTTTCTAGTTGATGGAATCCATGTTCTCCCTTTTCTTCTCCCTCTCCTCCCTCCCTTCCAACTGGTAATGGTATTCTTCCTGCAAATACAAGATCTATAATGCATCTATTCAGGAAAAGTATTTACTTGTGTTCTTCTTCTAGCCTTGAAATTGTTTTATTAGTTCTATTCAGTTATACATGACAGCAGAAAGATATTCAATTCATTGTACACAAATGGAGCAGAATTTTTCACTTCTCTGGTTGAGCATGAAGTAGAGTCACACAATTCGTGCACTCATACATGTACCTGGAATAATGATGTCCGTCTCATTTTGAGAGTGCAGGTCTTGTCCCTGGATATGAGATACCCTGTTCATTCACAGGTAGGTAGAAAGCTTTCCCTTATAGATGCAATCAGAATGATGAGCTTCTTTCCTGTTAACAGCAGGCCCTGCTGTACAGCAATCCACTTTCCAGCTCTCCTGTGTAATGTGGCTATCATTGAGTTTGACATAGATAGGCTAGTCTCAGCTAAGATTCTCAATTTTTGACACAATGTTAGAAAGACACTTATCTGCAGTGAAGGCCCCATTTATCCAAGATAGGTGGATATAACTCATTCCCCTACCTTCCCTGCAGACATAGTGGGTCTGATTTCTTTTTGTTACCAAGGGGCTGAGTCCCATATTACAAGAAGTGAAAGCACAATACTTTCTTATATGTGACAGAAGAACCTTAGGAGCAGTCCTAATTAGTCCAAGAGTGACTTATATAGTACACCTTTTCTCCTAGGTAGAAGTTCCTCATTGCAATTCTGGGTGCTTGAAATTCAACACAAAACACTCTGACCATGAGCAAAATGTTACTCTGTAATTATAAACGGTAGATTTACTTTTACCTTTCCAGATCCATTACAGAGATTCCAGTTGACCAGTGATGTTCATAATCAAATCAATTCGTTTCATATATATATATAGTATAAGAAGTATAAAATGTAAAGTAACATACCCTTCCTATAAAAATGTCTTTTTTTAGCCTTCCTATAAAAATGCCAATATAGATAGTATAGAACTTACAAAAGAATTATATTACAAAAGCTAAATCCTAAATCAACTGTGTTAAATTTGGTACTTGTTTCCCTTTGGGGGGATGTCCTATGGTAACGGAGGCCTTCAATTTACATTCTAACTAGGTAAGTAGCAATGAGTATTTACATTAGACATTCTCCAACTTTTAGTAAGGCCACATTCATTTATAGCACTGAGGGCTATAAATGCAATGGAAAGGTCACCTGGGAACTGTTAGGTAATGCCAGATAAGGTTCTGATGTTGGGTGTGGGAAGCTTAACTTTGGTGCATGGCTGCCATGTGAGATGCCTCCAAGGCCCCACATCTATATATTTGAAGTGTACTGTGTTATAGCATTAAATGTGTGGTTTTAATACCTCATACTTGGCATTTTTTAAATAAAGTTTTGTAAGTCAAGAAATAATTAAACTTCAATCACTGTTAGTAAAAGATTTCTGATTTTAAGCTGTTTATAAAACAAAATCTTCCTCATGAAATTTGAGATGTTTTAAGTTTCTATGAAACAAAAATGTCTTCAGAGATGGAAAAGTGGAATCTGTTAATGAAGATTGCTGAATTTTAGATAGAAGCCATGCTGTTGCTTCCAAAAATCTCAACTGAATTGTAATCTCAAATGGAAATGACCCCAGCTTGGCACAATGGTACACACCTATAATCCCAGAGGCCTGGGAGGCTGAGGCAGGAGGATTGCAAGTTTAAAGCCAAATTAGCAAGGCCCTAAGCAATTTAGTGGGACCTTCTCTCTAAATAAAATATTTTTAAAAGGGCTGGGATACGGCTCAGTGGTTAAGTGATTAAACATCCCCAGTACCAAAAAAAAAAAAAAAAAAGGGGGGGGGGGGAGAATGACCTCACATAGTTCCTCCATTTCTGAACAAAATGGAATGATAGAAAATGGATTTGATTTCCTCTCTAAAACTAGAGCAACAAATAAAATATATGAAGAAGAAAAGATTTTCAAGACACTGGATATTGGGCAAAGAACCTAGAGAAAACTGAAAATGATGAGGTGACTGTTATAATCATCTTAGCTTGTTGTTTGTGTTGAAAAGTCTTCAGGCTGCAGTACAGGAAGGAGGAAGACATGCAGAATTTGGTAATCTCCCCAAGTTGAGGAGAGCATGAGTCTTTTTTTTAATATTCTACATTTTATGATGCACTGACATCTTGGTGACCTTGCTGACCAGGGGGAGATTACCTCTCTCAGGGATAGTTAGTTCTTTGATTTCCCTGCGAACATGCCTTTCACATGCAAGCCAACCAATCCAAAGTCCATACTCCTTGTTACTTAGGAAACAAGCCAGCAAGTCAGTGTTTTCCCTGTTCTAAATCATCCCAGGGCCAAGTACCAGACAATTAGGGACCATCTCAAAAGTCTAGAGCTTGGCAAAATTATTCAAATTAGCTATCTTAAACTTGCCTCACCCACTCCTTTTCTTGGAACCCCTAGGCCATGTTCACCTGTGTTCCTTCTGCTTTCTGACCCAATGAGGTGCTTACCTGTCTAACCCTGCCTCGTGTAGCATGTCCCCCTGCTCTCCTGGGAACTGTAAGTAACTAACTTCTCTTTCAACACAGTTTGTTTTCATGTCTGTCACTTTTCCAGGTACATTTTAAAACAAGGAGACAGGACTGACAGTCTAGGGAGGTGAATGCTTTGGTTTTTGACAAGGCAAAATAGTGGGAGGAGAGATCTGCCATGAATGAGGAAAGCTCCAGAGATCTGCAGAGGGTTACCATTTAGTTTCAGCTAAGTATTGATCAGTATAATCATATGAGAAACAACCAGAAACTGGGGGAAGCATATGTTGATCAGTATTACCTTTAATAGTCCCAAACTGGAAATGACCCAAACACCATCAACACAGAATAAATACACTGAAGTGTAATTCAACCAATGGCAAAGTACAGTGTAATTAAATGAAAAAACCACAGACAGCAAAACAGGTGTACATCACACTCTGCTGCATGAAAGAAGCCAGATACAAAAGGACAAACAAGTGACACAGAGTTCAAAACCAGGCAAAACTAAATAGTATCAGTAGATGTCAAGAGAGTAACTACATTTGGAGATGGTGTAAAAGGGCTTAAAGGGGGCTTCTCAGATCCAGGCAGTGGATCTTGAGTTGGGTGGTAGTTAAGGGAACACTGTATTGATATAATTCATGGGGTACTTTTAAATATTTTTCTGTCATTTCTTAATTAAAAACTTAAAATTCAAAGAACTTGTAGAGATTTTTAACACTTTTTAAAACAAAAGTTTCATCAGGAAATGTGCCCAATCCCTTTATTATGACTCTTATTTGTTTTTTTTTTCTTGGTAATTTCCAAGTATACTCTCCCCTCCACCCATGCCCCCCACACTTAACCAGAACACGAGTTTATTTTCCAGTAATTGCTCTTAGGAAGCCATCTTTGTCATTCCTCAGAAATGCTCTTAATGCAGCACAGTGGTCAGAAATAATAATATCAAATAGAAGTGTAATTTCCTAAGTGGAAAACACATTTCTCTTGGCAATGAATGTTAACAGCATTCCTGGAAACCCAGCAGAATTCAGAGTTTCAAGCACCATAGTGAAGGAAATGTTTAGTACCACGAATAATGGAAACAAAAACATGAAAGAAAGAATGATTCAGAAGAATGTTAATTGTTTACTTTAGTTGCATTAAAAATAAAAATACAAGAGCCGGGGTTGTGGCTCATCGGTAAAGTACTCATTTAGCACGTGCGAGGCCCTGGGTTCAATCTTCAACACCACAAAAAAATAAATAAAATAAATAAATAAAACAAAGGTATTGTGTCCAATTACAACTAAAAAATACATATTAAAAATAAATAAAAATACAGGTATGAAAAAAGGACTCGCTGAGGTGTCAATCTATTTTATTGGCTACCACCATCTTCTGAAATCTACTTAATGTTCAAATATTACTTTGGGACTTCAACTTATAGTAGAAGGGCTAAACGGTTTGAAATATCTGAGTGGGGGTTAAAGTTGGAAGACCAGTAGAACATTAATTTCATAGTTCAAATGTTATCAATGAGTTTTCCAAGTGCACATAATCTATAGCAGAAGGCTGCCTTCTGTTTAATACTGTCACTTATATTGGTGCCATTTTGTCAGTTTGGAAAAATACCAAGTCACCTTCAAGTCCAAGCTAACTTATCTTCTCTATTATTTATACAGGTAGAATGATCTCTCTTTCAAAGAACCACCCACATTCTGCATCTATTTTTATGAGAGCCCTTACTGTGTTAAATTAAACATTTTCCACATTTGTTTCTCCCAGTGCACTGTCAGTAACTTAAGGGCAGGACCTATATTTCATTCATTATTTCCACCATGCTTGATAATTTGGTTTATGGCATGTCTTTGAAAAGAAGGTTATTAACTGAAATAAATTGGAATGGACTGAGGGAGGAGGTAGCGTGGGGCTAGTAGTTTTGGAGGGTGAGAAGGATAAGTCTACCACCTCATTTGAAGTGGTCCAAGAACTGAGATCACAATGGAGGCCAAAAGTGGAGGCCGAAGCACACCAACATTGATAGGCCAAGCTGACAGGTGTTGGTATACAAGTGGGATAAATAATCACAGGATAGAGGGCAGGTCCAGGAGTTTCTGTTGAGACAAGTCAGAAACTAGGCTACATAAGCACTAGTTAGATAGCATCCAGGGACAATAGAGAGACAAATAAAATCACAGGTAATGATCAAATGGAAGGTTTTAAAGAGATGTACGAATAGCTTTCTGAAGCAGAACTTGGAGTTGAGAAGAAAAGTTGTCCTACTATTTTGGGAGTATATGGTCTAGTGCCACTGGGTGATTCCACAGAATACTATGACTTTGTCACCATAGTGGGGAGAAAAGGTAATTGGTGCTGAAGCAAAGGGAATTACTGGATACAGGCGTAGTGTAATTAGGGCAGGTGAATCATGGAGACAGGAAATCTACCATGTGTGGTATACACACTGCAGTGTAAAGTGTGATGGTTACTCCTCATCTATTCTGTCTGAACTATTATTTTTATCACTTTAAGTCTTTAAAGGGGCCAACAGAGTCTATATGTCCAAAATAAATCACGATATTTATAAGGAAAAATGATTCTTTTAAAAAATGTATTCCTTATAAGATTTGGTGGATAGAAAAAGGGTTTAGTACATTTATCTCCATGATGATGGAAGGGTGGCTGGGAAGGGAAGTCACTAGTAACAACTAATACAGGTGAAACAGTAACATGTTCTATTTTAAACTCCCCTTAAAATAAAAAAAAATAATAATAACAACCATGGGAACTGAAATGGGCTCTCCCATGAACAGATACATTCAGACATCTTTGCAGAAGGCCAGCAACAATTAAGAAATACACTGTAGACCCTAGTCTGAGGTTTTAACTTGCCAAGGGTTATAAACTCTGAAGACATTTTGGATAAACATGGCTGTGGTAGATTTTAGTCATGGTGAACAGGAAATGGAGTTAACTGCCTTAGTGAGGTGTTTGGTAGGTGATTAAATACATGAAAGATGAGTCTTAAGACTATCTTGTAGGAGGCTGTAGTCGATAATGATGTAATGATCCAAAAGCCAATAAAAAAATTCTTCATTTCCCTTGACTTCCTCTAACAAGAGATGAGGAAAGTCAATGTGTGACTTCTCTATATCCCTTTTAGGGAGTGATGTGACAGTTTTGGCTTTTAATCTAGAAGAGGAAGATCCTGGGGAGGACTTCTCTTTCTTAATAACCCAAAGGCTAATTAGGAATAGACCTTTTGCTTTTTTACCTCTCCCCAACTCTTTTTGTTTTCTATTGGAATGTCAAATAGGAGGCCTAGGGAGCCATCATGTAAGCATGAGATGATGAGCATTAGAAAGGTCTACATGCTAAGGCCAACAGAGTGGAAATGTACCAATAACCCCACAGCCCTGATGGCATCGTGTGGATGATTTTTACTTCATCTTACTACATCTCAATTTCTTGGTGCATGAGAAAAACAGACCTCTCTGTTTTGGCCACTGTTAACTATAGTCAAATTCATAGTTTTCTGATAACTATAGTCAAATTCATCCCAGCTGATAAAAATAAAGATAGTGCCTTTGAATTTTCTGGGTGTTTTTATCTGAAGCACAGGGGTTGTTATGCTTAACTTCCATGAGATTCTGGCAATGGAGTGGGGGAGAAAGGTGGCATCATACCACATCTGCACAAATCTAGGGCTTTCCAAGAGAAAGAAGTTGTAGTGGCTGACTGAAAAGAGCCTTTCAAGGGTAGCCCCTCCTTGTACATCTTCTGACTATCCCTGAGGGTAACAAGATTTTGGGGGTACAGGGGAGTTAGGAAGGCTGGAGCCAAGCAGGTCTGCATGGTAGCAAAGTCTGGGATTGAGGTCAGATTATGAGACTTAAGTATTCTGGAGACCTAAGCAGTTTCCACTCTATGAAATCCATGCACCACTGCCAGCAGAGTAAGGTGGGGTATTCAAAGAGCCATAAAACAGGAGGTTCTGTCAAAAGATTTAGCAGGGCTACACAGGCTCAGAAACTAGGATGAAGCCATTTAACAAGGGGAATTTCTTTAGCGGTTCTTTATTTTTTCCAGGTTGTTTTCCATATTTAGTAATGATGCCAAATGTGGCTTTTAACAATGTAGAAATCAGAACTAAAAGAGAAATTCTCCCATTGTAAAATTTCTGTGTAATATGGAAAAATGTTAATTATTCATTTGATTTATTATGTGTTTCTTTGTAAGCCAGGATTCTGGTTATTATGATCATCCATTTAGTCTGCAAATTGATAACTCACACAAGTGACAGTGCATTCACCCAAAAGAAAAATGCAACCCAAGATACCATATTTTTTTTTAATGATACAACTTTTTAGACTGAAAGATAATTTTAAATCCTAAGATTTCTTCAGAAAAATACAGTAGGATATTCACAAGCCCTTTTGTTTCTAAAAGGGAGATGATATCCTCGCATCAGATTTAATCATTCTTGGCCCTAAATCCAAACACTACAAAAGCCAAAAACGCCTTGTTTTCCCCTTTATTCCTGAATTTGAGGTAGAACTTATATGAATTGTTAAAAACTGCAGTTGGGTTTTATTTTTACAAGCTGCTCACACAAGTGAAAGAATAGGCAGCAAGGGGGTTTCTTCTTAATAAAAAAAATTAATGTGTTTGAGTTAAAAATACTCTAAGAAATTTGTGATTCTTCAGTGAATCTTGTGTTGTCAGCTCATTAAATAGTTCAGTTCATTAGATGTCATTGTAAATATTTTAAAAAGTTATTTTGATATTGATTAAAGAAAGGAAAAATGTGAAAGTTTCTTTTGCAAGAACATATTCAACAAAGTAACCCACCAGGAATTCTTTATGTCTCTGTGCTATGTTTTTCTAGTTAGGTAACTGAAAGGAATTAAAACATCAATTTAGCCTAATGAAAAGAACTTAGAATATTTTTAAAAATTTAATTATTTGACCTGTGATACTGCTGAGCTAAAATATATCTTCTTTTAGCCTTGATCAGAAAATCCAATTTAGTTGTCTGAGAAGAAAGTTTACTTCTCATGAGATGGAAGAACATCTACTCTAAAGAAAATATGGAATAGCAAACATTCCATACTTGAAATAAAGGAGGAAAATATCCATGAACGTTCTTTAAAAATAACATTTAAAACAATCTAGTTATACAGATACCACTGGTGAACACTGGTAGTGTTTATAATGCATGCTAACTGGATTAGGGTTACTCTTCTCTGAATGCTGGGTAGGAAATGATGTTTCACACACACCGGAGAAGAACACTAATGCCACAGCACACCAGTCTCCATGAAGGGATGCGCCATCTTTGCCAAAGGGTAGCAGCATTTGAAATACTTGAATATTTTGATTCCTTGAATTTTTCAGAGCTTACAACAACAACAACAAAAATGTGAGTATATAAACTAAAGGATACAGAAGAATAGTTTTTATCTAGATAGGGCAGGATTTATTATCCACTACTTGGACTAGAGAACTTCCTCCATTTGTTTCCGTGTGATTTCTCCTGAAGCACAGACATTACATAATGTGCAAACACTGCAAGGCCTGTACAAGTCAAGCTGGCAAGTTAAGGGTCATTGTCTAGATGACAGTCAAGTCACAGAGAAGGAGATCTGCAGGGGGAATATCCAGCTGGACCAGATAGTACCGCTTCTTTCCTCTTGGCAACCCTTCTCTTCATGAAACCTGAAATCATGCCACCAATTCATGTGACTATATGAATATTGGTTACCTTCACCATATGTGGGGCATAGGCTCTGACAGAGCCCACTAATCATCTACAAGGGGGTCAGGTCTTCTATTTTGAGCTCTCTCTCAGCTGGGACCTTCTTCCATTTGTAGTAAGCAAGCCAATAGGAGTTGTATAAGGATGGCAAAGGCATGTCTGGACAAAGCTTGCTTCGGTGAGGGTTGTTGCCAAGAGCAGGCAGAGCGACACGGGATCCAGAGGAGACAGGTGAGAAGAGGTGCCTAGGATATTTGAGACTCTTAGTTAATGATCAGCTTGGGGACACTACTAAGAGACTGAACTAAGTATCCAAGTAGGGAATGAACTGAGAACCCAAAAAAGAAAGAGGACAAGTAATTCTTATCTCCTTTCTCTTTACCCAGTTACACAGACTGGGTAGGTAATGGGAATAAAATGGAGGCTACTGAAGTAATGAATACTTGGATATCAGAAGGCCATATCTAGAGCCAATGAGTTAGAAGACTAGAGAAGGAAAGGATGGAAGATGAGGGCTATTCATTTTCAAGTTTATTTGTTGGAATGAGATGAAAAATGTTCAGTCTGGTTTATAGTACATTTTGCATGTGGCATAACTCTACTATGGTTGTGTGGGAAAAGAAGTCCAGATTCCTCAAGCAACAATGTGGCTGGAAGGCTCTGGTTGTGGTGAATGTGTCCTGTGTCTAACCTGCCTTCTCCCTGTTTCCTGAATTTGGGGCTGCTAGAAGACGTAATTGGAGGTCAATCACTGCAGTTAAAAGGAAGACTCCTTTCTTTCAAGTGTAGTTTTTGGGGCCTGCTTCTCTAACAGGCATTTATAACTTGGAAAAATACCTTTTTATAAATATATTTTTAAATAAAAAAATAAGTATTTGACTATATGTTATATGTATAATATATTCATAAGTATATAATTGTAATTCATTTTACCTAGACTTTTCATTTGTAAATAAAGAAACAAATACATATTTCTTATATCCCATGTCCTAATTTGGGCTTAGAAAATATTTCCAAGGAGGCGTAAGGAAAGCATGGTAGCTGCCTTGGAATGTGCTCTTAGTCCTAGGGCTATGGGTCCTCAACCTTCTCGTGTCTCAAGGATAAAGAACACCTAATTTAGGCAGTCAGAATGAAGAAAACACCTATCCTAGGGAGGAAAATGAAGTCCCCAGCTGAAGAATACTTTTGTTTTTATTTTTATTTATTTTTTGGTACTGGGGATTGAACCTGGTGTTTAATCACTAAGCCATATCCCCAGGCCCCCTCCTTTAAAAAAAAAATTATTTAGAGACAGGATCTTGCTTAGGACCTCACTAAGTTGCTGAGGCTGGCTTTGAACTCATAATCCTCCTGCCTTAGCCTCTTGAACTTCTGGGATTATAGGCATGTGCCACCAGGTCTGGTAAATGCTTTTATTTTTAATTTAATTTTTATTTAAGATAATTTTAGAGTCACATGCAAGTTTTGAGAAATATATGTACCCTTTACTCAGTTTCCTCTAAAGATTACATCTGCAACACTACAGTATAGTATTACAACAAAGACACTGACACTTATACAGTCAAAATAAAAAAAAATAAAAAAATAATTCCATCACTGCAAGGATCTCTCTTGTTGCCCTTTTATAAACCTACTAATTTCCATCCTTGCCCTCTTTCCATCCTTAACACTTGGCAACTATTAATTTATTTTCCAAATCTGTAATTTTATAATTTTCTGAATGCTATTACATGGAGTCATACCTATGTAAATACCTATGTAAATTTGGGGATTTTTCCCCCCACTAAACATAATACTCTAGAGACAGATTACACATTTGTGTATGTGTTAAGAGCTTGTTCCTTTTTATTGTTGAGAGCTTTCTGTGGTATGGCTACATCAGACTTTGTTTAGCCATTCACCCACTGAAAGACATCAGGTTGTTTCCAGTTTTGGGTTATTATGGTCTTTGTGTGAACATAATTCTCATTCATCAGGTATGAATGTCTGTAAATGCAATTGCTAGGTTCAATGGTAGTTGCACATTTAGTTTTTAAGAAACAAGCTATTTTTTCCCTAAGTAGTATATAATTTTATATTATAGAAGCAGAGTGCGAGTGATTCAATTTTGCTGCATCCTCACTGGAGTCTGCTGTTGCTATTTTTCATTTCAGCTCTTCTGACAGGTATATAATGATATTTCATTGTGATCTTAATTTGCATTTTCATAATGACTAATGACGTTGAATAACTTCTCATGTGCTTACTTGGCATCTGAATAACCTCTTTAGTAAAATGTATGTTCATGTCTTTAATCCGTTTTCTAAGTGGATTGTTTGGATTTTTATTACAAGGCACATTACTGATCTGAAAATATGAAATATGAAACTTTTTGAGCATAGAAGTTTCAGATTTGGGAGAGTTACAGATTTTGAATTTTTGGATCGGGAATGCTCAACCTGTACAGTCTATGCAAATATTTCCCCAAATCCAAAAACCTCATATATCTGAAACACTTTTGGTACCAAGAAAATGCTGGGGGTAGGAGGAGAGGAATCATAAGGGGAATTAAGATGATCTTATTGAAGAACATATAGAAAATTTCACATACGTTTGCCAGAATTTCAAATGTTGCTTTCCATTTGTTCTCAAATAATTTCCAAAGATGAACTGGCCCTGAGAGATCACCTAGTGTAATTCTTAATTTGATCAACAACAGAACCAAAGAGGGAAAGTGACTAAATTGAGGCCACAGATTCAGTCTAGGCTGACCCAATTTGAGAGCTGAGGGTTTCTGGTCCCAGGCAGTGCTGTTCCCACACACCATACAACCCCTTGTCTGTAAACAGGAGCAAAAGGTGAGGAGTTAGACCAGAGAGTCTTCTTTAAGGAACATCTCCAACTTCAACCTCTGGCAATTTCTATGACTGTCCTCAGCCTTGCTTTCCCTCTCCCTCTCTCATCTTTTTGTCACTACTAGGTTAAGGCTATAATAAAGAATGGGAGTTGGAGAGAGGAGAGAAAAAAAAATCCACAAATATAGAATATATATTAAGCCTTGTATCTGTGATGACTGTTGATAGATACATATTTGGAAAACACCTCACATACTAAGTGTAGCTGCACAGCTGGACAGGGTCCGTGGTTAGTTAATCACTGTGCATGTGATTCCGTGGCATTCTCAACACAGGAGATGATGCTAAACTTTTTTCAGGAGTCCTGCCTTTACCATCAATTAGGGCAAAAAGACAACTGCAGCAGCTACAGTGAAAGACACACTACCTGGCTCTGAACACTGTGGTGTGATGATTAATCCTTTTAGAATTTAAGCTCCCACAACAAGATTTAAAGGAGGAAAATAAAAGCATAACCTGTCTACTCCGCTGGAATAGTGGGCCTGGTTTTCTTAGGCTGTTTTTGCAAAACACTGAACCAACAAGGCAAACCCTGGGCTCCTAGGAGGACTCAACACATGCTACGCACTACACACAGAACTGCTTCGAGACTGGAGAATCAGAAGCATAGGTAAAATTAAAGTTTGATGAGGCTTTTCTACCCATTTGCATTACAGAACTCCCTTCACTCACTCCTATTTCTAATTTATTTATCTCTGGTTTTAAACCTTTGGGGGGAAATCCAACAAACAACTGCTTGCTTGATATTCATCCTCTGCCTAAGATTTTTCTGTAAATATTTCCTTATTCAACAATAACATATACCTTTTAAAATGTGCTTACCAAGGCAGAATGGTTGTAATATATTCGTCTGTAAAAATTCAGTCTTCAGGTTCATTACTTGAAGGCCCATTCTGATTATCAAGGACTTGATTTTCTCAGGACATGGTTTAAGTAATAAGTAGCCAGTGACATAGAGAGCATATCGAAACCAGCACAGAAATGGAGTGGCAATCCTGCCATTGGGTGACTCAGCCATTCGCTCAATGGTTGGGAATAGCAGAAAGGTGTGAATGACCTAAAATAAACAAACACACTTTGATGAGAGGTTTTCTTAAGGGATAACTCATTCCTTTATTGTTTCTCTACACAATAATGACAAATGACTAGATTAGAATATGATTAGACTCCCCTTCAGATTGAGAAGAACCACCACCTATTGCTTTCCCTCTCAATTCATAACCAGTTTAGACAGGATCTAAGGATGTCTCTTGGGATGCTGGGGTTAATTTTCAGGGAGGGGGGATTTGGAGTTGATTATTCAGGTTGTTTGGCTTTTCACTTGTTAGGATGGAGTAGCAACTTCTAAACTCTTACACATGGACCTGGAAAGCAGAAGTCCTATTAACATTTTTGTTCATGTCTCTTGGTGCAGGGGTGCCTGTATTTTGGTTGGCTCTATTACCTTGATGTCATATGGTATGGCATGCATGTATTCTGCTTAGGAGACAATTCCAATTTTTTTTTGGTGCCTTCCGTAAAATTTTATTTTTTATTTGCTTTTTTAGTTATACACGACAGTAGAGTCAATGTTGACATATTTATACAAATGTGGAGAATATCTTAATCTAATTAGGATACCAGTCTCGTGAATGTGTATGATGTGGAGATTCACTGTGGTGTATTCATATATGTACATAGGAAAGTTAGTCAGATTCATTCCACTGTCTTTCCTATTTCTTCCCCCACTTCCCTTCATTCCCTTTTATCTAATCCACTGAACATCTACCCCACCCTTGTGTGTTAGCATCCACATATCAGAGAGAACATTTGACCAAAGTATTTGTACCAGTTATTACCCAGCAGTAGCACATGCCCACCAACAATGTGTCCAATGTACAAAGATTTCAATTTCCCTAAATCTTCACCAACACTTATAATCTTGTGCTTTTTAAATAGTCATCCTAACATGTGTTAGTTGATATAGCATTGTGTTTTTAGTTGGCATGTCCCTGATGATTAGCAATGTCAAGTACCTTTTCATATACCTACCTGAGTGGCCACTGGTATGTTTTCTTTGAAGAAATATCTATTCAAGTCCTTTGCCCATTTTTATATTGGGTTCAGATATTTTTTTCTTTTTAATACTCATTATCCTGTGTCTTATTTAAGAAATTCTTCTCTAACCCCAAATCATGAAGATATTATTTTTTCATTTAAAATGTTTCTTTAACTCAACTAAAAGTGGATCAAGGACCTAGGAATTAGACCAGAAACCCTATGCCTAATAGAAGAAAAAGTAGGCCCAAATCTCCATCATGTCAGATTAGGCCCTGACTTCCTTAATAAGACTCCTAAAGTGCAAAGAAATAAAATCAAGAATCAATAAATGGGATGGATTCAAACTAAAAAGCTTCTCAGCAAAAGAAACAATCAATGAAGTGAAGAGAGAGTCTACAGAATGGGAGCAAATTTCTACCACACACACATCAGATAGAGCACTAATCTCCAGGATATATGAAGAACTAAAAAAACTTAACATCAAAAACAAAAAACAAACAACCCAATCAATAAATGGGCTAAGGAAATGAACAGATACTTCTCAGAATAAGATATACAATAGATCAACAAATATATGAAAAAATGTTCAACATCTCTAGTAATAAGAGAAATGCAAATCAAAACTACTCTAAGATTTAATCTTACTCTAGTCAGAATGGCAATTATCAAGAATACAAATTACAATAAGTATTGGTGAGGATGTGGGGGGAAAAGCACACTCATACATTGCTGGTGGGACTACAAATTGGTGCAACCAATCTGGAAAGTAGTATGGAGATTCCTTAAAAAACCTGGAATGAAACCATCATTTGACCCATCTATCCCACTCCTCAGTTTATACCTAAAGGACTTAAAAACAGCATACTACAGCCACATCAATGTTTATAGCAGCACAATTAACAACAGCCAAACTAAGGAACCAACCTAGATGCCCTTCAACAGATGAACAGATAAAGAAACTGTAGTATATATACACAATGGAATATTACTCAGCGATAAAAGAGAATAAAATTATGGCATTTGCAGGTAAATGGACAGAGTTGGAGAATATCATGCTAAGCGAAGTAAGCCAATCCCCAAAAACCAAAGGCTGAATGTTTTTTTCTAATAAGTGGATGCTAATCCATAATGGGGGGGGGCATGGGATAAGTGGAAGAATTTTGGATTGAGCAGAGAGGAAGGTGGGGAGGGGAGGGGAGGGGAGATGGGAGTAGGAAAGATGGTGGAATGAGACAGACATCATTACTCTAGATACATGTATGATTGCACCAATGGTGTGATCCTACTTTGTGTATAACCAGAGAAGTGATAAATTGTGCTCCATCTGTGTAAAATGAATCGAAGAGCATTCTGCTATCTTGTATAACTGATTAGAACAAATAGATAAATAAATAAATAATTTAAAAAATAGAACGTTTCTTTAATAAATTAGATAGTGTTACCTACAATGTAGGTTTAAACCTTTGGCTATATTTAGCTTCAGTTGTGATCTGGTGCCTTTGATATCAGAGATTTCATTTACCAATTCTGTTATGCATTTACACTCCTCCTTCTTTTTTTAATAATTATTTTTTAGTTGTAGTTGGAAACAATACCTTTATTTTATTTATTTTTATATGGTGCTGAGGACTAAACCTAGGGCCTCACATGTGCTAGGCGAGTGCTCTACCGTTGAGCCACCACCCCAGCCCTACACTCCTCCTTCTGAAAGAAGTAAATGCTTCTCCTGTAGTCCCTGAGAGTAAAGGTGGGTTTCATGTCTTTTTCATCTGCTGCTGTACACAGGCCTTTTTCATAGTAGCCTGTTTGATGGCAATGCCCGAATGTCGAATCCTATAAGATATTCCCTGTGATTCTGCCTTCATGTATCTCTTTAATAGAAAACAGGGCCTTGAGGGTCAAAACTGTGGAGGACTTTTTTCTTTCCAGCCTTATTTCTTGTTTTTCCTTGGTCATATCACTCAGCTAAGTGCTCAGCTATTTCCTGTAGACTTTTTCCTTTTCTCTCAACAAGAATTGAGATATTTTAGCTATTTCTTTTTTTGGTTATAATAATCTGACCTCCACTGGATTTCCTCCTGTATCACATAATAAGAACATATTGTTCCTTGAACACCTGTATGACCTTGATGATGAGTGAAAAACATTCTTGGGAGGAGGAAGCAACATTTTCAGACAGTTTTTAAATGTTAGATTGACAATAATGCAGTGCAAATGCTTCTAATGTGTTTTTGGAATAAATGCAGGATTTCAGTCAGAATATGAAAGCGAGATTTTGCTACTCTGGCATCTTCTCAAGTAAAGAGCAGAAGAGGGGGTGCTGGATTGATTGAACTATGATTAATAAATGCTTCATGCGGCATGCAATGGGTACTTGTGATGGAGATGTCATAGGCTTCAGTAAGTCAGCAATGACAGACTCCAAAAGCCACAAATCAGAGCCAGTTGCCTGAATTGTCTTGGGCTTAAGAAATTGCTCATTCTGGATGCCACTTTCATCATAAACTCCAACTCAGGGCATTCCAACACAGAGAAGGAAAGATCAGCTCTGGAAAGCCAGCACTTTTCTAATGGCTGATCAATTTCTTTTTCCCCTTCTAGCATAACAAAGGGATACAACATTCCTGATTCACTGGTAATCACTACGATGTTGAGGAAAACAGATAAGCAGAGTATACAGCACAACCATCATAACTAGTCATTTTCAGGTACAGGAACTATAAGCAATGAACACAGCAGCTTTCCAGGTCTCCAGAGCTCTGGAGCAGAAATCGTCCCACTGTTACACTGAGGTACAGTGGTTATGCCACTATTTCACCTCTGCCTGTTGTCCAAAGATATTTATTTTTTTCAGGACTGCTATCAATAGCTCAAATTCATGTTGACTGCTGTTACTTTTAGAGTTGTACCCTATGCCGTTCAGACTGGCAAAATTTAAGAAGTCTAATAATACTAAACATTGAAGAAGATGTAGATCAAGAGGAACTCTAGAATACCACCACATTTATAAAATATTACACTTCTTTCTTCTGTTTTTTAAAGTATAGTTACCTTAGTATATGTCTGGAGCTCACACAGAAAGTGTGATATTATATTATATTATCTAATGTTAACAGTACAATTTAAGGATCTGATATTTTACTTGGATACTTAACAGCATGCGTGAAGAGTCTGAGAGGAAAAAAGAATGAAAAATCTTTCTGTACTCAGGGTAGTGCTACAACCAACCACTTATTTTCCACCTTCAAATTCAGAGTTCTTCTATCTCTTTAAGTTAATTTTAATATTATGAGTCCTTTTATTCTTGAAAGTGCTATAGACGTTCTGTTGGACTTCAAAAGACTTGATGGATTTCAAACAGGGGTGGTTTATGTGAAGACATAGCTGGTAGAAAAACGAAGGGCTTCTCACTACCCTGCTGAGGGCTCCTAGGTGAAGGGCTAAGGAGGCTACCTCTCCATCCTGCAGGAAGAGCTTTCCCTATAGGCCAGGGAGTAGATTTCTTGCTAGCAGCCGAGGCAGCAACAAAGAAAACTATGAAGCTGACTTCTCAACTGTGGCTGTGTCCTGGTTTGTCAGTCCCACCTGGAGCTACAGGAATAAGATCTGGTAAGGAAGCCAGGTCAGCCAGTTTACAGTTGCTGCAGAGTCCCGGGCAGCCAATATTCCTGAGCAAATCTTGAAAAGCCTGATGGTTTTGCCTTTCACATTTAGGTCCATAATCAACCTGAAACTTATTTCCACATATGCTATGAAATATGGGTCTCATTTAATATTTTACCATATGGAAACCCAATTGTCCTAGCACGATTAACTGCAAAGGCTGCCCTTTCCCTGCTTTTCTGAATGATACTCATGTTGTAAATCCTGTATATGTGTGAATGGACCCAAGTTAGGGATGTTTAATTTGTCCCACTAGCCTAGTTTTTCTAACTCTGTGCCAAGATCACAATGTCATATTTACTAAAGCTTCATATATATTTTGACAGTTGGTAGGGTAAGTTTATTTCATCATCTTCTTCTTCAAGAATGCCATGGAGTCCAGTGTGGTGGTATGCACCTGTAACCACAGCTACTCTAGAGGCTGAAGCAGAGGACTGCAAGGTTGAGGCCAGTCTAGGTAACTTAGCAAGACCCTGTTCAAAATGAAATTTAAAAAAGGGTTGGGGATGTAGCTCAGCAGTGGAGTGCTTGCTCAGCATGCACAAGGCTCTGGATTTAATCCCTAGTCTGTCTGTCTGTCTCTCTCTCTCTCTTTCTCACACACACACACACACACACACACACACGAATGCCTTAGATATTTCTGGCTCTCTGCATATTTGTGAACACTTCAGCAGTGGCTATCCAAATTCTACAAGCTTCTTGTTGTGATTCTGATTGGGACTGTCTATCCTAAATTCAGTAATACCTGAGTTTTCTAGTACATGAACACAGGACAGTTCTCCCTCTACTGTAAATCTTCCTTAATGTCTGTAAAAGACATTTTAGACAAGGACCTATAGTCATCCTGCTCCACTTTTGTTAGGTTTTCAAGATTTTATTATTTATTTTAAGATTATTTTAAGGGTATCCAAAAGTTTCACTTCCTAAATGGTGGTTGGTGATATAAGACAAATAATATTTACATGCTGAATTTGTGTCAAGCATACTTACTCAAGTGTCCTTCTAGATCTAATAACTTGTTTGGAGATCTCTTGGATTTTCTAAGTACACACCCATATCATCCACAAATAATGACAATGTTGTTTCTTCCTTTAAAATCCGTGTCTTTTATTTCTTTTGCTTACTGAGTTGGCCCAAACCTTAAGTAAAATACTGAACGGAATAATTCTTTTTTATTTTTATTTTTGTAGTTGTAGATACAGAATGCCTTTATTTTATTTTTTATGTGGTGCTGACGATCGAGCCCAGTGCTTCATGCATGCTAGGCAAGCACTCTGCCACTGAGTTACAGCCCCAGCCCCTGGAATAATTCTTATTCTCAATCTCAAAGGAAAAATTTTCAGCATCATCACTTGAATTAGCCAGTAAATTAAAATATGGGTGAAGGTTTTCAAGAGATGTATTTTGTCAGATTAGAATTTTTTTTCCCTCTATTCCCAATTTGAAAATTACTTTTTGAAATCCTAAATGGATGTTAGTTTCATCAAATGCTTTTTCTGTATATCTGGAGATGATAATGTGATTTTTCCACTTTCATTTATTAATGTAATAAACTACCATACTGACTTTCTAATGTGAAAGTAAACTTCCACTCTTGAGATAAACATACGTTGGTCATTGTACTAGTTTTATAAATGTTACTATATTTGGTTTCCTAATATTTTGTATAAGATTTTTGTACTTTAATGAGTAAGCCTGTTCTGTAGATTTCTTTTCTCACATTATTTTTTTCTAGGTTTTGGATACAAAAATTTTGTTATTTTGAAAAAACTAAGTGAGGAAGCATGACTCCCTTTTCCATTATCCTGAAAATTTAGTAAAATAACAAAATTGTTTATTTTCTGAATATTTGGTAGAACTCACCAGTGAAGCATCTGGGCTTAGAATTTTATTTTTTAGAAAGAGTTTTGACTACAGATTTATTTAATTTCTTTAATAGTCTTCTTGCACCTGTTTTGGTGTTATCTTTTTCTATGGATTTATTCATTTTATTTAAATTTACAACTTATGGCATAAATTTATTTATAATATCCTGCTATTATACTTTAATTTATGCACTACCAGTAGTGATGATGTTACCACTTTCAAAATATTTTATGAATATGAAGTGACTCTTCATTTCTAGGAATGTTTTCTCCTTAGGGTTTATTTTATTTAATGTTAACAGTTTTCTTTTGGTGAGAATTTGCAAGATACATCCTTTTCCATTCTTCTACTTTCTACATTGCTATCACCTTATGTTTATAGAATATAGTTGGATTTCTCCAACTCTTTTAATATAATTTAGTACATTAAATGCATTTCCATCTAAAGTCATTGCTTATATTTGAGGTCTAAATCTAAGATGTAAATCTCAAACCTTATTCTGCACTTTAAGTTTTTCACACTCCCATATTATTATTTTTTATTCTTTCTCTTCTTTCTTTTCTTTTTCCTCCTCCTTTGCCTCCCCTCTTTCTTTCTTCGTTTTTTCACAGTACTGGAGACTGCATTTATGGCACTGTACCTATGGGCTTCATCCCTGGCCATTTTTTTTTTCTTCATTTTGTACAACCATTTAATAGTAATGAAACTATTCATTTAAACATGGTTTTTAACTGTTCAAAGTCATCGTCTGGATTTATCTATGTGAATCCACTATTAATATGATTTCTAGACCTGTGATAACTTGAAATATTTGTGTTTATTAAAAGGTAAAACTGCATTAATGATTTTATTAATTAAAATTTTAAGCATGTAAATAAAATTAAGGCATGAGACATTTTTGAAAGCAAAATAGTATATGAGAACATTATATAAATATCATGAAAGGCTTATACATAATGACTGAACATGCTTCCTTCTGAAGGGTGTGCTTTTAGTGTGTCTGATTCTTTAAACCTCAATTTATTTGGACATTATGTAGTAAGGTGACAACTGGCAGTCTGTCACAAACACAAACGTAAACCTTCTCCTGATAGATACTTTGAATGATGTATTAATATGCTAAAATCATAAAAACCTCTTCCAAAGTCACAGTGGTATACATTCTTTTCAACACAACAATGTTTGTCATTATCGTTGATGGCATACAGCTTCTTCAGATCCTCTTCCCTTCCACAGAAGAATTCAATCACAAATAGCACTATACAACTAGTGACTCAGTATAAAATAAATTCTTCCAAATATGCCTAATGTGATCAATCCTTTATGAACACTAGGAAATGTATACCATCAACTTGGCTGACAAACAGTCCCAATGCCTAAGAGGCTTAACACTCATCTCTCAGTCATGGCTGCATAACCTCCCTGGCCATTTTTATCTTTTATTTTGAGTCAGGATCTTACTAAGTTGCTGATGCTGGCCTCAAACTTGTGATCCTCTTGACTCCATCCTCCCAAGTGGCTGGGATCAAGATGTGCACTACTATGTCTAGGTTATTTTTTTCTTTATTACTATTTTTTGAATAGAATGATGTAAAAAATATGCAAATCTGTAAATGTGACAAACCCTATTAACAGAATGAACAAAAATCACATGATCATCTTAATAAGGTGGAGAAAAAGCATCTGACAAAATTCAACATTTTTTCATGATAGAAACTCTCATCAACAAATTAGGTATAGAAGGAATGCATCTCATACCAAGGCCATCCATGACAAGCCTACTGCTAACATCATATTCAATGGTGAAAAGTTAAATTTTTCCTCGACATCAGGAGTGAAACAAAGATGCCCACTCTCACTGCTTCTACTTAACATAATAATAGTAGTTGCAGCCAAAACGAACAGGAGAAAGAAATGAAAGGCACTAAAATTAGGGGGAAAAAAGAAATTAAATTGTTCCTGTTTGCAGATGAAATGATCTTATATAGAAAGAAACCTAATGACTCCACCAAGAATCTGTTAGAATAAACAAATTCTGTAAAGTTTTAGGATACAAAAATCAGTACTATTTCTATACATTAACAACTACCCAAAGAAGAAATCAAGAGAATAATTTCAGTTATAAAAGCTTATGAAAAATAAACTAATAAAATACTTTAGAATAAACTTAACCAAGGAGGCAAAAGACCTGTAGACTGAAAATGATAAAACATTGATGAAAGAAACTGAGGAAGATACAAATAAATTGAAAGATGTTACTCTGTGTTCATGGATTGAAAAAATTAATATTGTTAAAATATATACTACCTAAAGCAACCTACAGATTCAATGTAATCCCTATCAAAATTTCAATGACATTTTCACAGAAATATAACTACTCTAAAATATGCACAGATTTTAGATACAAATAGCCAATATTATCTTGAACAAAAAGATTGAAGCTGGAAGCATCAACTACCTGACTTCAGAAATGTACTATATGAGCCAGAGGTTTAGTGGCAGAGCACTTGCCAAGCATGTGTGAGGCCCTGGGTTTGATGGCATGCATTGCAAAACAAAAAAACCAAACAAACACTACAAAGCTCTAGTAATCAAAACAGCCAGATACTGGCATGAAAAATAGACACATAGACCAACAGAACAAAATATAGCACCCTCTACACATTTACAGTCAATTGATTTTCCACAAAGGTGCTAAGAACACACAATGGAAAAAGAACAGTCTCTTCAATAAATAATGTTGGAGAAAACAGATATGCTCATGTAGAAGAATGAAATTCAACCCTTATCTTGCAATATATGCAAAACTGTAAAACATAAAAGACATAAAATTGTAAAACTACTAGAAGAAAACATAAGGTTTTCAGTTCTGTGAAATTGTGTAAACAATGCTTTTTTTGAATATGATCCCCAAAGAGACAACAAAAACAAAAAGAGACAAATGGGATTATTAAATGGGATTACATCAAACAAGGAAATAATCAACAGAATGGAGAGACAATTTACCAAATATAAGAAAATATTTACAAATCACACATCTCACAAGGGGTTAATATCCAAAATATATAAGAAATTCAAACAAGTCAAAACAGGAAACAAGTAACTCTAATCATTGGATATGATGTTAGCAGTGGATTAAAAATGGGCACAGGACCTGAATAGATACTTCTCAAAAAGACACACCAACAGCCAACAGATACATACGAAAATGCTCAACTTCATTAATCATCAATGAAATGCAATATTAAAGCACAATGAGATACCACCTCATTCCTGTTAGAATGGCTATTATCAATAAGAGGAAAGATAAGTGCAGGCTACAATGTAGAGAAAACCTGCTTTCTAGAGAAGATATTCAAAACCAGAACTCTTAGGTACTATAAAAATCTTTATTAGGAAAGTAAAACTAAATTATATACTGTTATACTCTTATTTCTGAATGCAGATAATATGCTAAAACATATTACAAACATTTTACATAGGAAAGTTAGAAATTAATATTCTTGGTTTTTTTTCCACTTGGCAAATAGTTATCCAGTATAATCAATTAATTAAAACAATCTGTTTGCCAAGAAGTCTGATCATTTAGTCTGGTATGGTAACTCATTCCTCATTTTAATTTTGAGTTGATTCACTTCAAAATGAAGGGCTTCCTTATTATGTTTATGAAAATGTCCTCAAAGATTTAGAGAATATAGATGGATAATTCAGTTACTGTCAAACTAAAAAATGTACCACACAGATTCCATGTTAGTTATGTAACCAATAATACATAAGGAACTTTAGACTGATCAAATCAGCTGGCAGAAACAGGAAGAAATCCATTACTTTTATAAATGATCCTTTACTGTGACCCATGTTAAACAAAACTGCATGCAAGCGAAACTAAACATACATGAGCAACCACAGGGCTATATCTGGTTGATCTATATCAATAACAAATTGAGAATTAAAGTGCACTCTGAAATCATAGGAATGGACCAAAACAATAAGGAAGTTCTAATATGTACTCTGAATGCCTCATTGCCTCGCAAAAATACAAAACCAAAGACTGTTTATCACAACTAATAAGTTTTCGTTAGTTTTCCTCTCTTGCCTTTGTAGAACAACAATTATAACCTGTTAGGTGAAACTTATACTTTTCTTAAATATCATAATGATGATTTCAATAAAATTTATAGTCTAAATTTTATAGTATAAGTCAAAATAATACAAAATTCCTTTATTTTTTATATAGAAACCTACTAGCAAAAATAAAAAAAAAAATCACTCAGGTCAAGGAAGTGTACCTAATTTTGTAACACAGCTGTGCAGAGAAGGTTTCCAAATCTTTGTACATGACAAAATATTTTCTTATATTACTGTCTCATAAAAAAAGAACTTCTAGGCTGGCCAATTTATTCTATTCTAAGAAAACATTTTCACATATTTCACATTCTCATTAGAAATCTGCCACAGTCAACTTTTGATAATGAAGCACAACAATGTCTTCAACAGTATAGGAAAGTAAATATGCACATTGGGACTTTTTATATTGGATACACTTATGGGGATTAGTGACAATATTCTGGTGCTCGTATTTCTTGAATTTATTACTATTATTAATCATTTTTCAGAATAGAAGGTAAGAAACAACTTGAGGTGTGGCCATAAGGTAAAGAGTATGATGTTACAGTGTAGTTTGTATGTATGTTTCATTACATAAAATTTTTTAAAAAGGCAGAATAAACCGAAAAAAATCCTTTATAAACTTTACTGTATAGTTAGCTTATTATAGAGGCATCCATTTTCCTGGGAGAAAAACAATGCCTATATGTTATGACCAAGTGAAGCCACAACAAATTGTACCTCAACCTCTTCAAAAGAACAGCATCACTGCTATCGTACCTATTTGTTTATTAGGTTGGATTGCCTGCTTCAGTAAAGGCACTGTTTCCCACTCTACAGGCTGAAAATGTAGCACACAGTTTTTCTTCTTAAATGATTGCCAACAGTGTTAAAGCATGTCTTAACAAACATATAACATAATTCAGACAGCCATCAAAGACAAAGTTGCTAACAGTCAAAATGTAGATCTAGAAATAATCCCAGTTTACCTCTTCTCCTCATACGGTCAGGTATTCCTCTCCTTAGTATCAGACTGAAAACACAAGTCTATTTGGCTTATTTAATAAGTATGCAGTTTATAAGCTGCAAATGCCATTATATTTTAATCACTGAGAGCTTGCTTTTTGAGATATTATATTCTGTCTTTAAAATTTCATACGTAAGATAGGAATATACTCCACAGTAGGGAAGTACTTAGAATGACAGTAATAATGATTATTTAATGTTCTCTAGGCACTACATTAATACTCTACACTTATGATCATCTTATTTGTTATACTTGTTATCCTATTTAATAAAAACAACAACCCTCTAAAGTTTCCTTTTTTTCATAGACGAGAAACCTGAGGTTCAGCTATGAAGTAACAGAGACCTGAACTTCAGAGCCCATGTCATTAACCATTAAATATGCTATACACACGAATTTCTTTGTAATAGTTATTGTTTGGAGACAAAATTTCTTATGTTTGAATGAATAACTATCATTAATGTTAAACATGGGCTGTCTTTACAAGTATCTCGAATCATTTTGCCTCAGAAATAACTAAGCCCATCTTCTAAGAAATAAAGCATTAAATCTTTCAACTACTGATTACTGGAACAAAAATTATGCTGTTTCAATATGTTCTGGTTATTATGGTATTCAAGAAACATATTACTTTTACCATTTTCCATTCATTTGAACGATACTCAGACCTCCTGGGGCAGAAATTTTACTACATTTTAATTATCTGAATGTAAAAAGTCCTTTCAAGTATTTAATCTACACGCCAAGATTGCTAATTACCAAGACTGCTTGCATATTTGCAGAGATCTTTATATAACTTATGATTACACAAATATTTGAAACTTTCAAAAAATTTTTCTACATCCCCATTCTTCTCCAGCTTTTATCACTTTATGTACTTTACATTTCCTTCATTTTGAATGCAAAATGCTCTTCTCTCAGCTTGAGATCTCTTGGAATCCACTTTATTTTGAGTCTTTCTGATTCAGAGTTCACTTAGAAAATATCAATTTCATAGGTTCACTGAAGATTATTCTTTACAAGCTGCTCTGTAGCATAATAATCTCTCATGGAGACAGTGTTCTCTGTAGACTCAGAATTCAGTGAATGATGACAACTGCACACCCCCTTTCACATCTACAGCTACAAAATTCTCACATTAACTACTATGGCCTTTTTCATGATTCCCAATGGTAAAGCTATACAGAACATGAAAGGATGGTGATGTTGACCAAGAAACACAAGCTTTTCGACCAAGAGAGTGACAAAATGGAGAGTCCCATAGTCAGAGGCATATACTCAGCACAAAGCACCAGACAGTGAGGGATTTCTGCCATAGAAGCTGTCACAGAACACTCTCAACTTCTTAGATATCAACTGGAAGGCACACAGCATAGCTTTCTAGCTGCATTTTATATGGAAAAAAGTAAATCCATTAGTTAGGACAGTAAGGCCCCAGGAGAGAGACTACAACTCGGCAACATAGTTAACTCAGAGGCCAAAGGTAAGGCCCAAGCAACTACAGAAAGTACACCTATTCCCAGTAGCCTGTTTCAAGAGTAGGATCTGTTTTATTCAGTTGAGGGAAAAATTAAAGATGTGTCCAGCTTCATGAGGTCAGCATCCCTCCTGGTGGCGATAGCCCGGTCCTGTCACTGCCTCTCTCAACTCAGAGCTCTCGGCTGCTACAGAGCTTGGAAGACCTGCCTTCCCTGACAGGACTGGATAGCATTCCTGACATCCTGGAGGCACTGTCACTGGCCCTCAAGAATACTTGGCCTATAAATAGGACAGACTACTGGTTTATCAATCAAAAATGCTGGTGTAAGTCCCAGGTAGCCTTGGGCTGGGAGGTGTTGGTGGCATCAACAAACAGGGGTCTGAGGCCAACAACTTCTCTAGTCCCGGGTGGGGGGTGGGAGGGGGCCGTGTTCTGTGGCCACAGACTTCACCAGGGGAGATCTCCAGGGAAATTCCTGGAGTCATCTCTTGGAAGCCACCAACTGGGGCCAGTAAGGATAGGGCGTGGTATAACTTGAGGGGTGCCTGAGGAAAAAGGGGAGGGCTTCGGAGGCTGCAAGTGCCCTCTGTACTGCAATACCTCAGGTTCTTCAAAGTGTCAGTGTACATCTGAGAAATTAAAAAAAGAAGCCTAATTCTAAGTGGTCACTAGCACCTGAGGAGCAGTTGATCATTTTGTAACAGAAGACAATGATTTTAAGTAATACTAACTGAGCTCGTTCTTATATCTTGTTAAATTTCTCACAATACTCTGGGAGAAAAAAGAAAAATAAAGCAGACCTAATCTTTCAAGTCTCTCAAAGCCACCTCTGTATCACTATAGCTAATGGTCAATTCTCAGTCCTCATGTAATGTGAATTTATGAAATATCCAACAGAGTAAATCACTCTGTTCTTGATGTATTATTTCACTTGGCTCCAAGGATACTACATTGACTGGGGTTTCCTCTCACTTTTTCAGTTTCTCCTTTTCAATTGCCTTTGACAACTGACACCCCAGACTTAAAAAATTCTTATTTATTTACTTTGAGTGTGTGCATCGGGGGAGGTATGCTAAGAATCAAATCTAGGGCCTTGAAACCAGGGCCTTATACATGCCAGGCAAGCCCTCTATTACTGAGTTCTACCTCTAGCATTTTTAAAAAAGTGACTTCCTACTCTCCATTTCTACTTGCATTGCCTAAACATCTCAATTTTAGTACTCCAAAATGAAACATCTGATCTATCCTAAAGCTAATCTACTCAGTCTTTCTTAATTCAGTTGATAGTCAGCCTAAAACTTTACAGCCATCCTTAGTCCTCCCTTTCGTTCACATTCCACATTTAATCAATTAGGAAATTCTTTGGTTTTCTTTTCAACATATTTGCCGAATCAGATTCCTTTTTTTGATAACCCCAACTGTTACCTCTATGGTCTACTTCATATGCACCCCATCATCTCTCACCTGAATTATTGCAATGCCCTCATCACTGGCCTCCCTGCTTACATTCTTGTTCTCTTACAGTCTATTCCAAACACAGCAATGAGAATGTTCCTCTTAAAATCCAAGTCATATATCACTCTTCTGCTTAGAGTAAAAACAAAGACTTTTTAGACAACTTTCCTATTATTCCACACTATTCGTTTGCTCCAGCCAACCTGGCCTCCTTGCTGTTCCTCAAACATAAGCATATTCTTGGCTTAAAGCCTTTGTGATAACTATTTCTGAACCTGGAATCCCTGTCCCCTAGACAGGCACATAGCTAATTCCCCCGGCTGCAAATCATTTCTCAAAGAGGCCTACTGACCAACTAGCTTAATATGAAAGTCAGGTTGAAGGATTAGCATTGGTCAAATATGGAACAAATTTATCTCCAAAATAATTAATTACAATAATGATACATCTTTAATAAATCAAATTCACAAGTCCATGCTCGTAAATATATACATATATACATATACACATACATAAATACATACAATGTGGGGGAAAGTAGGGCTTTTAGAAGACTGGGACAACTGGTCCCCCATGGAGAGCATGCTACAGTTGGAAATTAGTTTTGCAATCATCATGGCAAAGATCTGATTAGGTAAGGACAGACAATGGATGTTAAATACAGGAGAAAATTTTGATAAAAAGAAGGATGTTGCCATGATCTTAAAAGTGTCTTCCCAGAGATTATTAATTACTAGGAAAAAAGTAACAACTCTACAGTGGAGAAATTTTGGATACCTTGATTGGGTGATCAAAAGTAACATCACCAATGAGCAGCAGCTGAACATTATGTGCCCACAGGTGTAACCCTGAGAAGGATACAGTATCACTTCTGTGGTAATGCAGACAGCCTCAGTTTAATCAAAAGGAAACATGAGACAAATGCAAGATTAAGAATGTTCTTTTTCTACTTGCCCACCCTCCCCAAGTGACTATATTCTTCAAAATGTCAGTTTCATGAAAAAACAAAGAAATGCTGTTGAGATGTTTCAGACCAAGGGAGAATACAGAGACATGAAAATTAAATGTGATACCAGATTTTAGATGGGGTCTCATACTCGGGGATAGGGGATCAAGGGCTTTAGTGGGTCAAACAACAAAATTGAAATATGGAGACAAACTAAAGTATTACATCAATATTAAGTTTATTGAAGTTGATAATTGTTCTGTGGTTAAAAGAGAATAACCCTATTCTTGCAAACTATACTCATAAGAATGTATTTAGGGATGAAAGATACATTCAACTCAACCCAGACAGTTCACAAATGTGCATGCACGTGTGCATGCACACACACACACACACACACACACAAAGTGGAGGAAGAGGAAGAGCACAAAGAGGGCAACAAGAGTGTAAAGAGAGCAAATGAGGTAGACTATTAACAGTAAGTAAATCTGGGTAAAGTGTATATTGTGTTCTTTGCACTATTCTTATTCTTGCAACTGTAAGTTTGAAATGACTTCCAAATAAAATGTTGAAAGATCACTTGCAGTCCACCACTGCCCTCTATCCCCCAGGCAAGGCACTTCCAAACCCCTTTATCTTGCTTCATTCTTTCCATCAAGGCAGTATATTAATTTACTAATTTTTTATGCCTATCCCCATCTTTCCTTCCTAACCTCTAACTCTGCAGAGCTGTGGCTGAGTTTTCTTGTTTTGTTCACGGATGCACCCAAGTCCTTCACAGGTGCTCAGTAAAAGACACAGAACAGAGTAACCTAAATGAAAGAAAATATGGCTGAGAGGCAGCCAGTTCCCCAGGACACCTTCTTCATTCAGAACTCCCAAGCAACTCCTCTGCAACCCCAGCATAGCCTCAAGGATTATTCTGTGTAAAAATTGAGAGATTCAGGACCTGAGTAACTGGGCAGAGAAAGAGACAGGGGGAAGGGACATCCTAAGAAGGGGGAATAAGTGAAATCCAAATGCTAACTAGCTGAGATATTTGCTTTAGAGATGCTGCCCTTGGACAAGAAGTTTAAAGATTTTTTTCCCCCATATCAAAATACCAATGGCATTCTGCACAGAACTAGGAGAAAAAAGTCCTAAAGTTCATTCGGAAGAATAAAAGACCCAGAAGAGATAGAGCAATTCGAAACCAAAAAAGCAATGTTGGAGGTATCACAATACCTGACCTCAAATTTTACTTCAGAGATACAGTAACAAAAATTGCATGGTACTGGCATAAAAATACATAGAGCAATGGTACAGAATAGAAAGCACAGAGACGAACCCACACACCTACAGTCATTTGATCCTTGACAAATGTGCTAAAAACATGCATTGGGGGAAAACTGC
Source organism: Marmota flaviventris (assembly GCF_047511675.1). Taxonomy (NCBI): domain Eukaryota; kingdom Metazoa; phylum Chordata; class Mammalia; order Rodentia; family Sciuridae; genus Marmota; species Marmota flaviventris. Next base: position 15,100,933 of record NC_092511.1, read on the forward strand.
CTCTTTAACAAATGGTGCTGGGAAAACTGTTATGCACATGTAGAAGACTCAGACTAATTCAAAATGGATCAAGGATCTCAGAATTAAGACCAGAAACTGTGCAACTCCTAGAAGAAAACATAGGGTCTACACTCCAGCATATATGCACAGGCAACAACTTTCTCAATAGGACCCCTGAAGATCAGGAAATAATGCCAAGAGTTAATGCTTGGGATGGTATCAAATTTAAAAACTTCTGTACAACAAAGGAAACTATTTGGAATGTGAAAAGAACATACAGAATGGGAGAAAATTTTTGCTAGCTACTCTTCTGACAGAAGATCAATATCTAGAATGTACAAAGAACTCAAAAAACACTAAAAAAATCAAATAATCCATTTAATAAATTGGCAAATGAATTAAAGACTTTTCTCAAAATAAAAATACAAATGGCCAACAAATACATGAAAAAATGTTCAACATCATTAGCAATTAGGGAAATGCAAATTAAAACTACATTGAGATTTCATCTCTTATCAGTCAGAATGGCAGTCGTTAAAAAATACAAATAACAATAAATGCTGGAGAGGATATGGAGAAAAGGGAATACTTCAACTCTGAGGGGAAAAAGGAAAGGAAAGCTAGGGGGAGAATCTCCTAAATATCAAAGGGAGATCCGTAGAAGAAAGCGGACAGGTGTGGAAAATGGGGAAGGAGGGAGAGTCCTGGAGGGAGTTCTGTGGAGTCATATTGGCCAAATAATATTGTTACATTGAGTGAATGTACAAATATGTAAAAAGTACCATCAATATGTACAGCTATAAAGCGACAATGAAAAATGTGGAAAGAGAAAAAAAGTTTTTGTTTTTTTTTTCCTGGAGAAACTTAATGGCTCTAGAAAAAAATACATCAGAATGAATAGAGGCAATGTAAGACAAAACTCCCAAAATTTGCTATCCCAAGAGAGTTCCATGAAATAAAAGATAATATAAAAAGGAAACAAAAAACAAGGAATTCCTTAGAAACTATTCGCATGAATGCTGAAATAAAAAGTTTAATTAGATGCATCAGAAGATAAATTTGGGGAAATATCCCACATTTCTTATCATATAGAAATAAAAAACAAAAGAGATGGACTATAGAAGATAAATGAAGAAAATAATTTATGAAAGCATAACACATGAATAATAATAAAACGAGAGAAAAAACATAAGAAGTTCTTAGTAAGTCCTCCAGTTTCCAGCTTAAAAACAATAACAGTTCAAGTTAATATCAGCATAAAATATAACACTGGGGATAAACTGAAAATTCTAAGACTCTACCGAGGAAAAAACCAATACAGTAAAAAACTCAAAAAGACACAATTCTCAATAGCAGGGCTGGCAGAATGTGAAGCTGGGCAAAAGCTGGTCATGGTGTGCACGAAGTAGACTACCTTGACAGAGAGCAATCTCCCAACCAAAAGCAGTTAGAAAAGTTGGAAAAATACTGTTTAAAAGTCCTTTAAAAACACCAAAGGCAAAGAGAATTTGAAGGGACAAAATCCCAGGAAAAGAAGAAACTCGGAAAGGAGTGTAAGGTAGTTTTTCTTAGTTATTTTCTGATTTTAATGTAGTAGCTAAGAAACTGAGAAACTGAAGAAGTTTCTGGAAATCTATGGGGCTCAAGAAACAAAACTTGTGGGTTGTGCCCATTAAAGGGAAGGTGCCATAGGTTTTCAGGACTGTTGGCTTCAGTCTTTTATCCACTCATCAGCACGCCTTCCTGATACCTGACAATCTTGCTTCTTAAAACAAGTAGTCTAGCCTGGAATGTCAGACCTCAAAGTGACCACATTTTATTCTTGTGATGTATCTTTCATTTAGTGCCTGCTAGGCTTTTTCCACTTCAGGGAATTTTTTTGTGGTCTGCATTGCATATTGTTCACAGATTTTCCATACAAGCAAGATGCGAATGTAAAACAACCTCATACACACCAGATAACCATATTAGAAAGCCTTTCCTCCCTTGATGATCACATTCATATTTCTCATCTCCAGGAAAAGACAAATAGAAGCTTCTGGCTGGAACAAATAATAGCCACAAAAAGGCAATTTCAAAGAATTTTGTTCATCTGTTTCCACTCTCCTCTTTGTTATCTCTTCTGTAACAGTTATGATCCATCCACGGAGAATTCATGAATTTGTTCTTTTATGAACAAGGCTCATGTGCAGCAATGTATAAGTTATAATTTTCAGAACAGCCACCAGTTGCAAGGAAATTTACAAATGAGGCATTCTGCCTTAGCATGGCCTACTCATTCACATTGTAAAGCCCCTTAATATCCTATCACTATGAACCTCATACCTGGGTGAGATTTGAATATGGCATACTTTAAATAAGGCCTGCTTCAGCCTAGTAGTAGAATGAATGATGCCAGTCTCCACCTTTGATTTCTTGTTTGTTTGTTTGAGATAGGGGTCTTCTGTGTATGTTGCCCAGGCTGGCTTCGCATTTATGATTCTCCTGCCTCAGCCTCTCAAGTAGCTGGGATTATCCACCTAGGATTTTGTTAATAAAGCTGGAAACACCAAGAGGCAGGCTCAAAAGGCTTACATATCAACAACCTTACTTACTCTTTTGAGGGGGAGGAATCATTGCGAATAAAGGACCGCAAGGAAGGCCAATAGCCTACCTAATGGAGAAGAGGAGAATCTCATGTAGGGAAGCAAAGGCAGGGAGGAAAGAGTGGCAGGGTGAGGAGTCAGGCTAATTGCTATTACCAAAGATGTTGATACTGACTTTGTACCACCGTTGGTCTTAGGGGTGGATTTTCCTGCAGAGAAATTATGCAGTTGACACTGTACTTTTACTTTTCTCTTCACTTGTTACCTACTGATGTGTTACAAATTACTAAAACCTAAAATAAAACATATTTATTATCTCAGAGATTCTTCAGGCCAAGAGTTAAGACCTGGCCTGAGGAGGTCCTCTGCTTATGGTATGAAAAGCACATACACACAACCATATACTTACTATATGTCACCTTTACTGTATTTTGTTGGTTAGAAGCAAGTAATAGGTCAAACCTACACTCATGGAGGAGACTACAAACAAGCAACATTAGGTAGGAGGTAGGGACTATGGGAGGCAACCCTGCAGTCTACCCATTATATTCTTTCCTCTTACATATAGCAATATTTTGAACAAATGTTTGTGTTGTGCAATTTAAGAAATCCTCACTCTAAGGCCATAACAATATTCTTCAGTTCTATCTTCCAGAACCTGATTAATATTGCCCCCTTGGATGTAGCTTGCTGCTGTCACCTGCTACTGACCTGTACCCTCTTTTCCTGTCAAACACGACAGCTGTTTCCTTAAAGTCAATACAGGTAGCTAGGATATTGAATGAACAGAAGCCAGTGGCACTTGTGAACCAGTAAAAATTTCACCCAGCAGCATCTGCTAAAGTTGAAAACGACATATAGTTTAATTTAATTCAATAAAAAAGGAATAAATGTCTTCCTTTGGGGATGGGGAAGGAATATATAAAATTATATCCTAGACTTGCAGGGGTACAAATAAGAGCAGCTCCTGTCCTGTGGCTATAATAAAAATTAGATTGCAGCCACAAGATACAACAGAAAAGCTAATAAATAGGATGTTTCCAATATTTTAATAATAGTATTTTTAGACATGAGTATTTTCCTTATTTTTGAGAATATTTTCTTAATATAGATTACAAGGAAAAGAATTATCAGGGCCAAAGAGTATCAACACACATTATAAGAATTATTTTTTTCTGATCACATGTGATCATTAAAAAAACAGTAGTAGAAACAATATAGTCTTCACTCCAATGCAACCATTACTCCTAGACACTAGGAATAACAACTATAGCTACCTGGTGTTTACTTTCCAGTCTGATATACAAAAGGATACACATGTGACACAACTTTCTCTTTTAAACTCTATAAAAGGACCAGTTAATAACTGTTGGGGTTCATTCATCAAATATTTTTAAGTACTACATAGTTAATAAGCAGACATCATTAAGTACTAGCATCTACTAATTTATTAAGCACTGTGTCACACATTGTACTAGGTAAACTTTTTTAAAAAATATTTATTTATTTATTTTTAGTTGTAGTTGAACACAATACCTTTATTTTATTTATTTACTTTTATGTGGTATTGAGAATCGAACCTAGGGCCCTGCATGTGCCAGGGGAGCACTCCACCACAGGGCCACAATCCCAGCCCAACTTTTTAAAATATATTTTAATAGCTTGTTCTTCATCAAATTACCTATTCATATCCTGTGCATCTTTACCTGAGAACTTGCTGTTCTTTTTATGGATTTCTACAAATTCTTTGTAATAAGAGGTTCACCTTTCTGCTTGGTGGTTGAGAAGATATGTTTTGGAGTCAAATGCATGGGTAGTCAAATCTGCTACTTACTGGCTCTACTTACCTAATGCTGATGAATCTACTTACTTTTATACATGAGTTTCTCTCATGTATAAAACAGAATAATAATAGCCTCCTCAAAGAGTTGTTGAAAGGATTAAATAACATTCTTAAATATAATAATAAATAAATAATTATTATATATTAAATAATAATTATAGTGATATTTATTAAATAATTTGAATTTTAATTACTATAAACATTCACAATTATGTGCCTTAAATAACATTTAATATCCTAATAAATAATAATGTAAATACAGCTTCTTTATTAAATAAAATATCAAGGGGGGTACTATGTTATTTTCTCTGGTCTAATAGAAACTTGAGTGATAAGTTAATTAGTTTTAAAAGAACCTTTGTAAATCATGAACTCTTAAGCCAAATATCTCTAAAACAAAATGCAATGATCAAGCTATAGTTTTCTTTAAGCCAATTTCATATGGTTTTAAGAATTATAAAATCAATTATAAAATTGAATTATAGGGCTGGGGATGTGGCTCAAGCAGTAGTGTGCTCGCCTGGCACGAGTGCGGCCCGGGTTTGATCCTCCGCACCACATACAAAGATGTGTCTGCCAAAAACTAAAAAATAAACATTAAAAAAATTCTCTCTCTCTCTCTCTCTAAAAAAAAAATTGAATTATAAAATTATAAAATTTTATTTATTTATTTATTTTTAATTTTTTATTGTGGGTTGTTCAAAACATTACAAATTTCTTGACATATCATATTCCACACTTTGATTCAAGTGGGTTATGAACTCCCACCTTCACCCCATACACAGATTGCAGAATCACATCAGTTACACATCCATTGATTTACATATTTTTATAACTGAATTATAAAATCAATTTGTCGTATATAGTATACAAGTCTCTCTGGACACTAATTCAAAGGTATCTTTGCTTTTTAATTTTTTTACTATTTTTCTACCTTCCTAGAATGTGCAAATATCTTAACTTTTATAATCGGGAAAAAAAACTTTAGAGTAGTATTTTTTTTAAATGAAAGTTTTTTTTAAAAAAATATTTTAATTGTAGATGGACACAATGCCTTTATTTTACTTATTTTCATGTGGTGCTGAGGATTGAACCCAGTGTCTCATACATGTGAGGCAAGCACTCTAACACTGAGCTACAACTCATCCCTAAAGTAGTATCTTGCAAATTAATTGTAAAGAAATTTTGGGGACAAGGAAAATCTGAATATGAGGAAAAGATCACAAAATATTAGTAGCTATGTCACTTTGGATGGAGGGTATTTGGAAGTTCATTATACAATTATTTTTATTTGTTTGAAATTTTTCATAATAACATTTAATAAAAAATCTTTTTCTTTTTTATTTGTTTCAAAAATTTCATGGTAAAATTTTAAATCATCAATTTAAAAACATGTTTTTTTCTTTTTCCTTTTCCTCAATAATAGCTTATATAGCTATGTGTTTTCCTGAGATGGATTGCTGCTGAATGTACTTTTAAACTCCTTTAATTCACTTAGGACATGCCTAAATTTCCCATTCTTACACCAAGCCAGACATGAGTGATTAACTAAAGCCTCACACAAAATATATGGGTGATTTCCTTCACCAGGATTATATTCTTGAAATTTGTTATGATGCCACAGCATTGGTGTTTGTTGGAATACAGAGGGCCACTTGCAAGGCACAAGATTGAGAACTTCTACACAAAAGAGCAGAGCTTATTCTTCATGGTAAAGGAAACAATCAAAGAACATGAAAAGAGAGCCTACAGAATAGTAGAACATCTTTGCCACCTGCACCTCAGATGGAGCATTCATTTCCAGGATATATAAAGAATTCAAAAAACTTAACACCAAAAAACTCCCTACAAATAACCCAATGAATAAATGGGGTAAGGAATTGAACAGACACTTCACAGAAGAAATAAGAATGGTCAACAAATATATGAAAAAACATTCAACATCTCTAGTAATTAGAGAAATGCAAATTAAAACTATACTGAGATTCTATCTCATTCTAGTCAGAATGCAATTATCAAGCATACAAGTAACAATAAATGTTGGCAAGGATGTGGGGAAAGAGGTTCATTCATACATTGCTAGTGGGACTGCAAATTGGTGCAACCACTCTGGAAAGCAGTATGGATATTCCTCAGAAAACTTGGAATGGAACCACCATTTGACCCAGTTATCCCACTAGTCAATATATACCCAAAGGATTTAAAATCAGCATACTACAGTGATGCAGCCACATCAATGTTTATGGAAGTTCAATTCACAATAGCTAAGGTATGAAACCAACCTAAGTGCCCTTCAACAGATGAATGGATGAAGAAAATGTGATACATACATACAATGGAGTATTAAAATAAAGAAGAATGACTTTATAACATTTGCCAGCATATGGATGGATCTGGAGACAATCATGTTAAGTGAAATAAGTCAGTCCCCCCAAAACCAAAGGTCAAATGTTTTCTCTGATATGTAGACGCTAACCCACAATAAGGGGAGGGGGAGTAAGGGGAAGAATAGAAGTTGAGTAGACAATGGGAAATGAAGGGAAGGAAGGGGGATAGGAAAAGGAAAGACAGTGGAATGAATCTGACATAATTTTCCCATGAACATATATAAAAACAAAATGCAATGATCAAGCTACAGTTTTCTTTAAGCCAATTTCATATGGTTTTAAGAAGCCATACAGTGAATCCACCATCATGTACATCCATAAGAATGGGATCCTAACTAGAATAAGATATATTCCATGCTTGTATAATTATATCAGAATGTATTCTGTGTCACATATAACCAAAAAGAACCAATACACTTTTAAAATGGAAGTTAAAAAAAAAAAAAAAAAAACAGAGCTTAAACCAGCTTCCACTGGCAGACCTGACTGCTTAAATCTTGGAGCTTCAGACTTCAAAAATAAGAATAAAATACAGTACAGTCCCATCCCAGGTTTGAACCATATAAGAAAATGAGAAAATATATCTTGATAATGCTGTTACACTGAACAAGCTGAAATCCTGTGCTTGTGAAAAAGGTTGCAGGGGGAAAGAGAGTACTTTAATAGAGAAAGACCTCTTCTTCAGAGGACCTGATTAGTATTCTTCCTGCTTCTAGAAATGACATAAGAATACAGAACGGTCACATCATAGAAAGACAAAGGACAGATTTTTAAGCTTTCAAAAAGCTTGGGTCATAGGTTCTCAACTTGAGCATGTCTCAGAACAACCTCGACTAGTTAAAACACCGGTGGGCTCCACGCCCTGAACTTCCCATGTAGTACATCAGGGTAGGCCTAAGAATTTGCATTTCTCAAAAGATCCCAGGTGATGCTGATATTGCTTAGAGATGTGCTGGCTTAGATATTGGAACCAGTGCCTAGTGTCATGTATTCTATTATCTTCATAATACTCCTGGGCTAGGAACAGGTGGTAGTAAGATATGTGAAGCAGTAAGTGTGTAAGGCTTCTTCTGGCCAGTGGTTGCTTTTCTTCACTTTTGCCTAGCCTCTCTTTACATATATCTCACTAATGCCCAAGAGTTGAGAGGATGGGGGGGGGGAAATTTTCTATATCTGACAGTATATCATGGATACACAAATATTAAAATGGCTCAATATTTAAGTCTGAAAAGTGCTCAGAAATTCTCAGATGAAATGCATTAAAGTACTAAATATTAACATGCATGAAGAATGTTGTATTATAAACCCCTGTTTTTACTTTCTTGCAGCTTTCCAAAAAATTAGCCCTTTGTGGTAAAATTTTCCATGCTTGGTTTCAGCCCAAAGGTAATTTTTTTGCAAAGTTTGAGAAAAATATATTAAAAAGTTTTTGAGTTATGAAAAGATGAAAAAAAGCCCGCATAATTTTTCCACTTTGAAAGCAATTTCAGGATTTTAAAAAATATGCAGATAACTAAAAAGTGGATGAAGTTGAAAAGTTGAAACTTTCCACTGTTTAGTTTTCAGCAAGGTAATCTACTGGTAATTCAGAAAAGATAATGTGTGCATATACACACAAAGAGATAAATATACATATATAAATGAATTTGTAAGTCATTGGAAAAATGGTATCTCACAATATTCAATACAAACTTTCCTCTAAGTAGGAGATTTACTGTTATCTGAAATGGAAGGTCTTTTACAAATCAGAGTAGTTAGTTGTTGATTGTCTGATTTCTGTGGTTTTTACATATCAGGGTTCATTAATGGGTCACATGGGGACAAGTGTCAAATGACTATACATTATATTTGCAGAATCCTCCAATTTTCTTCACACTTTAACGTGTCCCTCTATCTGCAGCTCAATTCTAGGATTCTGATCCACTGTCTTTTTCCATTCAACTTCTTTCCTTGGCTTAGGCCTCAAGGCCAACTCCCTTTGTCTCCTTAGCTCTATGTCACTCACAGGTAATCTCATTGCTCCCAGTTCTCTCCAAACTCTCCCCAGAACATTCACCTGAATCCCTCCTTGTGTATGTGAAGAACTCAAATATTAAAGAACCAACAATAGAAATCTTAAATTTAGGCTAAATAGGTTTTAGTAGTTTGTAAAAGTAACTTGCTCTAGCCATGTACAATTCTAACATTCCTAACTAACTCACTTGGAAAGCAGATAATGGGAAAGTGAGAGAAAGAAATAGACTCCTTTTTTGTCACTTATTAGTAATTGACATATGGGTTAGACATAAAACTCCCTGGAACTTCAGTCTCATTTCTTAGATGGAAAAAATAAAGTTGTTAAATGGCCTTGTTACATGTGAACATGTTTTGTAAATTTCAAACAAATGTTTGGTATGATTATTGTTAGTAATGGCAATAACATCTATTTTCTGAAAACTGATTCAGGCTTCTAGACTGAAATGGAAATCCAAGTATAAGCTGCACATCCTCCACTCCCAGGAAAACATTTTTGCGAGGATGCAAAGGTTAAGAAATACCCAATTTTTCCTAGTTTTCAGGTGCACAGGCTTAAAGGACAAATACAATGCAAACTGCTCCAACAAATGTTCCTATTTCTTTTTTATTTTTAACCTCTCTCTCTGCATGGGTATTCCCCTCAGCTTATGTTAAATTCTCTTTTACTTATAGGGAAAAAATGCTCCTTGATCAACTTCTTCTTTAACTTATCATCTTCTCTTCTCCCCTAACTGGTCAGTTCCTAGATGACTATCATCTAATGTCCTGCAACCTCCTCCTCTCATTATTTCACTAAGTGTTCTCTTCAAGATCACTGATGACACTTCAATTACTAATGCCAGATGTCTAAAGTTCTCATCCTCCTTAACCTTCACTGTACTCAAAGTTACCTCCCCCACCCCATTATCTATTGCTATTTAATATAGTATCTACACACTTATGGTTTAAAACCACTTTCTCATGATTCTGTGGGTCAGGAATTGAAACAGGTTCATCTGGATGGTTTTTCTGCTCCAAACAGTGGTGGGCCGGGGTCATTCACTCAGCTGCATTCAGTGGTGGATGAGATGGGATGGAATGGGATCTAATGGGTTGGGATAGGATGAGATAGGATGGGATGTCCAAGAAAATTTCACTCCTAACTCTAGTATCTCATGATCTTCCATGTGTGGCCAGCTTGGGCTTTTTCACAGCATGGAGATCACAGGGCAGTTGGATTTCTTACATGGCAGCTGCTTCTGAGAGGGAAGAAACGGAAGTTCTCAGACCTTTTAAGGGAAGGGCTTGGAAGTACCATAATGTCATTTCCACTGCATCCTATTAGTGAAAGCAGGTCAGATGCCCAACCTAAATTCAAAGAAGAAAGAAACTTCACTTCTTGAGAGAGGAATGGCAAAGAATCCATGGTCATCTTTAATTCTCCATGTGACTGTATCTTTCTTGGCATCTTCCTTTCTCTTCTGTTTTTGTAGTATAATTTAGTCTAGATTAAAAGTTTTCAGGGCTGGGGTTATGGCTCAGTGGTAGAGTACTTGCCTAGCATGCATGAGGCACTGGATTTGATCCCTGACACCACATAAAAATAAATAAATAAGTAAACAAACAAACAAACAAAGATATTGTGTCCATCTACAACTAAAAACTATTAAAAAAGTTTTCAAACTTTTAAAATCTTGACTCAAATAAAATATTCTTCTATACTGTAATCTATCAACATATACTTATAAAATATAAACAAATGTTTTGCAATATACGCCTTTTTACAATGTAAATGTATTCTATTCTATTCTGTTTTTTAAAATGATGTTTTATCATTCACAAACATATGCTTCCCTTCTCTGGGGAGGATTATATTTCATACCTCATTGATAGAAGATTCAGTCATGTAACTTGCTGTGTCCAATGCTCGGCCATGTCCAGACAGAGGTTTTAAAACACTGAGTTTGGTTCACTATTCCCTTTCCTTTCTCAGCTGCAGTTGTGGTATATTTTGAGTCTCTAAAACCTGAATATCTAAAACACTACAAAACACTTATTTGGGTGGATCTCAACAAAACAAACAAACAACAACAACAACAAACAAGACTTCCATGGGATCAGAATATTCTAGCTAGAAGCTATTCATCCGTCTGGATTATGGAGTAGACTGCTTTGAAAAACCTACATATGGGCAGCCTAACAGAAGGTAAACAGGAAACAAACCTTTGTTGTTAAAGTCACTGACACTATGTCATTGTGTCAGTCTATTTTTGTCTTGACTGATCCATTGTTTGCAACCTAATGAAGGAATTTAGCATTCACTAATGAATTGCGGGTCTTAACTTGGAAAACCACTATCCTTTCTGCCTTTTTCTATTTCCTCTTCATTTCATTTGTCCTTCATGACAAATGAAAGTGTTCCCTTGAAACACACTTAAAAACTATTATACTTTCTGCCTCGTTCTGTTTCCTCTTCCTTTACCTTCATAACAAATGAAAATGTTCCCCCAATATACACATCTATGACCTATTTCTTTTCTCCCTTAACAATCTCCCTTGGCAATTTTATCCCATACAGTCTTCATGGTTTCTCATTTGGACTAGTAAACATGTCTCTTGCCTGCTTGTTTGCTTTCATTCTACATTATTTCTATCTCCTTTTCATTCTCCCTTCTCTGAGAGATTAACTTATCTGCATGACTATCATCATCAGAGATCCTCCATGCTTTCTTGCTGTCCAGAAAGTGAGTCCAGATCCCCTAGCCCAGCTTTCTTGTCCCTCTACCCACCTCCATCAGCCTGGGTTCTCAGACCCAATCAGACCACCCATTGCTCTCCTCATGTGCTCGGTGATAAAAACCAGTCTCTTTCTTTATACTGTTCCACTGCTTAGAATGCATAGAAACCCCCCACTCTTCCTCATGAAATGCTGAAATGCTGTACTTCCATGTTCTACTCCATCTTCATTACCCCTGTTCAAATACATTGGTTTTGGACAAATACTTTGTTCAAAAAGACTCTTCCATGAAGCCTTTTCTTATCTTCCTAGTTGGAAGTCTCCTCTCTTCTTGAAATATCCAGAACCTCACAGTGCTTCCCCATTTTGCCTTCCATTTCTTATCACTCAATCAAGGAACAGGACATGGACAACAGTTACTCCCCACCAGATCACGACTGTTTAACACAATAGTGACTTCATGAGTGTCACTCACAAACATGACATGAAGGTTAGCAGAGCAGTGCAGCACACTCCAGTCTCCATTGTCTCCTTGTTGGCAGAATACGTGGGATTGTTTTTTACCCATGTAGACAGGATGGCTCCTGAAATAACATGCACACGACCTATATATGTTACCTCTAAGTAGTTGTTTATGCTTCTTAGCTGCAGTTGTATATTTTGAGTATCTAAAATACTACAAAACACTTATTTGGGAGGATCTCAACAGAAACAATAACAACAACAACAAACAAGACTGAGTGATATTTTAAACAGTTTTTTTTTTTTTTTGGTGTGTGTGTGTGTGTGTGTGTGTGTGTGGTGCTGGGGACTGAACCCAGGGCTTTATGCATGCGAGGCAAACACTCTACCAACTGAGCTATATCCCCAGCCCATACACAGATTTTTATACAATTGGACAAAACAATCTTGCACTTAAAGGAGTCAGTTTAAGAAATTCAGAAGTTTCACTCAGAAGATAACTTGCTAAGCAGGCAGACAAAAGAAGCTCTATGTTATTGTGTGTTTTCCCTCAAGAAGGCCAAATAACTTAAAAACTAAAGTTTACAAAGTACATGCTATCTCTGGAAGAAGAGGAATGGTTATCATTAAATGATATATAATTCTAAGAGGAAAATAATTTAATTACTTGAGGTCTACCCCCAACTCAGTGCAATGCCCAGGCAACTCCCAATCTTGAATTTTATGCAAATGATTTATCGGCAAAATCAGATGGCACATTTTTAACAGACAGAGGTCTGAGGATGAGAGAAAGTAGATTCCAGATAGTGAGGATAAGACTAATACTTTTTTATTTCCATGTCATCAGTCTCCTCTTTCTCTCAATTGCTAGAGCTTTTACTGGCCTCATACTCCTCAAGCTACAACACAACATGTCACATAAATCTCTTCATGTGCACTGTAGAGCCACACCATCATATCAGCACATGCTGCTATCATTGAGAGCCATGAGATATTTTCTTAGGCTGTCTCTATACCCACAGCTAATGTATGTGTACCTCACCCCAGGATTCAGAGTGAGCCAGGCTGAATCCTGGCAAGGTACCTTTCTCTCACTTCTCACCTATGAAATGAAAGATGTGGCTAGATAGTCTCTAAAGCCCACTTCAGCTCCACGATTCTATGAGTCCAGAGACAATTGTGCTTATTATTATGACAGCTACTTATGCAATAGTTTTCAACTATTTTCTTTTAAGATTCTCTATTCTGAACAATGTCAAAATGATTGAAAATATTCTATATGTCTGTGGCAAACTTGCCTAAAGAAACAAATAAAAAATATAAACATCATATTAAAATATAGGTCAGACAACATATCTCAAATATGCAATAAGTCTCTTAAAATGATTTAAGACCAAGGTTGCCTATGATAAGTTATAAAAATATTAAAATGAACTGAACCAAAATAATACCAAATAAACCAGCTACTCAACTACAAATATGACCTCGAAATCTTATGGGAGTCAAAAATTCCAGTAAAAATAACAGAAGAGATGAAAACACAAGTTTCTTATTATCACACTTCATATGTTATAAAACATAACAGCTAACTTATTTTTGGCAAGATGATTAGGGATTGCAACACTCTGGCTTACACAAGCTCACTTGATTGTCAAATGCATCTCAAATGGAGCATGTCATGCTAACTTGTCTTAGAGTAGCCCAAAGACAATGAAATTTCAACACTTCAGTGGGGATCATACCACTAAAATAAACTGGCCCAGGTGTTTGGGGTTGGGGTTGCAAAAAATGTGGTTAACTGAAACCAGATAAAACTTCTGAATTAAAAAAAAATCATACAGATGCCCCCCAAAGTGCCTTTTATGAATAATTTATTTCACAGGTTATTTTCTAGCACACACGCTTTTAATGAAGATAAAAAAGTTTCACAATCTCTGCAAACTCTACGATCACAGTGTAAGCTATGTCTCTACAAATAAGACTAGGTTAAGCTTATGGTTCATCTTTTTTTTGCCTTTTCTCCAATATTCTTTTTTAAAAATTGTTATTTAGTTATTTATTTTTGGTGCTGGGGATTGAACCCAGGGCTTTGCACAATGCTCTACCACTGAGCCACACCCACAGGCCCATTCACTACCACTCTTGCATGGGCAAAATACATGAAAATAAGACAATATAAAGTTAGGGAGTTGAAGAAGCTATAATAATGTATATAACTTTAAGATGCACTATTGTACTTCTTTCTCAACAGACACTGAAAAGGCAAGCCCCCCAAATGAGAAGGATTCAAAATGAATGTGTTAAACAATCATTTTCAGTGTACACAAGAGAAACCAAATATCACATATAGAATGGATCTGGAGCAAGCAAACAAAAAACACAGACCTGTGATTAAGTTAACAGACTCTGATAAGCTCAGAAATGAGCATTTTTTTCTTTACATTTATAGAATGGTAAATTATTACTATTTTAAATATTAAAGAAAAAATTTAAAAATTTAAATGTTTTTAAAGCTTTAAAAACATCTGAACAACTAATAACCAAAAATTATATTTCATATCAGTTTGCTGCATTTTATTTGGCAGGACCAAGTCACTGCCTTTAGTAAAAAATCAATTCAGTACTTCAATTTATATATACCACACGAGTGAAATCCTAATTGTACAGTGGTGGGATAGGCAGCTTCTGACATGGCTTCCAAGGGGCCTCCCATCCTGGAATGCAGGCCTTTGTGTAATTTCTTCTCCTTACATGTGGCTGCACCTAGTGACTTGATTCTAACAAAAAGAATAGAGCAAAAGTGATATAATGTCACTTCTGTAGGTTACAGGTTACAGACTATGACTTTTATCTTGCCAGCAGAGTCTGTCTGTCTCTTCTCCCAGGTTTACACAGATGAAGCAAGCTAGAGAGGCTAAAATTAAGGAGGGTAGCTCCCCCCTTCCACCCCCAGCTGCCAGTGATGAACCAAGATTCTCAGTCCAGCAATTTTCAGGGAACTGAGTCTTGCCAGCAAACCACATGAGTGAGCTTGGAAGCAAATTCATCTCACGTTTTCAGAAGACAATGCACCCCTGGAAGACAACTTAATTATAAACTTATGAGAGACCCTGCAACAGAGGATCCAGCTAAGTGTGGCAAGAATTCTGAATAGAAACTGTGAGAGACTAAATGTGTTTTACACTACTAAGTTTGGGGCAATTTGACATATAGCAGTAGGTAACCAATACAGTAGTTAACCTATTGACTGAGCTGTTGATTCTAGTGTCATTTCTATAACAGTAACAGATAAGACCTATTTGAAAGTTTTAAGTTCCAGCTATCATTGCTAATACTTTATATAATTTTCACAAGAATCCTTTGAAGAACATATTATTATCCCATTTTACAGATAAGGAAACTGAGTTAGAGACTTAATAACTTGTCTAAGGTCACACAGACAAAACATGACAGCAAGTATTTGAACCTGGGTGTTCTTGCTCTAGGAACAGAGCTCACAGCACTTACGAAAGCAGAACCACCAAGAGGAAGGCCTGGACACTCTGAAGATAGTACCCACACAATATAGTACTAGAGGAAATTTCAAAAGCACAGTAGAGGTTAGTAGTCAAGCAAAATGCTAAAAGCAGAAACAAAGAGTGCTTTCTTATTTTAAAACACCTTATCTGGGAGTTGGGGGGGCAGAACAGAGAAGAGCAATAATACAATAAATAAAGTACAAGCTTGAATTTACATTTAGAGATGAAAAATATGTTTTTTAATACCCAACAAGAGAAAATTAAAAAAAAAAAAACCCACTTAGTATTAAAAACCGTAGTCAGGGAGGTTATAATTAATACCTTTTCCAGGCAATGATGAATAAATGAGTGTGTCAAGCTGGTGGGAAAAGGAACAAATGCATAGTGAGCTCCAAGAACCTACTGGAGATATTTTATCACATGTAGTGAAAAGAAGGGAAAAAGTCAAAATCTTAGGACAGAGATGCTACAAGGCAGCAATTGTCATGAGCGTTGGTTAGGCTTTGTCCTCCCTGACTGTCCAGGCTCTCTTTCCTCAAATTGTCTTATTCAGTGGGATGTCTTCAAAACATGTCACAGTATCTGACACATAGTGATGCTTAATATAAGTTTATTGAATGAAGAAATAAGTTATCTTATGGATTGCATCCATTCAATGGGTCATTTTAATGGTACATTTTAGTGAAAGTACAGTTTTTGTTTTAAGTCTTATGTAGTGCTTTTGCTTTCCTAGGCATTTTTAATATGTCTTCCTGACTCCAGTACCTCACTTAATATCTGATACACAGTAACATTAAATATTTGTGAATAAAAGAACAAATGTGTGTCTCATAAAGCCTGGCAAGGGCTGGGGTTGTGGCTCAGTGGTAGAGCGCTTGCCTAAGCATGTGCGAGGCCCTGGGTTTGATCCTCAACACTACATAAAAAATAAATAAATAAAACAAAGGTATTGTGTCCAACTACAACTAAAAAATAAATATTAAAAAAACCTGGCAAACTACAGAAGATGTGGATTTATGACTAAATAAAGACCTGGTGTTCCATAAGGACAGCTGTTTACCTATCAATGAGGATAATACATTTTTTGCTTCTAAAAGGAGACATGAATATTTGCAAAATACCCTCCCAATACAGAGCTTTCTATTTCTTGGATGGTAACTACTTTTAAATATTCCTTTATAAAATACAGCAAGTTAAATGCAACATCAGAATTCTAGACAACTCTAGATTCAAAGGCATTCATTGAGAAAATTCCATTTCTATTATTTTTTTTAAACTATGGGAATTTCATGAACATATACTTACCTAGGCCCACAGTAATGGGAAGTGAAGATGAAGGAAGCCATCAAGTATCCCTCTCTCCATTAACCAAGAGACAAAGTGCTGAGGAGAATGTATACAGTGCACAATAAGGTGTGGACAGTCACCTCCTAAGGCATACTTACTGGAAGCTCAGGGGCACGCTTCAAGATCTGAAGAGCAATGTAGCTGCCTATTGAATGGCCAATGAGCATAAGCTTTACTTCCTTTGGCACATGGGTTCTCAGGAAAGCTAGTTTGTGTTCTATCTGACCATGTAGTCCATAGATGTCCTTAATTTCTTGAGCATTTGCATCTAAAAGCAAAAACAGGAACATGCTTTCATTCAATAAGTAAACATACTAAACTGGAAAAATCTTAAAAAAAAACTGATCATTTATCAAAAGGCTACAGTGTATTAGGTAATTAAATAATATCAATCAATCCTCACAACAATCCTGAGAGGGAAATATTATCATTTTCATTTTCCAGATGAAAATCTCAACACTGTAGGTATCATGTAACAGAGGGACAGTCACAGACTAAGTAGAAGAGGTGAGACTCCAATTTGGGTCTTTTTGTCCTCAAAGCCCATGATCTTTCAACTATTCCACGAACTACTGGTAGTTTAGGTAAGTGATTCTTAAACTTGAGCATGCATGCATCAGAATTCCCTGGAGGGTCTTGTAAAACAGATTGCTGGGTCCTACCACCAGAGTTTCTGAGTCAGTAGGTCTGGGTTTGGGCCCAAGAATTTGCATCTCTGTTTCTAGGAGATGCTGATGTGCTGATTTCAGGACCACACATTGAGAACCTCCAGTTTAGGTTAGTTTTTATTATTAATAAACAACCAAGAAAGTCCTCACTGCCTTAATATTTTAGATAATCTTTGTTTAAAGAACTCAGACTTGAAAGATCCAGGTAGGAATGTTGTAAACTGTTTCTTTTAACCAGTACATCTTTTGACTTGCTTGAACTAACTTTCTTTTCTGTCACAAATGAACTATTTTTCAGATTCTTCAAGATGTAATGAAAAACTATCCCTGCCTTCGAGAAGATCACAGTCCAAGAAGAAGAAATATACATAAAAACACAATTATAAAAACCTCAAGAAATTATCTAAAGCATTTGGGAAAAGAATAGGGTTTTAATGGATCATGATAAAAGGTAATCCTCCTTTGGATTCATAAAAAGTAAGGCACCCTTAAGTTACCTAAGATAAATACTAGACAACATTCTTTGTTACATGCTCATTACTATAAATGTACAAATTTAATTATAATTTGAATGCAAGCAGAACAGTCTAAATTTAACTACATATTTAATTATATATACATACACACACACATATATACATGTCTAGCTACACACTGAACACAAATACATAACTTTAACTATATATTTTCATATAGCATTTAAGGTCTTCCATGACCACAGTACTGATATGATTACAGCACTACCTGAGCCTTTTGCTAAGACTGGATCTGTAGACCATAACTCTCTACATCTCACACAAGAATTTTCTTAACTACTGAACTCTTCCTTTCTGTTCTACAAAGCTATATCTTAACAATAATTGTAATCAAACAACTTATATGTAGAATTAAAAAGGCTAATGACAGAACTTCATATTGAAAAAATGCTTTGAGCAAGAGGAGTATTCGGTTTATTTCTTAGGTAAGTTCTTTATAAGACACAAAACCATACCATGTATTGTTCATCTTACATAAATAATGAAGAATATAAAAAGAACCATTATATATTTACTCTAAATTTATGATAGCAGAACTGGAAAATATCCACGAAGAAGACAAAACCTTTTAATGTATTATTTTACTTCATTTATTTTTATTGATAAAAATATCAAAGTATATGGCAGTGTTATCTGTCAATTGTGAGTAAAAAAAACTTGAACTGTTATATAATTGTAGAAACTATTAAACTTTTATGTTTTTAAAAATTTCTCAAAATATTAAAACAATGCTTAAACATACTGTTCCCAGGTATCTGACCTCTAATGTATAGGGAAAACTATCCTTCACTTCTTTATTATTCAAATGGGGCACAGAATCACCAAAGGATGCTCTGTGTTCATGGGAAACACCAAGGAAGCAGCTGGATGAGAACCATGGTCCCTAATTCTTTATGCTTACTTAATTCACAGATAGGAAAGGCCTTCTTTTCACAACTGACTCAAGTTTGCTAAGCTGATGTGAAAGTTTACTCATACCTTAGGCTCATCTGTTCTGGGTACCCTAAATATTCTGTAAGTTCCTTGTATCAAAACATGGGTGTGGCTCCTAATTCTGAAGGTATGCAACATGTGGAGAGGATGTAGATAAGCACTCTATTTAAAATTGTTATCTTAATAATAAAAAGCTATAAATTCCAAGCATACATCTTAAAAATATTTTTAAATTATTATTTTCTAAACAGATGGTGAAATCAAGGGTCCTCAAATTACGCTTTCCACTTGACTAACACCAGTGATCTGCTAAAGACTTCACAGAAGAAGTGTGGGAAACAGGAGAGAGATTCAGCACGAACATACTGTTATAGACTTAGGAAACAGAGCAAGAAGCACAGAAGTGTGAGATGAGATTTCAGAAACAGCCATGAGTTCTGGGGCTATCTGTGGTTACTGGGAGAGGTGGAACAAAAAGGAAGACTGTGACTAATCAAGAAGGGCATGAACGATCATACCGATCACACCAAGGAGTCTGCTCTCATTTTCTGAGCAGTGAGAAGACCTCTAAGGACTGTGAGCCTGCAGCAGCATGGTCTGGTCGGTGATTTTGGACAGAACTGCCACGTTGACACTCCCTAGTCCTTCCCTCTGTCCTGAGACTCTAACACTGCACTTGATTTTGACTTCTTCCTTGTCCTGTCTCTTGGTTTTTCTACTTCTTTCTACCCAGAGACCTGCTTTCACTCCTACTGACTGTGAGCCCTGAGACTGAACTGACTGACTATTCCTGCTTTGGGCTCATCTAGTCAGTCCATCTTTCCTCATGTCTCTGCTCGTCTAGTCCCAGCAAGAAAGAAAGCTCTACAGGTTTTTCTCTCTTTCTTTCCATTTGGGAGACTGTAGTGGCAGTAGTTGATAACATTTTAGATAATGCATTATTCAAATTCATCACTAATTACAAGATTTTCTGAGATATTTTTAGGCAATGTTTTTAATCTGTTAAACTGAACCAGTATGATTTCTAGCTTCTATTTTGTACTTCTTGAACAAATAACTTAAAATTGTTGGTAATGATTCTAGTAAATTAAAGCCAAAAAACCAGTTATACTTCTAATTCCTCAAATTTTCTTTTCACTTTTTTCTTTTTGAATCATCCCTTCTGACATTGGTGAACATCTGTTCTCTCAATTATAGTCAATTTGTGACTGTGATAATGTGGTGCAACTAGAATATTATTTCCAACTGTGCATAATTTTAACACGTGCTAATATGAAGCAAAACATACTGTTGCCATCTGATGTGTCATTATGGCTTTCTCTCAATACATATTTTTCACACCGTACTTTGGGTGTCAGAAAACTTGTACCTTAGGACAATAATCTTGGATGGTGAATATAATATATCTGTCCTGTCTACACAAAGCAACCTTCTAGAGCATACACTTTCAAACACAACGTTCAACATGTAAAACAGGTGAAAGCACAACTGTTCTGATCAAATGGGCATTGGTAAGGCCCAGGCTCAGCCTTCACAGAACTTTTGAGCTACCCAGAATCACTGTCCTAAAAGTAAAGACTGGCATGTCATCTCCTTCTACTCCCCTGCAATACCACACATGATAATCTAGTTGGCAGTCAATAAATTCTTCATGGTGACGAGTTGTCTTTTCACCCTCTCTAGAAACCACAGCCTCCTTTGGCCCATGGTGGCCCTCTGGGCTAATGCCTCTAGATGGCACTGTTCTCATGAGATAGCAAAGAACCCAGGCTCCAATTACTAAGTTATTAACAGAGCAGCCCAAACAGCAATAAGCATACTCAAAGATGCAAATAAGATGTTGAT
The DNA here is from genome assembly GCF_047511675.1 of Marmota flaviventris. Classification (NCBI taxonomy): domain Eukaryota; kingdom Metazoa; phylum Chordata; class Mammalia; order Rodentia; family Sciuridae; genus Marmota; species Marmota flaviventris. Next base: position 15,121,789 of record NC_092511.1, read on the forward strand.
TTAGAACAAGAATTAAAGACATGTCCTAGAAATGAAAACATACAACACATAGTTTCTATTGGTTTTGTTCATCAGTATCCAATGGGGCAGACAGAGGTCAATGATTCTGAGAGCATGGTCCCAGGATTAGCAGCATCCGTATTACTTGGAAGCTTGTTGGAAATACAAATTCTTAGATTCCCACAGATCTATTGAATCAACACCCTTGGGGGTGGCCATTTATGTCTTAATAGATCCTCTAGGTAATTCTGATGCATGCCAAAGTTTCAGAACCCTTGATCTATGGCAATCCTTCCAGTCTGTTTAGACTTTCAAAGCTGCTATTCATGTTTTGTTCAAATGTTTGCATTCTGTCTTTAGCATGAGTTCTAATGGTAAATGTGATTGGCTGTTGCTCTGATTAAGGAATTTGATACATAAATTTTCTCTCCAATACATGGCCTTTCTCACCAAAGTAAAACTGTAGGAATAAGACATACTCACCACTCACCATTAAAAAGTTGACACAGCAAAAGAATAGGAATAAACCCTTCCCAGTACCTTGTAGTATTCCCATTTCTTCCTACTTCCCAATCTTTGGATTATCTCTTTTCTTGACTAGTTCAGAAAATAGGCCAGAACAGCTGGTAGATTTTTGAAGATTGGCACATCAAATAAACCTGTTTTCTAGGAAAAATTCTTCTTTTTTTTTCTCTAGTGCTAGGGATCCAAACAAAGGCCTCAGATGCTAGGCAAGAACTCTACCACTGAAGAAATTTTTTTGTTGGTGCATATTAATTACACAAATCGGTGGGCTTCATTGTGGCATACTGGTACATGAACATAACATAATTTGATCAATTTCACTCTCTAATACCTCCCCTAACCTTTTCCTCCTCCTTTCCCCTACTCCCCTTCCAGAAAAATTCTCTTAATAGCTATTTTCTAAATACAAGACTACAAAAAACATATTATAAACAGATCAGAATTTCCTGATAAAGGAAGAGCTATGTATGATAATAAAGCCCCAATTTTGGGCATATATAAACGAATATTTGAAAATATTTCATAGCAGAATAAGTACATGTTACATTTTATTCACTTTCAGTTACGTTTGAAAGAGAACTTTGGTAGAGGCAAGCACTTTACCAACAGAGCTATATTCCCAGCCATGAAAGAGAAATTTTAAATCAAGGCTGCAATTTGTATATTCAGTTTCATTACTCTGTTAAAAATCAAGTTAGATAATCACTATTCATTCACCTTTCAAAATATGCCCTTAAAACAAAACAAAACATGCCCTGATTCTAATGGAGAGTGTTGCTAATTTTAAATTCTAATTTTTCATTGCTGCTAAATAGAAAAGCAACTGATTTTTATATATTAACCTTGCATCCTTGATATGGCAACAACCAAGAGTTTTCTGTTGTTGTTGTGGACTCTTAGGGATTTCCTACACAGAAAGTCATATCTTCTGCAAATTAAAAGTTTTATTTCTTTTTCCCCAATCTGCTTATCTTTTAATTCCCTTTTTTGTCTTACTACATTAGCTAGGAATTGCAACCCAGTGATGAATATGAGTGGTGGGAAGGGACATCTTGTCTTGTTCCCTATCTTAGGAGGAAGCGTTTGGTTTCTTACCATTAAGTATAATGTTATCCATTTGTGTACAATATGTCAAAATGCATTCTACTGTCATGTATAACTAATTGGAATTTTAAAAATATGATAGTTTTTACAAATATTCTTCATCAATTTGAGTAAGTTTCCCTCTATAACTAGTTTCTGAGATTTTTTTAAAATAATAAGTATTTTTTTAAACTGTGTTTTCTATATCAATTGATAGGTACAATTAAATATTTTTTCTTTACATTTCAGCTTGGGAAGTTTCTATTGACCTATTTTCAGACTCACTTATTCTTTCCGCAGATACATCTAGTCTACTGGTGATCTCTTTGTAAAATCTTTCATTTTTTATTGCAGTATTTCTTAGTATTTTTTTTTGGAAATTTCTTAAGATCTTGTCTCCAACCCTGGCTTGCTTTAGCCATTCTTTCTAACATGCTATTCTTTCCACTAGAGTCCTATACTCTATTAACAGTAGTTATTTTAAATTTCATGATAATTTCAAAATTGGTAATAAGCATAGACCTGAGTTTAGCTCCATACTTTCTTTATTTAGTCAGACTGGTTTATCTTGACTTTTACAATGCCTTGTAATTTTTGTTGTTGTTTAAAACCAGACATGATGTATTTGGTAACAGGAACTAAGTTAAAAAGATTTTTTTTTTTTTTATGTGAGGCTTTGTTAATTAATTAATGGCTAGAAGTTGGGTTGTATTTAACTTTTACTGTACTTGTAGATGCCAGAGACTTCAGTTTCCTCTAAGTTCCTGTTTTCTATCCTTTGTCATCACTGGCTTTCCCTAAGAACTCCTCATTAAACAAACTCTGTGTCTTGTGACTTTTGTAGCTGCAATACACTTTCATTATAAATTTCTCTTTCAACAGAGGTCTGTTGAGGTAGTGATAAAATATGGAAGAGAAAAGTATCTTATAACCTATAATTAAAGCTCAGTCTCTACGTGGGCCTGAAAACCTGTACTGTGATCTTCCAAAGAGCCTGTCACCTTTTCCCCCACCTCCAGGACAGAGAAATCCTTCCTCAGGAACACTGGCTAAGTGTCCTTCCTCAGGTTAGATAAGGGTCTGGCAAAAGGGAAGCCTTTGTTGTTGAGAATGCTCTGGGCATCCTGCAAAATTCTTCTCCATGGGTCAAAAACTTTGCAGAAATCTTCCTCAGATATTCAAAAAATAATCTAATGGAGTTTCTGGAGGTAACACCCAAGAAAATGTGGGTGGGTGCGCAAGAGGAGCCCTATGGGAGTTTCTCACGTTCACCTCCAATAATTCATCAAAATCACTATTGCATATTCTATCAGCTTATGGCTCTCTGATCCTCCACTTCAGGTATTCTCTTCTCTCCAAATTCCAGGTGGGAATTTGTCCTGTGACCTCAATTCTCTGCCAGATCTAAGAAAAATCACCGGATTTCATTTTTTTAAGCTTTTTTCTTATTGTGAGGATGAAAGTGACAAATTCCAAGTTCTACATGTCAGAGATAAAAAACAAGTCCACTACTTGTTTTTTAAAATCATTCGACACTGAAAGTTTTCTTGGTACATAATATATGCCCACTTATTTTTTGGACAGGTAATACAAAGTAAATAAATTTTGAAAAAATACCCTCAGAATAAAAATGTAGCCATTTTATTAAGGCTTAAGATATACACTTTATCATGACATTGTCATAGGGAAGAAAGCATTAAAATTCACTTATTAGACAATTCTTAAGATACTTATTTCAGCCTGGAAAAAACTCCTCAGCTACTGTAGAGAAAGTGTTAAAGGCACTGGGAAATCTCATTTCTCTGCCAAGCTGCTAATGCTTGTTTGAGAAAATTTAAACATAATTAAAAAAAAAATTATAAAGCTACAGCATTCTTTTTCCAACCTTTATATTAAGGAAAACTATTTTACTTTCTTGTTTAGTTTTGAATTGCTTAAATTTTTAAATAATAAGTACATATAACTTTTTAATACAAAAATGATTAAAAATTTCCATTTTGAAAATAAATTGTACAATGTTAGTCATTAAAACTAACAGATTAGCTATAAAATAAAAAAGTTAAGAACCATATTTAACTAGATGAATTGATACTGTTTATAGGATCTAAAACACTTACCCAAACTAACAATAGATTAATAAATCAAGCTTTAGAAGCTGTTCAAAAATGTTCAGCATGTAATCATATTTACTACATCATATTTACTCCCTGGCCTGGGAGATCACTTCTTTAGAGATCATGCCTTTTATTTTTCCTCTACTTCTCCTCCTATCACAACTTTGGAAATATGCTATCAATAAATATATAGTGAATTTAAAAAAAGAAGGAAAGTCATATGTAGACTATTTGATCTACCCAAATTCTTACAGAGAATTCCTGCATAAGATTTAAAGTGTCTCTAAAAATCTTAAAATTACCAAAATGTGGCTTACACAGGGGTTCTCATTGGTAAAACTTTTTTGGGGGGAGGGGGGTGTAGCAATTATTTATTACTTTAAAAGTCAGTTCTCTCTTTTTTAAGACTGTTAGGTTAAATTAATCTTAATTATATAACTAAAAAAACAAATACAGAAGTTTATCAATAAATTTTTTGGTCTGACTTGGTTATCTGTTGTGTTATTAAAAAACCATTCCCACAACATAGTAACTTAAAACAATAACAACATTAATTTTGCTCATACACCTGTAATCTGATTAAGGCACATCAAAGTCACCTGTTACATATAGTGGCGCAAAGTGTAGGGGATGAAATCATTGGTAAAACTCTTAATCTTAGCGGCTTTCTAGAAACAAGAATACTCATTCACTGTAAAGGAAACTAAATGTTAACAAGGACATACCTTCTGATGCTGTAAGAATCTTCGTGTCTTTGGGGGCCAAGGCATGCCCAGCATGACTGATAGTCCAAACTGGAAAGCATCTGTTTGTCAAAGAGTACAAAGCTTTTGCAAATGGCACATAAAAAGAAGAAAAACCCGGGTTACCTAGGAAAGAGACAAAGACCTTAGATTAATCAAACTCCTGTAAGAAGATGCAGACTAGAAAGGAAAGGTCAATTTCTCTTCAGACTGTGCTCTACAAATCCTGCAATTTTATACCTATACTTCAATTTTTAATATCCTTTCTACTTTAAGTCTGGGAATAACCACTCAGAAAATTCTGTTCCTGCTTTTTCTCCAACTATTTCAAGTAAACTCTCACTATTCCTCAATACACTAACTGGAATCACTAAACACAAACCAAGTGCTTAAACCCAAACACTGAGAGTCATTCTTGGTTTCTCCCTGTCCTTCACATCCAGCTTACCAATAAGTTCTTCTAAGTTAGCTTCCAAAATGCATCTCAAATTTGCCCATCTCTCTCCATTAGTGATCATTAATTCCCAGGTTTCCTACAACAGCATCCTAACAGGTCTGTCAGCTCTTGTCCCCTTGGAATCCATTGTTCAGGAAACCATAGCGATATATCTTCAAATCTCATCCTTTTTAAACACCCTTGAGTGGCTTCCCACTGTCATTTGGATAAAGTCTGAAATCACTAACACTGCCTATAAGACCCTTCAAGGTTTGACTGGCTCATTTATTAAGCTGCATGAAAACTAAACAAACAGGCCAGTCAAATCAGGGTTACTATCCCACACAAAGAGAACATTAAGGAATACTCAGTGTTGACTTGTCATTATCACAAGTACTTATGCTGCAAACTGATGTATTATCTTTGAAGGACACAAACTAATACGTATTTTTCTTGTGTGTATTCAGAAAGTATTTTTGACATACTTCTGATATAGAAATTGAATAAATAAATTATCTTTTTAAAAAGATTCAATCTAACACATGTGCATTGGAAAATGACAGTGAAATGGGGTTTTCATCTTGCAATTGTCTGGTTCATCTTCAGTTACTAGTCCATTGCTATCACTATCTATTTCTCCATTCAATTTATTGATTTCTTCTTGTTAGGTTTTCCCCACCTTACTTGAGTGCACTGATATAAATAACCACAGCCAAACTTCACTGATTTTTTTCTCAGCTGTTCATATCTTTCAGTTTCCTGGTTAGGCAGCACAGCAAGGTGCATAGATTCTAAGCCAGGTGTAGTAGAGCATGCTTGTGGAAGGCTAAGGTTGGAGGATCACTAGAGTCCAGGAGTTCTTGACTAACCTGGACAATATGGTAAGAACCTATCTCAAAAAAAGGAGCTGGGGGGGGGGGCGGGGTTATGGCTCAGTGGTAAAGCACTTGCCTAGCATGCATGAGGCACTGGGTTTGATCCCCGGCACCACTTAAAAAAATAAACAAATAAAATAAAGCTATTATGTTCATCTACAACCAAAAAAATTTTTTTTAAAAAAGGGCTGGGGATATACCTCAGTTGGTAGAGTGCTTGCCTTGCATGCACAAAGCCATGGGTTTAATCCCCAGCACCACAAAAACAAAACAAAACAAACAAACAAAAAAAAAAACAAAACAACAACAACAACAAAAAAAACAAACAAACAGAAAAAAAAACCAACATGGAGCTGGGCACTGTGGAACACACTTGTAATTCCCTATAATGGCCTCATAGGCAGTGTTAGTGATTTGGGGGATGGAAGCAGGAGGATCACAACTATGAGGCCAGCTTCAGCACTTAGTGAGACTCTATGTCAAAAATTTAAAAAGATGCTGGGGATGTAACTCAGGAATCAAGTTCTATCCCCAGCAAAGACTGGAGCCAGAGTGCCTGGTTTGGAGTCCTGGCTTCTCCAATTACGAACTATGTGAACTTTGGCAAGTTATTTAACCTCTCTGTGTCCTATTTCTTCATCTATGAAATGGAGATAATAGTCATACTACTTTGTGTAATGACCAAATGAATTAATTCAACATTGCCTGCAACATAATATGTGCTACATAAATATTAGCAATTCAAACTTGTAAACCAATGTATAGCCATACTGTCAGTTTGCTTTCGTTGCATTCTAACCTAGTGCTCCAATTGCTCCAAGTTCCAAATTCCTTTTTGTGATGGTACTATTGTCATTTTTGTCAAATAGGTAAAAACTTCCTCAAATGCAGTTATGTACTCTTAGCTAAGGGAGATGGAAGAGGGGAAGGGTATACTAGCACAGGGGTTGTGCAACTAAGATGGATGTGGGTGTCACTGCTTCATGTTTTATAAATATAAATTTTCAATAAGTTTGGAATATTTTTAAGTATAAAGTGCAAAGTAGCAATCCAACTTCTTTCCTAGTAGCTAGCCAAGTGTCCCAAGATCATTTATTATATAACTCTTTGCATTGATTTGAGATGTCTTTTGAGCCAATACAAAAATTTTGATGTCAGCTTGCTAATTCTGATTTCAAATAATCCTGTTTATTTTTGCTTTTCTCCTCTACCAGTACCATCCTGTCTTAATTACTACACTGTGTATTTAATGTCTCAGTAACTGGTAGGGCAAATCCCTTTTCTTTATTTTTCTCTTTCTAAATTTTCAAGGCTTATCTCATAAACTTTAGGATTAGCTTCACTAATTTTTAAAAATCTCTTTGGGATTCTTATTAAAATTTCATTTATTTATACATTATTTTAAAAAGATTTAATATTTTATATCACTGGGTATAATTTAGGAGTGTGTTCTACCCCATATTCAAATGTTTTGTACTGTGGTGAAGTTCTACAGACTTCCTCATATGGCTAGAAACTACTAAAAGCTAACATTTTTTAAGTGCAGTAAGTTACTGCATACAGTCAGTATTTAAGGGATTTACATCCACTAACTTAATTAATTACATTTTGAACGAGATAGTAACAAGATAGCAAGAGGTTAAATAACTTGCCCAAGGCCACATAGATGGCTAGTGTTCAATAAATATATGATCACTGAAAGAACAGATGAAAAAAAATAATAATGTTGAATAAAAAAATACACAAATGACCTGGTCTAGGATATTCTGTATATATGTAGTTTTAATTAGTCTTATAATAGCTCTATAAAGTAGGTGGCATCAGAGATAGTGAATAAACAACCACTTATACCAATATGTGGCACACAGTAAGAGCTCAATAAATTGTATCTGTTATTATTATAATTAAAAACTGATTTAACATTAAGAAGATAGTAAAGATAACAACTACATAATTTAGATGCAACATGTCTATAATGACAGGATATATAAAAACCAATGAGTACTAGATAATAGAATAGCTATGAAATAAATTTTTCTCCCTCTCTCTGGGTATAAGTTTGAGTTTTTTCCCTTACTAACATAAGGACTTAAGTAAACCCCCTTAATGTTCTGAGCCATTATTTCATCATCATCAAGTAAATGATGATGCTATGACTACATGCTCATTCACTCTATTTGGCATTATAGCTTCTCTTGCATTTTCTTTAGGCCATCAATTATTTTTTGAGCATTTACCATATGAAAGCCACCAAGCAAGGCACAAGACAGATAATCTGAGGAAAGACAACACTAAGCAAAGGCTCTCAAGAAATAAAGAACATGAAAAAAAAAAAAAAAAAAAAAAAAGGAAAGGAAATAAAGTACATGGCTCCTAAAGCAACAGAAGAGAGTCCAATTCTTGGTTCTTCTTTTCTATATCTAATGTATGGATTGCATTCAGTGGGGCTATACCACTGAGCTACATCGCAAGCCCTTTTTAAATTTTGAGACAGGTTCTCACTAAGTTGCCTGGGCTGGCCTCAAACTTGTGATACTTCTTCCAACGTGCTGGGTTCACAGATGTGTCACTATGCTCAATGGTAATTTGACTTTTAATCTAAGTAATACTGGAAGAGTGAGTATAGCAGGGTTAAGGCATGAGCAGATTTACATTTAAAAATATTTTTCTGGGGGCTGGGGTTGTGGCTCAGTGGTGGAGCACTCACCTCGCACGTGTGAGACCCTGGGTTCGATGCTCAGCACCACATACAAAAAATAAATAAATAAACAAGTGAACAAAAATTTGAAAAAAAATATTTTTCTGTATCCAAAGAATAATTAGGAAATATTATGAAAATTTTTGTAGCACAAATTTAGAACAGATGAATGAAGTGGATAACTCTCTGAAAAGACAAACTATCATGCTCACTCAAAAAGAAACAGAATAGTCCTATTATCAAAGAAATTAAAATTTTAGTTAATAATTTTCCCACAAAGAAAATCCAGGTCTGTATGGATTCACTGGTGAATTCTATCAAATACTTAAGGAAGAAATAATACCAAATCTATAAAACTCTCCCAGAAAATGGACAAGGAAGGAAATTTTCCAGTTCTTTGTATCAGGACAACATCACTTTCATACCAAAACCAGGCAAAGACATTACAAAAAAAAAAAAAAGAAGAAGAAAAATATATACCAATGGCCCCATGAAGATAGCTAGAAAAACCCTAGGAAAATTTTACTAAATTGAGTCCATAAAAATGTAAAAAAAATACCTAATGTATGGAAATATTACAGTGAATTAATGTGTGAATTATTATAATAAAAATCATAAAATTAAAAAAATACATCATGACACAGTAGAGTTTTTCACAGGAAAACATAATTGGTTTTGTACTGAAAAATTAATTAATATTATGCACACTTACAAACTGAAAGGAAAACAATAATAGGATCCTTTTAATATACCCAGGAAAATGAAAGTTATTTCTTCATGAATATACTTAACAATGTGGCATGTATAATTATAAATGTGCCATACAATGAAGGGAACTTCATGAAATAAAATGAAGAATTCCTGATCTGTAAGTTAATCAATTGCAGCAGAGCACCAGAAATACATCTATGTGTGATGTTGCATATTTTATATAATCCATGCATCAACATTAAAAATTCAATCATGCTAAAAATCAGACAGAATTATTTTTGTTAAATCACTATCATATGAAAACATGATGGCCAATAAACAAAGAAAACATTTCACAGAGGTGTGGCAGGCAGTTAATTTAAAAATTTGATATTTGCTGAATGATACTAAATGAGTCAGGGGCAGAAGAAGTGGTGGGTGTGGTGCAAGCATGGAAATCCAGGCTCCTGCCTTTAGCAGGCACCAGCTATTCAGCTTCAAAGTTTCCCCTTTCTTGTGTATCCTTTCAGATATTTCATATATTACCTTTTGACATTTTATATACAAATGACAGTGATGCACACAGTTCTGATCCTTGCTTTTTTTCTTTTGCTATAAATTAAAATTGTTCCACATCAGTACATTAAGTGTTTTTTCTCTTTCTTTTCTACTTTTTTTTTTAACTGTATGGATATAACTCTGAAATGATTAAGATCCATCTGATAAGGAGTTAATACCCAAAATACTGAAGGAACTCATATAACTAACAGGTATTTAAGAAAATGTTCAACACCATCATCTATCAGAGAAATGCAAATTATAACCAAAATGAGATATCACCTTACATCTGCTAGAAGAGCTATTAGCAAAAAGACAAAATACCAGTACTGGTGAGGATATAGAGAAAAGAGAAACTTTGCACACATTAGTGGGAACGTAAATTAGTATAGGCATTATGAAAAATGGAGGTTCCTCCAAAAACTAAAAATAGAACTAGCTAAGACCCAACCTCCCACTTCTAGGATGGAAACAAAACCTGTATCTTGAAGAGACATTTGTTCTCTTATGTTAATTGCAGCACTATTCCCAAGATATGGAAACAACTTCAGTGTCCATCAAATGAAGACTGGATAAAGAAAATGTGGTATATATTCACAATTGAATACTACTCAGCCTTCAAGAAAGGAAGAAATACTGCCATTTGTGACAACACGGTAAACCAAGAGGACATTATAGTAAATTAAATAAGCCAGGCACATAAAGACAAATACTTTATAATCTCACTTATATACAGGATTTAAAAAAGTCAAATTCACAGAAGCAGAGAGCAGATGCTGGTTACCAGGGTGAGAAGTAAAAGAGTTGGGGAGATGCTGGCCAAGAACACAAAAGTTCAGTTAGGCAAATAAGTTGAAAGGATCATACACCACAGTAACTACAATTGATAACAATGAACCTTGAAAATTACTAGGAGATTTCAAGTATTCTCAGCACAAAAAAAGTATGTGAAGTAACTCATATATTAATTACCTTGGTTTAGCCATTTTGCAATGTATACATGTATCAAAACATTGTGTATATCATAAATATATACAGATATGTAAATTTTGTTAATTAAAATATATATGCAGAGTAGGGAATAATCAGTGTGTAGTTGAAACTGAGGCTAGGCACAAGTAAAAGGGAAGAGCTATCCAAGAGAATGGGTATTTCTCCAGTTCCATTATTTCCTTTTACAAGTGTAGAATATATAACATCTATTCCCTTGAAGGCCTTGGGGAATGCAATGCGAAATTCCTAATGAAGGTGTGTTAGCTCTTGTTCTCCCTTGGCCTCCGCTAAAAACTCCATCAGATTATCAACTTCATATTATAGCCCCTAACTCTATTACTTCCTGTATGTCTGCACTGTAAGTAGAAAGAAATAAATTATCTCATTTTTAAATTTATTTCTCACTGGGTAAGTCTTCTTACTCAAACCTAAAAGTTTAAGTTTTAAAAAAGTAGCCATGGCTTGTTGTAATTCTCTGTATCCAGTGTACCTAGAAGCACTGGGTTGGACACATGACAATCATTTACAGTAAGTTTTTTCAAAATGAATACATGGCCAATAACATGATGATCCCATTTATAGAAGAGACAGAAATGAAACACACAATATAAGATGTTTAAATATGATTGCATGCTTCATACTTCACCATTTAAATGTTATGACTTATGTCATACTTTACAAACCATGAACTAAACTTCCTGGTTAAGAAACCACAAAGAAAATTACAGGGGCTTTGCTTATGCAACTAAACAAGAGCTATCCACCCCCCCTCCATCCCCTACCCCCTGTCTCTCTCTTTCTCTCTCAGATCTCTAGAAATAGGAATGTTGAAAAACATTCCAGTACAAAAAGGCAAGTAAATACTTTTTAAATCAAATGTTTGTATCAAAATGTGCTATAAACACACACCCAAAGAACATATAATAGTCAAATGCTCAAGCAAAGTACAACAGAGACTATGATTATAATATCTAGACCCTGACAGTCAATGAATTCCATTTAAGCACTGTACTTATAGACTATGCTTTCCAGTTAACTTTACAGGGGACAAAACTGTCATATATCAAGTTAGCATGACTCACCATTTATATAGAAGGTTATCATGTGTAAACTTTAGGCTCTTCCACAGAGCCTTGTCTGCTAGATCTCTAATTACTGGATTCATAGCACAAGACACTTCATTTGATTCTATATTACCAAATGAAAATTAAATGATTTAGTATGTTCTACAGTGAGTTATCAAATTGCCTCTTTTGCTCAGTTCAACTATTTAAAATAAGTCCAAATATATTGTTGTTTAACAGAAATTCTAGATCTAAGGTTCACTAGAAAAGATGAAACTAAATTAAAAGTTCTTCAATCTGCTTTTCAGGATCTGGCTGGCAGTGGGTTAAAGTTTAGGTTCATTTTCATTTTATAGGATTACAACCATTTCCCTCTAAAAGTGAGTTACCACTAGCTAGTCTAGCATAGAAATGGCCTCCAGGAACAGTCTTCCTACCCACTCTCCCAACTTACTGGGCTTGATGACACAAATATCACAGTACATGCAAAAACTGCCTGCATAAGACCTGGTATTGGTAACTGTTCTGATATTTGCAAAAGTTATATGTGAGGTTTTTTCCAGGTTCACTGATATAGTATTTTAAACATCCTTATTAACTGAGCTTTTCTTTAAAGAGTTTAATTATAGAAAAATGCCATTACAAATCTGTTCGGTCTATGCAACTTGGTTATAACAATATTATGAGGACTCTAATACGTATTTTTAAAGATAATAAATAGTTTCTCGAATGACTTGACAACCAGTTGATAATGAGAAGTGAATCATAGGAGCACATCAAAATAAGATAATTTTTTGTTTATGTGACACTAAAACCTGACACTAATAATGTAAAACTCATTACACGTCAGGACAGTAATGACTCACCTGGTGGATGAGGGATGTCAGCTCAAAGAACATTTCAGTTGTCACAAACAAGAAAACTTGAATTGCCTTAAAATTTTCAAGTTATGTGTAAAAGAAAATTGATGGAGATTTTTTCAATTTTATCAACAATACTAAAACTTTGCATGGCATTACCAAGAGTTATAAAGCTGATTATTAATTAAACTATTTTTAAACTCATTACAAAAAACAAATGTTGGCCACAGATGCTAGAGGAAAGATGAGAATATCAATCTATTCTTTTTTTTAAATTGTAATGGGAGAGGAGAGCAAAATATATGCAAGCCAAAAAGTATACAGGGAAAAAAGAAGTGACTCAGGTAGTTAATTAATTATGAAAATTCTATGTTAATTTTCTGCATTTTAAATGTATATGCTATTAAATTTATAGTTGATTTTTTTCTTCTAAATATTATTCATTTTCAAGCCAAGTGAATAAAAAAAAGAAAAGAAAGAGAAATAGTGATGGCTATCTGTATAAAGTCTTCTCATCCAGATTTTTCTACTTACCAGGAATAATGAAAATAAGCAGTTTAGGTCTGTTGACATTTTGATCATTAAAGAGGTCATCCAAGGGACCACATTTTAGAACCTGTGTTTCAACTCCACCACACAGAACAAATTCCTCATGTACAGGGATTTCTTCCTTGATTTCTGAGTCCATTTCTAAATAAAGGGAGAAAAGCAGCAAAATGTAAAACTTTGAGCCAAAAATAATTAACTGAAGAATTAAAAAGACAATTTTCAAAATACCAAGAAGGAAATGCTACAGTGTATATAGAAGACTAGCCAGCTATTCTTCTGGGGGGGATATACTGAGAACTGAACCCAGGGGTGTGCTCTATCACTGAACTATATCCCCAATCCCTGCTGCCTTTTAAATTTTTTGAAATAGGATCTCATTAAATTGAAGCTGGCCTCAAACTTGTGATCCTTCTGCCTTAGCTTCTTGAGTCTATGGTATTGTAGGTAAGTGCCACCATGTGGCACACCCAAGAGCTACTCTCCATTCTAGGAATGAAAGATAAAACACACATACATGGTAATAATGAAAACAGCCTTTGGGAAGCAATCTAGCAGCACTAGTCAATACCCATTAAAGGCATATACTTCAATTTAGTCATTTTGAGGAACTGACTCTAAAAAAAATATCAAAAATACTTTTTAAAACTAATGCATGGGGGACTGTGGCTGTGGCTCAATGGTAGCGCACTTGCCTGGCATGTGTGAGGCACTGGGTTTGGTCCTCAGCACCGCATACAAACAAATAAATAAAATAAGGATCTATCAACAATTAAAAAAAATTTAAAAAAACCTAATGCATGGAATGCTATTTATTATGGTGAAAAGCTGAAGATCCTATATAATCATTAATGAAGGAATGGATAAGTGAATTATGATAATTCATTATGCCGATACTAAAAATTCTATCATGACTCAATTTTGGGAATGATTAAACAAGCTGTAGTTCAATATTATGACCAAATGTTACATTCCATCAAGACTGCTATGAAGTTGCTTATAATTTATCCATTTACTTTCTAACATTTTTAAGATTTCACTTCTCCAGTTTGATGTTCTGTTGTCGCTGCTATTCTCTTTGTTTATGCCTTTACTATTTTTACTGTCAGCTTAGGGAATTTAGGGAGTAGGAAGAAATAATATACATTCTAATCTCCATGTTTAACCAGAAGTCATACACTCTTTTTTCTTAAATAGCAATACTAAGAAAAAATGAAAAATCCTTACTTAAAAAGTGGGGACCACTCTTTATTCAAAATATATTGATTAAATAAACAAAACTATCATTCAACTTTTGGTATGAATTGACTTTTAATTCATTAATAAATGTCACTGTAGCCCAGTCTCCAAAACTATCTTAAACAGAGTGTTTCTATAAAGGTCTTCTGACATTTACCATGTATTAGAAACAATATTAGATGGAGCTGTGAAACACAGTATTAAATTAGAACTGACTGTGAAGACACAAGCCACACGTTCACCAGAGGAGAATTCTGAGTTATTAAATACATTCAACTTATAAATATTTGAGACTATGACATCTTGGGAGTTTGATTAGCCACTAAACTAATGAAAATCCAAGTAGATATGAAATTTAAGTATAGTATATAAAAATTGGAAAACAAGCAGTTGCAATTCTAAAACATTTCAAATAAAATAGAACAGAGAAGCATGGAATTCACATGTATTTCTAAACAATCTTTTACTTTCCTTCACTCTTATATTTCTGACTCCCACACAGCTATGTATAAGAAGAAAATGAAAACTCAAAAATGAGAGTTTGAATTCTTGCTTACCTAAGAATCCAAAGTAATTCAGTTCTGCAAGCAAGTGTCAGATTAACAAAGAAAAATGTGTTACAATTATATATTGAAAAAGGGTGATGGTTCCACCTTCAGCCTCAGCCTATAAATGATCTTGAAGGAAATAAATCTGATAAGCATCAAGATCTAGATAGGGTGAAAATCAAGTGTGAACATAACTTGTGCAATCTAGGTAGACCTGTTTTCTTAAATGCAGGTGTTCATTTGTAGATATGTAGAACATATAACAATGTTAGAAACCAATGGGTTTCTAACTTTATGTGGTAAGAGAATTTTTTTCCAACTAAATTGTATGCAAACCTAGACAATATTTAAAACAGAAAACCAGTATCAGATGGGTATAAATCTTAAGAGATTCAAATCTATAAAATTTGTTATTATAGTATTTATAATGTAAATATTTATAATAACAAGTCTTTATATTATAGCTAGACAATAACCTTACAACTGAACTAATGAACAAAAATAAGTGGACTATGGGGCTGGGGATGTGGCTCAAGTGGTAGCACGCTCCCCTGGCATGCGTGTGGCCTGGGTTCGATCCTCAGCACCACATACAAACAAAGATGTTGTGTCCGCCAATAACTAAAAAATGAATATTAGAATTCTCTCTCTTTTTAAAAAATTTATAAAAAAAATAAGTGGAGTTGTAAATATATTTGATTCAGGCTTCAGCATACATATGCAAATAATGCCTACATTTTATTTTAGGTACTAGAATTGCCAATGCTAATTAAAAAAAACCAAAAACCAAAAAACTCGTGTTGCTATTTCCACATAGTCTTCAATTAAATTACATTTAACTTAGTAAGATAGTTTTCTTCCAATGCTTAATAACTTGTATTATTTATTACATAAGTGGATAAGAGCGTCTAACTCTTCAAATTGCTAACTCATCAAAAAAAATATAAGAAAATAAACAAAAAGTCAATGGCTCTATTTCAAGGTTTTTTTTTTTTTTTTTAGTGGCCTAGCTAATATCAATATGTTGGTTATATTCATTCAATGTTGAGTATGCAAATAACAGAGGTGAGTCTGAGAGTTGTTTTTAATTAGAGGTACTTTTTTTGTTTAAAATATACATTAAAATTAAGTTTGAATCTGCATTAGCAAAGGCAGAGGCAGACTAGCTTGCTTCCAAATAATCTCCCATGGAGGACAATTAGAAAAGCCAGAGGAAATATTTTTTAAAATTTGTTCAAAAAGTCAGTAACCACTATAAGAATTGTGTAAGAACATATAACAAGTGTATAAAAGGGGAAACAGAAAATGCAATTAATATAAAACTAAGAGGATAACAGAGAAATGAGACAGAACAAAGATTATGACCTATCAAGACATGCAGAATACAAATAAAAGCACAAGTACAGACAAATTTAGTCTTGAGATATATACCTATTAGGAAAAAAGATGGAAATCAAGGATCTAGGTAAAGGAATATGAAAAAGCAGACAAATTCAAGTAAATAAAGTAGAAAAAAGATAATGATGAAGAGTAGAAATCAATAAGCCAGGGACAAAGATTTATATTAGAAAGCACTACTGAACCCAAAATTCTGTTCTTTGGAAAGACCTATAAATAAGTAAGCCCGTGAAGAGACTTATCAAGGAAAAAGAAAGCCCAAATAATCAATGTTACAGGTGAAAAAAGGACATCTCTCCAGATTCAAAAAGGTGATAAAATAATATGAGCCTGGGGATGTAGTTTAGTGGTACAGCATGTACAAGGCTCTGGGTTCAATCCCTAGCACCATTCCCCTCCCTTCAAAAGGAATATTTTAAAGAACTTATGCCACTAAATTTAGCATGAAAAACTTCTAAGAAAAACAGATACTAAAAGACTAGAAGAATCTTAATAGATCTATGTCTATTCAAAACACAGAATTCATAATTCTTGATAAAATGAAAGAATCAATACTTCAATGAAAAAATAACACCAATCTTGTATGTCCAGAGAATAGAAAAAGAACTGCTTCTCAATTCATTTTATGAATCCAGCAAACTTTGATATCAATACCTAACAAGGATAATATAAGAAAATTATAGGCCAATCTCCCTCATGGGTATAAATGCAAAAAACTCTACTCAGAATATTAGCATATCAAACCTTGTAATATATAAAATACATGACAGCCAAATTGTGTATATATCAGAAACAAAATGTTGTTTAAATATTCAAAATTTAATCATTTTAATTGACTATATTAATTGAATAAAGGAGAGAAAGCACATAATCACCCCAATCTGCACAGAAGTATATTTGATAAAAACCCAATAGTCATGAAAACCTCTTAAAAAAGAAACATATCTTCTTTTATAAAATATAAATATAAAATACATTTGTAAATATAAAGTATATATAAAACTTATAGCAAACATATTATTAAAAGTGAAATACTGAATGCCTTTCTGAGTTTGGGGTCAAGATACAGAGGTCTGCTACCAACACTTCTAACTCTAAATTGTATTTGAGGTCTTAAGCCAATGCAACCAGACATGAAAAAGAAATAAGGGTATGTGAATTGGATAGGAAGAAAATGTCATTCTTCACAACATGATTACATAAGAGAAAATCCAAAAGAATAAATATGCACCATTTGAATGAATAAGTGGATGCAACATGGTTTTTAGATAAAAAAAAATTACTAAAACCCACATACATTTCTATATACTAGCAATGAGCAACTAGAAAGTGAAACTTTTTTTTGAAAAGATACCACTTATAACTACATGAAAAAAATCCAATACTTACAAACAAATCTAACAAAAGAGTTATAAGATTTACACAGAAAGCTTTACAATTTCCTTGAATTTCTCTAATTACTAGAGATCTTGATCATTTTTTTTTGTATTTGTTGATTGATTATATTTCTTCTGTGAGGTGTCTGTTCAGTTCCATAGCCCATTCGTTGATTGGATTATTTGATTGCTTTTTTGGTGTTAAGTTTTTTGAGTTATTTATATATCCTGGAGATAAATGCTCTATTTGAGGAGTGACACAGCCACATAAATGTTTATAGCAGCTCAACTCACAGTAGCTAAACTATGGAACCAACCTAGGTGCCCTTCAACAGATGAATGGATAAAATGTGGTATATATACAAAATGAAGTATTACTCAGCCTTAAAGAAGACCGAAATTATGGCATTTGCCGGTAAATGGATGGGACTGGAGAATATCATGCTATGTGAAATAACCCAATTCCCCCAAACCAAAGGCTGAATGTTTTCTCTGATATGTGGATACTAATTCACAATGGGGGGTGCTAGGGAAGAATAAAAGTACTGTGGATTAGGTAGAGGGGAGTGAAGAGAGGAGTGGGATATATTAGGAAGGACAATAGAAAGAATTGGACATTATTACCCTATGTGCATATATGACTACACAACAAGTGTGATTCTATATCATGTGCAACCAGAAAAATGAGAAGTTATACTCCATTTAGGTATGATGTGTCAAAATGCATTCTACTGTCATGTATAACTAATTAAAACAAATTTTAAAAAATGAATGAAATCGATAAACTGTCAATGAAAAACACATGAAAACACAAGTTGCTAAAATCAAGAATGAAACAGGTTACTGCTGAAGACCCTGCAATACCATTACTGATACCAAAACCAGACAAGGACAGGACAAAAACAAACTAAACAAACAAAACCACCAATACCTCTCTTACAAAATATTAGTAAACAGAACCTAGCAACATATAAAACAAATATTATATCACAATCAAGTGAAATTTACTCCAGGAATGTTCAACATTCAGGAATCAAGGAATGTCACAATAGCTAAGCTGTGGAACCAACCTAGATGCACTTCAATAGATGAATGGATAAAGAAACTGTGGTATATATACACAATGGAATATTACTCAGCATTAAGAGAATAAAATTATGGCATTTACAGGTAAATGGATGGAATTGGAGAATGTCATGCTAAGCGATGTAAGTCAATCCAAAAACCCCAAAGGCCGAACGTTCTCTCTGATAAGTGGATGCTGATCCATGTGGGAGGGGCATGGGAAAAATAAAGGAATTTGGGGAAGCGGGGAGAAGGGGGCACAGGGGTAGTAGGTAAGATGGTGGAATGAGATAGACACCATTACCCTGGGTACATGTGTGATTGCACAAATGGTGGGACTCTGCATTGTGTACAACCAGAGAAATGAAAAGTTGTGCTCCATTTGTGTACAATGAAAAGAAACGCATTCTGTTGTGATAAATAACCAATTAGAAAAAAAAAAAAAAATCAATGAATGTAACTCACACTTACCATGTGACCCAGCATTTTACTCTTGGGCTTTTATCCCAGAGAAATAAAAACTTTATGTTGATTCAAAAACCTTCAAACAAAGGTCCATGGCATCTCAAATCATCATATTCCAAAAATGCATACAATCCAATTGTCTTTCAATGAGTGAATGGTTAAACTCAGTGTAGGATCCCTGAATACTACTCAGCAACAACAACAACAACAAAAATGATTGATACAAATAACTTGGATGGAATGGAAAGCAATTATATTAAGTTAAAGAAAAAACAAAAGCCAAAAGCCAGTTTCAAAAAGTCATGTACTTATGATTCCATTTATACAACTTTTTTGAAATGATATTTTTTTTTAGAGATGGAGAGATTGGAGTAGGACTAGATGGTTCTATAAAGCAGCAGAGATAAAGTCTTGTGCTAATGAAATAATTCTGTATCTTGGTTTATTATTATAATATAATTATAAAAGCTACATGTGTGATAAAATTGCATAGAACTGTGTACACACAAATGAGTGCTTATAAAATTGGTGAAATTTCAATTAACTTTATATTCCACCAATTTTATTGTCAATCTCAATTTCCTGGTTTTAATACTGTTTTGTTGTCATTCAAAATGTTACCATTGGGGAAGCTTGGCTGAGAAGGGATGGGGGCTTTCTTGTACAGTTTTTTTGCAACCTCTATAAAATCTATAATAATTATTCAAAACAAAAAAATTAAAACCACAAAACTTAATTATGCATTTATTTAATTGCAAACTGTTTAAGTGGTATGACAAAGAAAAATCAGGAATACCACACAACTCCATATAAACTTCAAAACATACAGTTGCAAGTCAACATATAATATAAATGCATAAAGAGAATACCTTTAAGGTCACTGTAACTATTTGTATCTACTCAATCTTACTCCAAAATAACCTGTTAATGGAAGTAACTGTTTTCTATATCCTGATTTACAGATAATTTCCCCACTTGCAACAAATCACTTTCTTTTTGTAGTTCTTTTCATTTGCAAAGTACATTCAAATCCTTTCTCATTTAAACAAAGCCTACAAAGTAGAGAGTGCAATCAACAGAGTGAGAAATTGAAGGTCAAGTTTTTTAAAGGTTGTTTAATGGCAAAATCAATTTTATAGTCTTTGGACTCCTATTACACTATTTTTCCAGCTACATATTATGTCAAAAATTTTATGTACTATTTAAGATCAAAGAACAAATTACATAATGTTGTAGGGGAAAGTCCAAGAGAGAATAAATATGATATGTGTTAGACCAAGATTCTATCTGGTGTTCCAAGCCTCTGCTAGATAAGTGGATATATGAACAGCAATTTTACAACTTTTTTTCCTCTTACACCTTTTACATTCACTTTTTTTTTTCTTATACCTTTTCAACTTTCTCTAATTTTGCTATTTGAATATGTGCTGCATGAGAGTTCTCAAATCTGTACAAGTGGGTCAGAAAACCAAACTTAGATGATGAATATAAAATCCATTACTACTGTTGAGGAAATATAAAAACTAAGGCATACATTACACTCAGGATGGATTTGCTAAATTATCTTGACTTTAAAAGATGTTTTCCATAATTTTTTTGTTGCTTCTGATTCACCAATTATTACATCAAATTTGTAAGCACTTTTTTTTTTTTTTTTTAAATGTGCCAGAAAACAGCTTTCAGCCTCTTGACATCAAGGACAAGAATTTCAAAAGTTTGAAGACTACTGGACTTTCAGGTTAAATACTCATTAAAGCAGTATATTAATTTCCCTTTGCTCAAAGTATAAAGTAGACTTCAAAATTAAGTGCTTGATCCTAAGTATATTATAGTAATTTTACAAGTAAGGAAATGCTGAGAGGTTATGGATCTTTTTATGGGAAAAAAATCACCTAATATAAAAGCCTTAGTTGTAAAAATACAAGATATTAAAATGTAAAATTTCAGAAAAGCACCTGCTGTGTTGCCTTTATCGTCCCCTAACATCCTACATGCTGGGAAGCCAGGCTTCAGGGTCTTCAAGCCTTTCACTTTTAGGTAAAAAAAATGGAAAACACCTAACAGACAACTCAGATATTCTTATTCATAGTTTCAGAAAGAAGTTGAAAGTAAACCTTTTGCACAAAGACTGGAGCTTGTTCTAAATTCTGTTTCTTTTGTTATATATTTCTCTTTTCTGATAGGAATGTGACCTTAGAACTTCAGAAGGGATATTATAAACTCTCCAGAACTGGCAGACAGGACACAAAACAGATGTCCAGTAACTACTTGTGAGGAACAAATGAATTAACGAATCAAGGAACAAAGGGTCCCGATCTGCATGCTGTCTTGGGTGGGGAAAAACTCCCCGAGGTGAGTACACAGTGGGCCTTAAGTGTGAACGGAAAGCGGTGTGCGCACTAGATACTCGCTGCAAATCACACCCCGGACCTGACTTTGATCCTTCCGGGCCGCGTCTTGCGGGCCGGGTACCCAACGTCCAGGCCCCTACTCCCCACCGTGGGCTGCGTTTAGCAGCCCAAAAGGTGCATCCTCTAGCTCTGGGGAGCCGCGATAAGCCGGCAGCCCCGGGGCCTCCCGCTCCAGGAAGCTCATGACCGCAGAGCTGTCTCAGCACCGTTATTTCCGGCTCAGTGGAAGATCCGGCCAAGGGCCGCGAGGCCTCTGTGAGGAGCTGCAGGGAGCACAAGGCCCCGAGCCAGCCCGCCTGATTTCTTGAAAGTCAGCGAAGCCTAGAGAGCTGCACCTCACCTGTCTGCCCACAAGGTCCCCGCGGAAGTTCCTGGGGAGGCGTGCTTGGACCGGAAGTTCCGCCTTATGGCGTCACTACATTGCGCCGCGCTCCGCTCTCGGGGCGCTGACGCGTTTACGGCGCGCTGCGTGCGTGCCGTGGGATGTAGCTGTTCCCGGCGTGGAGCCGGGTGTTAAGATGCCGCTAAACTACGTGGAGTGGGAGCGGTGTCCTTTTCTCTTTCGTTTGAATTTTATCTGCCTCCTGTTGCCTCTCATCCTTGATATACTCCTGCCTTCCTTTCCCTCTCATTTTTTCTCTATTTCTCCCCTTTTGTTTCCTCTGACCATTTCTCGCTTCCTGCATCACTGGTTGCATCTCTTCCCTTCTCCACGAACACAGGAAAGTTGATTCTTAACTGACCTTGTATATTAACATTAGTGTGGCCAGCCTCAGATGCGCTACACTTTAGGGTTGTATACTATTTCAAAGATACTTTGAACTAACCACCTCCAAACTCCATGGAGACAGAGGTTATGTCTGTGTGACTTGTATGCCCAGCACCTGCTACTCATCAGGTGATCAGCATATGTCTGACCAAATATGCGCTATTGTGAATATGACAGTCTTGTAGCCAGGGAAAAAGCAGAGAAGTAGACTAGCAAGTCATCAATGATTCTCACACTTAGAAAAGGACCTTTGCTCCTTTTAAATTAAACATCTCAGTGGTCCACACTACCATCCAATCAGCTGTTGAAAGTAGACTGGTACCTCTTCCTCACACTCAGAGGTAATATTTAATGAGTTCAGGGGAAAAAAACCCACTCCCTGTGCTAAGAGCTTTTCATGAATTAGCTCATTTTTTAAATCCTCAGAGCATTCCTATGAGGTTAGTATTAACAAGTGACATAGGGTCTGGAAGTAAAGCAAATACATAAAATAAATTATTGATTACATTATAATGACATTACATGATATGTCCAAGGTGGTGTCCCTTGTTACTAATACTTGGTTCAATATGTGTACCAAATTCTCGTGAACATGGCTCATTTGTATGAGCATTTTTTTTAATCCTTGCATATGTATTTGTGATACATCACTTTGGGTGATTTATGTCTCTGATTTCATTAAGCCTGTGGCAGAATTAACCACAGAGGTTCAGTCTTAAACAAAAAAAATCTTTCCAGACCCTATGGCAATTCAGTATTATTCATGTTTACCCATAGTGCAAAAAGAGGTGTTGAGAAATTAAGTAATTCTTCAAGATCATTTGGCAGAGCCAGACTCTCTTACGTTACATAACACAGTCACACACAAGCATTACTCTTGAATAACATATCATTACCTCTATTGTGGTTCAAACACCTAAACTACTTGTAGCCACTTCTCCCCATCTTCTCTCTTTCCTTGTAATTTTTGGAATGTCCATGTTCTTTATAGTAAAGTTGTTATACTTTTGCACACACTGTTTCCTCTGCCTGGATTGCTGTTTGCCCTTCCCTCCCCAGTGTGCCCTTCTCCACTAATTTACTCTAACACATGATTCAAGATTCATTTTCAAACGGTGGTTCCTGATGCCACCAGGTATGGTAAGGTTTCCTCCTTTATACTTATGTATTATCGTTTACATTTTTCGGTTAAGATACTTATTTGTCTGTCTCCTTCACTAGACTGTGAGATCCTGGAAAACATGTACCTTTTTGTTCTTTCACTTTGTATTTTCTAGGTCTAGATAGAATGTGATATATGGCAGGCATGCTGTAAGTCTGTGTTTAAATGACTACACTCGGAACTGTTGATCTCCCACTCCAAGGACAGGAATTCCTCCATACCTCATTACAGTATGGAAATGGGATCTGAAAAACTGTTGGGAGCTGAGGAAAATTTTCTCTCCATCTCTTGACTTAAATTTTCTCTGGGCATCTGTTTCATCATTCTTTGATTCCCAGGCTACATGACAGAATATGGTTCTGCAATTTATGCCATTGATGGAGTTATTAATGCTATTCAGATAGTTTCTAGACACATGGTAAGATTGATCTTGTTTTATAGTTGGGTGTATGGAGTTAAGGGAGGAGTGACAAGATAGGGAAGGTCTGGCCAATGAGGTATGAAGAGAAATGGTGGGTAACTTCTAGGCTGAGCAGTTGATTTTTGTGTTGAGTCCTCTGACACTTCACATTTTCATTTGATGGGGTGATGGCAACATTCAAGATAGTGTCTGTGCCAACAGCCTGTGTCCTTGAGTAGTTATTTCTGCCCAGAATATATTCAGTATGTGATGACATGTTATGAAAAAGAAGTAACCTTTTTAGTTTAAAGTTCTCAAGATTGTTCGCAACTATAGTACAATAGAATCTGACCAGATTGTTGCAGAGGGAAAGCCACACACTGGTTCTTTTTTATCACTCTTTCAATTTTTATTCTAAATATCCAGAAGAGAATATCTCATTGGTCTAGTGTAGGTCTGAGGTACAGCAATTGTCCAATCATCAGTGACAAGTGCTAGTGGTTGTATTGGCCCTCTGCTAACATGGGTAAGATACAAGATATTAATGGAGCATACATTAATGGAGCAGACATTCCACAAAGATGTCTGTCAGAAGCACAAATGGCATAAAAGTAGACCCTTGTTTACTGATCTTAAATGACATGTTTACCTTTTACATAAAAATTTTAGACTCTCATTGCTTGTTCATTTTTACTGACTGTTACATTTCAAACACTCTTCCAGACTGCAGATACAAAGGCAATCCAAACAAAAAAGGCTCTAATCTCACAAATATAATACAAGCAAATTAAACAGATTAATAAATTATGATTGCATAAGGGGAACTGAAAGGCAATGTTAAAGATAATGAGAAGTGTATTACTGTTCTATTGTTTAACAACTTACCAAAACCATAGCAGTTTAAAACATGCACATGTTTTACTTCATACAGTTTCTCCTGGTTGGGAAACTAGGAGCAGCTTAACTAAGAGAGATTTAGGGATACCAATATCATGTTCTTCAGGACCCACCTTGACAGGTTATGGTACCAAAGAATATAGTGGAAGGGGAAGAAAGTCACCCTCTTGTAAAGCAGAGAAAGTCAGCCTAATGTCCCTGAATGTGAATTATTTCAGGGTATTGTCAGTAACATGTAGCATTTACAAAAAGGAAGTTGCAGTAGATAGTTGAGAGCTCTTTGGCTTCTTGTGGATAACATTATTGAAAAGGAAGAGAGGGAAAAGGTTGCATTTGCGATATAGCAAAGATCAACTATGAGGGAACCTGTAGACAATGCCTAAGTACTTCCACAGTTGTTGGAGACCCTCTCGTGGAAGTGAAGAAGTAGCTGGGGATCCTCTGGAAGACTGAGTATTCTACAAAGCAAGGAAAATGAGACAGAGAAATGGGCAATACCTGCATCTTTATGGTAGGAAAAAATAGTCCTGATGGATGTTATGAGAACGTTGGAAGAACCTGTGCTTATTAACAGAAAGTTTTGTCTTCTCCCTTATTACTCTATTGCACAGAAAATAGAAACTCTCTGATTATACATACCTTGATTTAGTATGTGCAGACTATATAAAAAGGAGCAAGAGGAAGAAAAGAGAGAAAAGATAAAAATTAGATAACTAAGATTTCTTTTCAATGTACATTCTAGAGATAAGATTATTAGTTATAAATGGTAGTGAATTTAAATTTTAGTTTTCTACTGGCTCTATAGTGAATTTTTCTTATTTGTGAATTTACAAGTAGAGATAATTCTAAATGTTTTTCAGTGTATAATTGTTTAATGCAAAATCCACAAAATGGAATTGCTGTTCACTGAGATCCTCATGAATTCTTTTCTCAAACACTTTTTGTCAAGAAAACAGATCCACATAATGTGTCATCTTAAAACATAAATTAAAACTTAAGATATGTTTTTTAAAAATTTATAAAAAGTGTACTATTTTAGGGCTGGGGTTGTGGCTCAGTGGTAGAGTGCTTGCCTTGTATGCATGAGGCACTGGGTTTGATCCTCAACATCACATAAAAATAAATAAATAAAATAAAGATATTGTGTCCCTCTACAACTAAAAAAAAATTTTTAAAATGTACCATTTTAATCTTTAAAAATCTAAGGAGAGTAAAGATAATACCTAAACATTGACAAAACTATATTCAACTTCCTTATTATGACTAAACTGATCCTCCTGACTATTAATAATGCAGAAAACCTAACAAAAGTCAGAAAAATTTGATCAGTGAGAGTCAAAGATTCTTGCAAAAGTTCTGCTCATGGATTATACTGCCTTCATAGAGGCATTTGACTTACTAAAAAACTGAACAATAATAATAACAGCAGCAAAAACAGGCAAACACCAACACCAAACACCAACTTTTAGGTGTCCTTGCCATCCAAAACGATTCAAACTATAAATACACATGTATTTGCATATGTAATTGCATGTGTGTGTATATATGCACACACATGTATATGTAGATGTATAAATGCATGTATGTTTGCATGTATATGAGACTAAAATAATATTGTATTTAATGCTTTTAAGATAATTCACCATATGTAGTATAACTACAATTCCAAATGTTTTCTTTTAACTCATTCTGTGGTTCCTTGGTCCCCATCAAGGAGCACACCATAAAGAAGCTTTTATTGTCTGGGCAGGGTATAATTAGGATTAAAAATATGGGATATGTAGTTCAACTATCTCTATAAATTAAGAACAAAGTACAAATTGGAACAAGGTACAGATGACTACTCCTTTAGAGTACAGTATGTTCCCATTTTATTGGATTCCTCAGAAACTAATAGCTCCATTCAGCAAGGTTTTTGTAGGCTAATAATACTGCTACAGAACTTTTACAAATCATTCCTTTTTAACTTTTAATGGAGACTTTTTATTCTCCAGTAAAAACAAGAATAGAGTTTTTCATAGAACAAAATTCCTTCTCATATTATCCATGTGACTGTGGTCTACTGAAAGGTGGCTCTCCAAAGATGTCCACATCCTAATCTGTGGTACATTACATGACAAAAGGATGCTACATTACATAACGAAAGGATGTCGCATATGTGGTTAGAATGTGTTAAGGATCTTCAGATGGGGAGGTGTTCTGGATTATTTAGGTGAGATGAATATGATCACTAGGGTGAATGTAAGGGGAAGGGAGGAGTACCCCCATCCCAGAAGATACTACAACATTGGGAGCAGGGAAGAGAAGGAAATCTGAAGGTTCAAACATCAATCATGGTCAGAGTGGGATTGGAAGATGTTCTACTGCTCTCTTGAAGGTGAAGGAAGGGGCCACAAGCCCAGGAATGCTGAAAAAAATAAGAAATGTGACTTCTCTAGAGCCTTCAGAAGGAAAATTGATATGCCAAGACCTTGATTTCAGCCCATAGAAATTGGAGTATTGGAAATTCTGGCCTCCAGAACAGTAAGGTAATACATTTGTGTTGTTTTAAGCCACTTAATTTGTGGCAAGTAGTTGCAGCAGCCATAAGACATGAATATATCAAATTAAATGAAGACTCAGACCATTTCTGTTTAGAAAATGGGCTAACGATATTAGGTAGGGAGATTTCAGGCTTCAGAGTACTAGTTTCTGCCAAATTATCGCTTTGGTTTCTATGCTACATGTTTGATTTCTTAGATTCAAAGAACTGTAAAAGCCTTGTGTTTGCCTGTCTTTTCACAGTCTATCTCCTAATCACCAAAATGTAGTCATATTATTAGCACAGAGTTCAAATTCACCCGTCAATTCCATTTTCATTCATGTTTATGTGTAGAATTCTTAATTGAAGTTGATAAAATGAATCCAAAATTTAGGTGAAATGTGGAATTTCAGTATTTTTAAAGCATTCCAATTTTTAGTTCTGGAGTCATCCATTTTTATAATATTTTAGGAAGTCTAAGGAACCATATTTATTTTCTTTTTTTCCCCAAATGTCAACTGAGATATCAACTCCAAAGAATGGAGTCGGGTGGGGTTGTTGAGTAGATATGTTAACTTTTTGGCAGCCCACATCTGACCCTTTTCCTGTGTTTGGAGAATGCCCCATGGTATGAGTCCTATGACTTCCTCCACTTTGTGCTGGGCCTGGTTGGAGATAACTCCTTCTATTCAAGGAGGCGAGATTATCCCAGGTAGAACTGTACTGATGCTGTCCATGAGCTCATCAAGTACCAAGTTGATAGTTCTTAAGAAGAGCGGGTGGGGTTCAGTGAATTGGATGGGGAGGACTTTGACTGCGGGAATCTTGAGTCCTGCCTCAAAAGAGAAAGTTGCATTATGGATGAAGAGATTTAATTAACAAAATGTATTCAGTGGTCTGAAGCAGCATGATCTAGTGATGAAAAAATTGACTCATCTCAGCTCTATACAACCCAGACTGGTGTCACCCTTACTTCAAATGTTTTCAGCGGGGTTGTGCAGTTTCTCTGCAGAATTCCCCTGAGCTCCTTCATCCTTCATCCTTCATCCTTCAACATGCTTTTCCAAACCTCTTTGCCCTTACATAATCTATACTCTCTGCCTAAAATGTTATTTCCTTCTCAGATAACCATACCCCAGTTAGCCTATAAAAATCCTTATGCATTTTTTTAACACTCAAATATCACTATACTTAGCTTTGCAGGTTGACTAAGGCTTCTGGTCTCTAAAGATACTTTGAACGTATCTATTGTCTACCATGTACTACATCTGCACTATGTTTGCATGATGATCTTTGTTTGCTTGTTTGAAGGAACATGTAAAAATAAATTCCAGACATTGTATTATTTTAACCATAAATACTTTAGTATGAATCTCTAACAGCCAAAGAGTTAAAAATAATGCCATTATCACACCTCACAAAATTAACTCTAACATCTTCTAATATCCAGTGCATATTCAGTTTCTCAAAAATCGACTTGACTGACTATACCCTCCTGGTTCTACTCTGGGGCTTCTTGGCCAACAAAACATATTTTTGTTTTACTATTGGAGTACTTTATTGTTTTTATTAATCTCAACATAGAATATATATTAGGCTTTTTTAGATAGCACAGCAAAGATAAATTTAAAACAGAAAACAGAATAGATATATAAATCTATTTTTATTACTATAACAAATACCCAAGACTGGATATTTCATGAAGAAAAGAGGTTTATTTAGTTCAGTTTTTGAGGTTGACAGTACAAGATTGGGAGGTCCCATCTGATTAGCCCCCCATGAGAACCCCTCTGTTGTATCACAATAAAGTACAGAAGAGAGGGAAATGGCTGCATGTGTAAGAGGCTAATGCATGAGGTAGCTTCACTTTATAACAACTCGCTCTCTCCAGAACTGACTGGGGTCCTGCAAACAATACATTAATCACTTGAGGGAATCCCTTCCACCTTCAAGGGGTGGGGGCTGACATAATTAATCCCTGGAGGGGACCAAGCCTCCATCACATGAACTTTTTTGGGGGGATCACATTCAAAGCATAGTAATGAAGAGTCAAATTTCAACACTGTGCTCTTAGGTTCATTAAGTAAGGCACTCTTCTGATTCAGGTCCTAGCCTTTTGGGGGAAATATCTATTTTGCCTATCAGTGGGCCCCGAAGAACACCCAAACAACAGTTTTTGGTGTAATAGCCTCGTGGGGTAGGAGCAAAATTCTCCCGGTGGGACTATCTCTGAAGGGATACATCCACAGGGTAATGATCAAATCAAATGAAACTAAAAAGAGAAACAAGCAAAAATCCAACAAGCTGGAATATATTTTCCACTTACAATGTTCCTTTCCATGGTGAAGTACCTTAATTAGTGTAGCATTCCTGGCCTCTCAATCCCTTCCTCACTCTGCCCCAGGGAATGAACATAGAGTGAATTGCCTGATACATAAAGCATGGAAGAATAAACTGTGAGTTTTTGAATCATGTTTTTTTCCCCTTCTTTGAGCTTGCTTCCCACAGGGAGTGGGAGGTCTTTGCTTTTCCACAATATAAGAATAACCTGAACAAGACACCCCACTCTGTAGCAGACCACTCCTGTGACTGTGTGGGTAAGTCTGCCTACTTGGGAGGCTCACTATGCAGGCCCTTTGGACTCTCATATTACCTGTGGACTTCAATATAGCCTTTCTCAGAAACAAGATGGACATTTTGGTATCCACATGCTTTATTCCTATTCTTATTTCTCGTTTTTTTTTCCCCAGGGGATGAAGGATATTATCCTGAGGATCTTCTCAAAAATGTAAAAATAAAATATTATTTTAATATTCTGCTATATTCTCTTTGCTAATACTTTATATATGATTTTATACTAATTTTTTGAAGTAGGATTAATTTTGTCTACCTTTTAGGGGTTTTGTTATCAAAAGTATACTAGATTCATAAAAAGAATTTAAGTGTCTTCCTTTTAATTATCTGCACTCTGGAAAATTTTTAAATTGTATTGGAATTATAAATAATGTACATTTTCTAAAGATTATTCTTTTATTCGTGTTCTCGGAGTTGAACAAAGTAGTCAATTCTAAATCTTTAAGTTTCGTCTGTGGTCATTTCATTATCATTTCTAATTTCTGTACTCTTAGACTATCTCCCACTTCTTCACTTGATCAGATGACCTCAGGTTTTATGTTTGTATATTAAGGGTTTTTTTTTTTAGAAGGAATGCTTATATTCACCTATTAGCTCCACAAGCATCTCATTTTAAATTCTTTATTGAATATCTATTTATGATTGGTTTCTTCTGATTTACTTGGGATTCTTTTTTTTCTAACCTGACACTTATTTGTGAATATAAATTTTCCATCTGTGAATTTTCCTCTGAATTTTGCTTTGCTTGTATCCCATGTTTCTTATGTAATGAGGAGAAAACACTCATTTGTAAGCAAGCAAATTTGTTACTTTAGTTATTGTCCTGTGAAGGAGATAATTAATTGAGGGATCTATTCTTCGGGTAAATATGTTTTCAGGGAGTCAGTCTCTCTCTTCTCTCCACTCCCCTCCTTTTCTCTCCCTCTCTCCCTTCCCCTTCCCCCTCCCTTTCCCCCTTCTCCCCTCTCCCCTTCCTGATCACCATGTCTTGAATTCATGACCTCCCTGCCTCAGTCTCCTGAGTTGCTAGCATTACAGGTATACTATTGCACACAGTTTGTTTTCAGTTATTCCCAATAATCTTGTGACATTTTCAATGACAGATTGTATTTTGTGTACTGCTGACATCAAGCTTGACCATCTGGCTCATTTTGTATAATGGAATGTTAATAGAGAGTCCATTGTGGACTTCCACCATTGTGGGATTCTGCCACTTCTCTTTTTCTGTGCCCCAAATCAGCATGTTCCAGATTGGGTTGTTCCTTTCTTCTGGGTCCCCTCATGAAGAAAATGTGGAGTAGAGGTATAGCTAACCAGTGAAGGACATGTAATGGAGCAAGAAATAAACCTTTGTTGTTGTAAATTGATGGGTTTGGGGGGTTGTTTGTTATTGCAGTCTAAACTAGCAAAACTGATACAGTATGGATAGACTATATAGTTATATATTCATTGTATCTATCTTTATCTACTATATCACATTATTAATACACATAAGATATATCATGTACACCTCAATAGGATGTAGTGACATCTTTTGAACAACTAATGTGTAAGTATATTTTATAAAACTTGAAACATAATTTTTGTTGTTTAAATTATTGTTATAAAATTCATAGTTGTGTCTTTGCTTTCATCATTGTGGACGTAGTTATGAGATGTTTGATGGCAGGTCTTTGGTAAAAAACATTCTCCCTTTCAGACCATTTTTCTTCTTCCTCCTCTCTTCCTCTTCTTCCTCCTTTTTTCCTCCTCCGCCTCCTTCTTTTGTCATAGAGATAGAACTGAACACAGGGGTGTTTTACCACTGAGCTACATTCCCAGCCCTTTTCATCTTTTATTTTGAGACTGAGTCTAAGTTGCTGAGGGCCTCACTAAATTGCTATGGCTGGTCTTGAACTTGTGATCCTCTTGCCTCAGTGTCCTGTTGCTGAGATTACAGGCTTGTGCCTACATACTTCACTTAATTTTTTTTTAAAGGAAACCCCACTGCTGTATACGTGTCAGCTTTGGGATAGGGTTCCAGAAATTCAATCATATGAGAAAAGGACACTGTCTCTTCTTGTTTATGATTTTTAAAATCTAACGTTATTACTCCTTATAATCAGTGGAAATAATGCATCTTTATAAATGTTGCTTTTTACAGAGGAGATACATAGTTTCCTGTAACTATCAGATGTGCAAAAGGATGAAATATGAAGATAATTTTAAAAAATTCTTCTAAGTAAGGAAAAGAAAATATTTTGGCTTTTTTGGAAATTATAATTAAGAAGTCAGGTAATAGTTAAAGATTCTAAAGTGAGTGCCATATTTTGACAAAACATAAGAGCTATGTCTTTGATTTGGCAAGTACTCATAATTTTATAAGTGTTTTTAACATTATGTCTTAGAGAAAGATCTAAGAAAAATTTTATCAGATGCCAAAAATATTTGGAAATAGTGTTTTAGTTTAGTACCTCCTATATGGTTGTTATTTTATATGATGAAACTGGCATAAGTGAAAATTTGTTAATTTTCTAACTTTGTTTTTATTCCCTGTATTGTAGTACAAATCTGAGTTTTAGTAGGCTAATCCCTGAGGAATCAAATATTCCTAGGAAAAAGTAATCTGCAGAGGAACTGCAACTAAGGGCCATATGATTTATATTATTAGTACTTTCCATGTAACAATTCTACACATTGTTACCATTAGCAACACTATTTCAATCATGAATATCACCAAGTCCAGAAGAAAACATTTCTGAATCTTCTCTATTAGACCATGATCAAGAGGAAAAATACAAGACTGAGTTTTCCTTTAGTGTTATGTCTGACATTTTTAAATAGACTCATTTTCTGTGGTTTCATGTGACCTATTACATTTGTCACTAGATGGCAAGGAGGCCTGTCTCTCATTAGCACTTCCGCTAGTACTTAAGAAAAATATTCTGGAAGAAAAAAAAAAAAAGATTTCAATCCACCCCCACTCCTACCCTGCTGGATTTGGAGGCATTTGATTTTTTAGAAATTTTACAAATATCATCTTTAATTTTAGTTTAATACTCCTAACCATATGATGTTATGAGATATAACTAACATACTATCAACCTAGAAATATATTTCTCTTTGATCCTAAAGATGGTTTTGATTAAAAAATTGTCTTTCTATTACATTAAGGGTGAGATAGGATTTAACTGTGTGTGGGGAAGAAGACCAATCTATAAAAGAAAAAACAATAGGTCAGAGTTAAAGCTGTACTTTAAATTTTTTACTTTCATTTTTGATAAACATGTATTAATTATACATTTTAGTGGTGTTGATAAATGCATGCTGTATGAAAAGTGTATTGAAATTCCCTACTGAAATCTGTTACTTTTCTATCTATTTAATTTTCCCCCTTCTTTCTGTTTATCTGAGTCCCTGCAATCACTGTAGGCGTTCTGCAGATTTGGAGCGTGTCATACTGAGTGGGTTTGTAGTGTGTATATGTGTTTGCAAGAAAGTCCCAGTTATTTGCCTTTCTCCTTCCTTTTTCTCTCATCATCAGAGATGTTCTTAGCATCAGTTAGTGATTCTTTACTGGAGCGAACCATTGGGATAAAACATAACTCCCTTTGAACCATTGTGGGTATATTCTAGGGTAAGCATTAAAAGATCTTCCGGTTGTGAAAATTAGATGATGTCACTTTCATCCTTAGAACTGCTGATCAAATCAGCTGATCATGGTGTGTGCACCTGTAGCCCCAAATACTCAGGATGCTGAGGCAGGAAGATCCCTTGAGCCCAGGAGATTGAGGCTAGCCTGGGTAATAGAGTGAGAACCTATCTTAAAAAACAAATGAAATTGCTTATCTACTGCCTCTCTTGTACAGGGTGAAACCTAGGCTGTTCTATTCAGCATTTAATGTCTTCATGGTCTGACTCTAGTCTCCCATTCTGGTCTCATCTCTCCATCCAGGAGTCAAACTATTTTGAGTCTCTCCATTTGTGAGGTCAGGGCTCTTTACCAACAGGGAAGGCTAATTAATTGTTCTTGCTTCTTTTGTTTTAGCTCAAATGCTTCTTTTTCCACAAAGCCTTTCTTGCCTACCTCAGCCACCCTCTGCTATTCCCTCTGTACATCATGCCCCTGTTGATGCACATAGCTAATTTATTGTCAGTTCAGCATTCACTCTCTCCTACTTCCCTCATGAAAGAGTCCTGATTTTATTCAGAGTGTCAGTTTGCCTAATTCCAAATCTTCTTGTGGTCAAATGACCAAGCTCTGAACAATGAAACATAAATGGATGCTGTGTAGGACTTTGAAAAATTTCTCTCAAAAGAACAGGTAGCTGCCACTGGCTATTTTTGTCTTTATCTCCTTATTTCTTCATAATTGCCTAAATGTGGATGCATTGAATAGAGCTCCAGCAACCATTTTGGACTGTGAGGCTTCCTTTGAGAATAAACAACATACATTAGAGATGGTAGGGTAGAAAAATAAAAGAGTCCTGAAACTTACACTGTGAGGCTGCCATTCTGGCTTTTGACTATGTATGTATGAATTTCTTTCACTTGAGACATAGAGGCTATTTATTTTAACCTGCCCTTATTTGGATTTTCTCTTATGTGTACCAGCTCTGATCTTGACTAACACATCTGAATTGTAGCAATTACTAAAGTGTATAATATTGATTTATTATTTACATGTCTTTCTCACTGTATGGTTTCCCTGAAGGAGTGCTGGGGCTACCATCCTTTGTTATGAGATAATGAGAATATCATGCTGAGTCCTGACAATGTGTGCCTCTTGAATCCATGGGGGAAAGGTAGAGAGGTTAACATGGAGTCTTACCAAAAGGCCAATCTTGGTATCTGTTATCTCTAGAAGAAGTGAAGTCGTCAAATAAGACCAAAGCAACTGTAAGGTGGGCCTCAGTTGATAAAACATTTGGGCAGTTCACACTCTCTGAGCACAAGTTTTGGGGAATCTAGGTTTCTACAAGGATACTTTTAGATGAGAAGTGTTCAAAGATTCTTTATCTACCCCCCTGCAGGCAGAATGGATCTCTCTAATGTATCACAAAATGATAACAAGTCATAATTATAAGTCAATTTATTCTAGGTACAGTCTACTCTCTCTGTGCATTTGCTAATATTTTAGCTTTATCTAAGCATTGTTCAGGAGAACCAGTGCAAGGGCCTGTGTCCTTCTTTGGCCTGAGGGAATGTATGTTAGTCAGCATCCTGGTAGCAGCAAGAAGGAACCAGGGACCATAGAATAAGAGGGAACTCAAGAGAATTGAGTGAGTCAAGGTCCAGTAACCCCTCACATCAAGAACTCCCATTTCCAGTGCAAGAGGCTCCATTAAGGAATGCCCAATTACCCTTCATATGAACACAAATGATGTTAGTTCTGGACGGGCTCATAGAGTTCATTTGTTCAACTCATCTGTCCACTCACAGCACTTTACTTGGGCATCAGATTTTTCAGTTTTAACTCTTTGCCCCACCCCTTTCCATTCTGTGTCCATGGAATATCCAACCAGAGACCATCTTCTGCTTTATTTCCCCCAGAATACTTGTTTGTGCAATTTTGCCCCCGGAATCATCAGGAAAAATGATCCAAAACATGGAAATGGACAAAAGAGATTGATGAGTGACTTTTCCATGAAGTGCTATTTTCTCATATACACTAGGGAATTAACTGATTGTAAACAGGTGTGTGCCTTTGACTTATTTCCTATCAACTTTTTGTAGAGATATAAGTTAACTTGTAAAAAGATGATCATAATGCATATGATTATTGTCCATAGCAATGCAAATGAATTTTTGTCTTGTAGAGAATAAGTTAATTTTTGTACTAGAGAAAGGAGAAGCCTACTCATTAATGTTTCATTGAGCTGTAGAATATTAATACATTTAATATCTATTAGCAAGTTGATTCCAGCACTCCAATGATATTTAGTTACATATATATTGTATATACTTGTATTTTATGGAAAATTTTACAAAATTTTTCCCATTATTTCAAGTGGCTGTAAAATTAGATGTAAATGGACAGGAATTTGGTTAATTGTTTCAAGTACTATTTCTTTAATCATGAGACATTTTATTCAATAAAATGCTTTTATTCTTTTTGGTTTTGTATTGTAGGACAAGGTGTACTTATAAATCTACCAAGCAG